>NW_026585689.1:23368731-23481241 GCF_907164565.1 Psammomys obesus
TAGTTAGTTAGTTAGTTAGTTAGTTAGTTAGTTAGTTAGTTAGTTAGTTAGTTAGTTACTCAATTTATATCACAATTGTAGCCCCCTCCTTCATCTCCTTTTGGTTCCATCTACCCTCACTCTTCCTCTTCTCCCCACATCACTACCTCTCAGAAAAGGGAAGACACTACTTCCTACCCATCCCAGCACATCAAGTCAAATCAGGACTGAGCACATCATTTTCCTAAGTGGTCTGTTAAGGAAGACCAAGGGGAAATGATGGAAAAGCAGGCAACAAAGTCCATGTCAGAAACAGCCCCTTCTGCCCTTTCTAGGGGACCCACATAAATACCACGCTGCTCATCAGGTACAGTTGTGTAAGTGCGCATAGGTCCAGTCCATGCATGGTCATTGGTCGGTCCTTCAGTTTCTGCAAGCCTCCCTGGGACCACATTCGTTAGTTAGCTTTGTTGTTCTTCTTGTGGAGTCCCTGTCTCCTCTAGATTCTTTGATCCTTTCTCCAACTCTTCCACTAGACTCTCTGCACTCCGCCCAATATTTGGCTGTGAGTCTCAGCATCTGTTTCTGCGGTTGCTGAGTGGAGCCCCTCAGAGGACAGTCATGCTAGGCTTCTGTCTTAAAGCAAAGCAGAATGTTGTTAATAGTATCAGGGTTTGGACCAGGCTTTGATTGGATATTCCCACCATTTCTGCTCTATCTTTATTGGAAGAACAGATAATGAAAATGTGGTACATTCACACAATGGAATACTACTCAGCTATCAAAAACAAGGAAATCATAAAATTTGCAGGAAAATGGATGGAACTAGAAAATATCATGAATACCTGAGTGAGGTAACCCAGACCCAGAAAGAAACATGTAATATGTACTTACTTATAATCAGATATTAGCCATATGGTAGAGAAAAATCATAGTATAATTCACAGACCCAAAGAAGCTAAGTAACAAGAAAGGCCCAAGGGAGGATGTTTTAGTCTCACTCAGAAAGGGAAATAGAATAGGTATTGAAAGTGGTTGAAAGAGGGAACAGGATAGAAGAAGGAGTGGGAGGAAAAATAAGGGTAAGGATCAGATGTGGCAAGAGTGAAGGACTTGCAGAGAGAACAGAAACCATGAATGCAAGCAGCTGGGAGGATATGGGGGTGACTCTAGATGAAACCCCTAGAAATAGGGAGTCATGGATAGTGAAGAGGCCACCTTCCAACTAGACAGAACTCTTAATGGAGGGAAAGAAACACCAACCCACCCATAGAAACGCCAACACAAAAATATAGTTACAATTCATCAAAGAATTCTAAAGAATGTTCATATTTTTTCTAGATATAACAGCTTTAATTATCTTTCCAAAGAAATTTTTGTGCTAAGTGTATTCAGGTGTTCTAAATGTTCTTATTTTATCTAGTGGAGATCTTTGTCTTTTCTAACAAACTCTTTTCCATTATATAACTCATTCTCAGTGAAATCTTATAACAGGTCCAACTAAATCCAGTGGAAGAACCAAAGTCTTCACACTGATTAATTATTTTATTCAGCTGATAAATTGATCGCATTTATGTGATATTTCAATAAACAGCAAAAAATTGCAATACATTTGGAATGAGAACGATGAGCAATTGCTGTCTATTTTTGACAGACCTGTGTAATACAGTAGGAAGCAGGATAAAATGTTTTCTAAAAGTAGCATTAGTCATTGCATTGAAATGGCCAGTCCAAGGACACAATCATACTAGCCAGTCATCAATTTTTTTTTTTACACAAAGTAATGAAGCTTGACTTATAAACGTAAGTGATTCCCAAAGTTGATTACAGTATTTTAAGTGCTTAGTGTGGAAGAGTATGTTTTATTTCATAGGGATATTCAATGATAAATACATATATAATATTCTATGCTTCAAAAATATTTGATTTATTGTTTTCCTTTCTATAGTTCTTTCAATATTCAATCAAGATTTAGACAAAAGCAGTAGGTCTAAATAAGCGTTATTGTTAGCATGTTGTATTAATATCCAAGCACACTATACTTGCATTTTAAAGATTATGCATTTTATTACCCATAATGGTTAGTATTAATTTATATCTTAACAAAATTTAGAATGATCTGTGAGATAGGTTTCTTGGAGTGCCTAAAGTGGTTTTATGTCGATTGCACTAATTTTGATTGGAATAATCCCCAACTGTGGGTGGCACCTTTTCCTGGCTGTGATCTCAAACTATGGGCTTTGAGAAAGTAGTAACATGTTTTCTTCTTTCTGCTTATTGAAAGTTTGTCATGTGATTAGCTGCTTCAAGCTCTACCTAATTTGAATTTCCTGCCATAATGAAATATAACTTGAACATTGAACTGCCTGCTTGAATGAATTCTTTTCTCCTTAAGCTACTTTTGTCATAAAATCTCATTATAACAAAAGGAAAAGGCATTACCAGTAACTGAGGGGCAAATACAGGGAAAAAATAGTACTTAAAGGACTCCACCATAGTATCTCCTCAATTAGAGTTGGATTTCTCTAAGTTTATTTTTCTTATAACCAAACATGCATACATTATAGCAATATGTGCTCACTGAGTTAAACCCTAGAGAAACAAGATCCAATCATGTTAATGCTTATCTTAAAATGATAATCATACTGGTGGTTTGTTTCTTCTTTTAATTTTTATTTTTTTAATATAAATTACAGTTTGTTAACTTTGTATCCTGCTCCCTCTTTCCCCCCCAACCCCACCCTTGTTCCCTCATCTTCTCCTTGCCCCTTTCCAAGTCACAGATAGGGGAGAAACTCCTCCCCTTTCATCTGATACTGGTTTATCAGGTATCTTCAGGACTGGCTGCAAAGTCCTCTTTGTGACCTAGCAGAGCTGCTCCTCCCTTGGGGGGTAGGGAGGTCAACGAGCCCGCCATTGAGTTCATGTCAGAAACAGTCCCTGTTCCCCTCATTAGGGTACCCACTTGGATACTGAACTACCAAGGGCTACATCTGAGCAGAGGTGGTTTGTTTCTTAATCATTATTTTCTCAAAGCTCAATATCTAATGACATAAGATAGGACAGAGAAATGAAACCAAATTTAGCTCCAATATGAAAGAAACTTTGTAGAATATTCATCATGAGACTAGGCAAAACATTGTCATAAATTCTATGATGGAATGTTCTTTAGAAAGCTAGAGGGGTGCATACTACTATGCAGTATGCAAAGTAGATGGGTCTACAGGATTAGTGGTGTGTAAAAGCAGCTTTACATAAAACAGTACCTACAGCACGATTGTATTTGTGTGATGATTTAGAACAAGCCAACTTAGTCCAGAATGATAGAAGGCCAATGAGTAATTATATCTGGCAGAGTAAATGGGGACTCCTACATCTTGATGGGCATGTGAATTACTCAAGTGTATGCATTTGTCAAAAATCAAACTCCACATTTAAGATCATTTATGTATGTCAATGGATAAAAATTATACCTCTGTTTTAAAAGTTCCTCCCAAACCATATATTGAATGTCCCTAGAATAGCATTTAAACATTTCACTTTTAATAATAGCCATTTTTGTGTAGTATCTAAAATGTTGAATTATTGGGATTATGTGCAATTTTAACTTTAATGTGCTGTAATAGCCCTAACTCTAAAAATTATCTCAGTATGAGTAGCTTATATATTTTATTTCAAATTAATATTTATTATATATATTCTAAAATCTTCTACTATCAGGACTAAAGATCAAACAAGTAGGAATGCCTGTATACACACACAATTATTTACCCTGAATAATTGATTTAAGATAACTTTATTGAGATATTTCTGTAGTTTTACAAATCTTCTTTTTTGACTTTTATAACTTCCAGTATTTTATGGTAATAAAAAATCCATAGAAATAATTTTGAGAATCATAACAGATATTCCACAAAAGTAATAAGGAATTTAAATAAATATACTAGTAACTATAATATATGCATATATGAATGAATATGTATATTTAAAAAATTAGAGCTGTCCATCAGAATGTGCTATTGTTCTATGTGTAGAGGAAGACACTCACTGATAGGTCAAAAGGAATATATGCGATGTACAAAATGAGAAATTAGTCTCACATGAGATTGCATAATTTCCAGATATACTAACAATGCGCTTTTATGAAACTTAAGCTGCATTATAATTTGTGTTTAAACCAGTGGTTCTAAACTTCTGGGTCATGACCTCTTTAGGTGTTAACAAACCCCTTTACAATTGTCACATATTAGATACCCTGCATATCAGATATTTACATTATGATTCATAATAGTAGCAAAACTATAGTTATGGAGTAGCAATGAAAAAAGTTACTGTTGAGGGTCACCACAACATGAGGAACTGTATTAGAGATATCAGCAATAGACAGGAGAACCACCTTGCTAAACACAAAGGAAGGTGACTGAAAATTCTAAAAACTCAGTAAATACTTTCCCATTTTCCCAGGGAACAGGAAAGCTTAGTTGAATAAGTATGATAATTCTATATAATAGATAGATAGAAGTAAAGACACTATGTTTTGATAATGCAAACTTAATTGCATTCTTACACTGATTTGTATTTGGAATCAAGATATCTATGAGCTGCATATATTATGCCACATTTACAACTGAAAATTTCATTTGACTTCTGTGATAATAAATAATGCCTCAGTTCTGACATTCTCAAAGACTAGAATTAATCAGGAGGAGGGACATTTCATCCTAAACACAAAACAAATGTGTACCATGAAGAACCATATCAATGCAAAATGACAAAAATTGGTTATATTTAAATCCATCAGAGGAATGAGTACACAAACAGGAGTACATCTATATGAGGGTTTAAACAAATTAATAACATGTAAGCTGGTAGGTAGAAAATATGCTTAGTGAATATACTGATATGACAAGTTAAGTGTACATACAGCCTTATGTGACTCTGCAACAGACAAGTCTGTGGAGATAGCAGAAAAGTCAATGGCCACCTGTCAAAAAAGAGAAGTGATAAACTGATGGAGTACAGACACACAGGCCAGTTAATCCATTTTACAAATCATTATGATGGCAAATACATGTCATTATGTATTCCCAAAAGTGTAACAGAGAACAACATGAAGAATGAACCATAATGTAAACCAAAGAATGAACTTTAATTAACAGTAACACATCCACACTGCCTCATCAGTTTTACAAATGCACCACATTAATTCAAGATATTAATTAACAAGGGAAATGGGATTGGATAGAATGGAGAAGATATATGATAACTTTAATACCTGTTTAACTTTCTGTAACATTAGAACAGGTCTAAAATTGGTGAAATGATTAATAAAACTGTCCATGATATTCTTACAATAAAAGGATTCAGCAGCCAAATGTTACATTTAAATAAATATGTAAAAATAAGAGTTAAGGGCTTGAAATATATATATATGTGTGTGTGTGTGTGTGTGTGTGTGTGTGTGTGTGTGTATGGCTGTATGTATGTTCCTAGAAATATCATGAACAGGTGGATTCCTGTGTTTTCTTAGTTTGAAACCAATCTGTTAGAAGGCTTTCAAAGGTTAAAAGGACAAGGAGAGGAGGACCTCCCCTATCAGTGGACTTGGGGAGGGGCATGTGTGAAGAAGTGGGACCGGGAGGGGAGGGGGGAGGGGCTTATGGGGGGATACAAAGTGAATAAACTGTAATTAATTAAAAAAAAAAGAATAAAGAAAAGAAAGGACAGATCATGAATGACGGGATAAGGTGAATACAGAAGGATTTATAGTGTTTTACTTCTAATTTTATTTAGTTTTGTCACTATCTCTTGCCTGCTGGGGGAGAGTTATCTACAGTTATTTTTGAAACATTCAAGCTAGGAAGATATCTCAGTTCTTTCATACTTACAGAACATGCATGAGGAAATGATGCACACCCGAGTGAGGACAACAGAGTGCATCTGCAACTTTATAGATGAGGTGAAAGAGACAGGAAGAACCCAGAATCTTGCTGATCAGCAGTCTAGCCATATCAGTGAATTCCAGCTTCAAGGACAGATCTCATATCAAAAATTAGAATGAAAAGGGATTCCTGTATGTAGAGACATGGGTGTTTTTATGTCTACAGGTGTAACTTGTGCTTTTTCTTGGCTTCTTTTCCTTTTGTTTTGTCCCATTCGAAATTGGGTTGTTTGTTTGTTTTATATAATGCATTATTATTCTTTAAATGCCTGATGTTTTCTTTTTAAAATTTATTTATTTATTTATTTGTTACAATTTATTCACTTTGTATCACTGCTGTTGTCCCCTCCCTCATCTCTTTCCAGTCCCACCCACCCTCTCTCTTCTTCTCCTATGCTCATTCACTAGTCCATTGATAGGAAAGGACCTTCTTCCCTTCTATCTGATCCTAGCCTATCAGATTTCATCAGGGCTGGCTGCATGATCTTCCTCAAGATCTGGTCACTGAATTCAAGTCAGAGACAGCCCCTGTACTCCTTACTAGAGAACCCAATTGGAAACTGAGCATCTTATGGGTTTCCTCTAAGCAGTGGGTTTAGAGTCTCTCCATGCATGGTCCTTGGCTGGAGTATCAGTCTCTGCAGGTCCCCCCTGGGCCCAAGTTGGATATTAGTCATATATTATAGGATAAACATACTAAAATCTATAGTCCTAAAGAAGCTAAACCACAAGGAAGACCATAAGAAGAGGCAGAAACCTCACTCAAAAGGGTAAATAGGATGGATATCAGAAGTAGGAGAAGACAAGGAACAAGACGGAAGCCTTCCACTGGGGTCCTCTGAAAGACTCTACCATCTGGATATTGAAGAATATACTGAGACTCATAGTCAAACTTTGAGCAGAGTGCATGAAACCTTAAGGAAGAAGAGAGATAGAAAGACCTGGAGGGGACGGTAACTCCACAAGGAGACCAACAAAGTCTGATGTTTTCTTAAGGAGAGATAGAAAGGCTGTGAATTCTGGAAGGAGAGAAAGTAAGGGAAATCTCAGAAGAGCTACCAAAATGGGACTTGTGATCAGAATTTATTGCATAAAAATTATTTTATACTAAAGAGGAAAAACTTAAGATGGAGAGTGAGTGAGGAAGACAAACATTGATTCATGGCTAGTATAAGTCCATGAGTGTTGCACACATATAAAAATACACACACACACACACACACACACACACACACCTACACACATATTCACAGAGGGAGACAGAAACAGAGAAAAAATGTAAGTGTCTATGACTAAATCCACCTTGTTTATATTAATAAGGAAAGCAAAAGCCTTGATGGAAGATTCAGTTAATTGGTGTTTCTTAATACTAGATTAATTCACTGTAATTCTAAAATTTGCAATTAGAGAGCTGGATAAATATATAAAGATCATAAATCTGCAACCAGAAATGTGGTTAAATATAAGCAAAGGAGAAGGATCAAGCAATCTTGTAGGGCTTCTTTCAATTTCAGTCTTATCCAGGAATGTGGCAGTTGATTGATGACTGATTGTATCATGGCTGTAAGGGATAATCTCACTTGGAGGAAAAAAAAAAAGAGGTATTGTGAGGAATGTTAGTTTTAAAAACTGTTACAATCTTAAATATAAGAATATGGTACTTGTTTTTGGGTATTGTTGAATATATAATAATAAAGTTGAGATCTCAAAAAATTAAAGCTATACAACCTTAAGGGAGCTGTATTATTGGGAATGCTTGAAACAGCGCATACACCAGGATTCAGTGCTCTGAAGAGATATGAGCAGAACATGGATTGAAAGATATCAAATGACTGTAGCTCTAGCATGGTCTAGAGATGTAACTGAAGTTACATCAGGATGAAAGGTCAGTCATCTTTTTAGCATTTTGATATCATTTTCTTAGCATCCTTTTTTCTAAGTATAATCACCTTTGGGGGTAGGGCTGTGAAATTTTAAGTATTCAACTGAGTCCACAAATACAAGATATTTTATTTCCTTGATTCTATAGGAAGTGTGGTCCCTAAAAATATTATGTGTTAAAAACTATTCTCTGACTATAGCATTTTTTGACAGGTACTGTGATATATGTAAGATGGAAGACCAAGAATCATTAGGGCCACACATTTGAAGGACATATTAGGAGTCTAGCCCCTCCTGTTTTGCTATGCTATTTAATTAGTGAATGAAAGAGACAGAGACAAGGACAAAGAGACAGAGAGAGAACTAAGTAGCTCTGGTAGTTGAAATTTTTAGACTAATTGTTTTAAGATTGTGTACACTCTTAATTGTAAAAAGTATTTCTCACTGAAAAGTTTCTGTAAAGCAAAGGACAAAAGAACGAAAGAAAGTCTACAGATTGGGAAAAAATTTTTCACCAGTTCTACATCCAACAAAGGGCTAATATCCAATATATATAATGAACTCAAGAAATGAAACACCAATAGACAAAAGAGTGCAATTAAAAATGGGGCAGATAATTCTCAACAGAGGAATTTCTAATGGCCAAGAATCATTAGAGAAATGCTCGACTTCATTAGTCATCAGGAAAATGCAAATCAAATTGACTCTGAGACACCATCTCACACCAGTGAAAATGGCTAATATCTAAATCTAAAGAAATGCACATTCTCGTTAGAGTGTGGAAAAAGAAGAACACTCCACAATTGCTGGTGGGAGTGTAAACTTCTACAACCACTTTGGAAATCAATTTGGCACTTTCAGAAAACTGGAAGTAGCTTCACTGCAAGACCCAGCTATACCTCTCCTGAGTATATACAGAAAAGACTCTACACCATACAACAAAGACACTTGCTCAATGATGTTCATAGCATCTTTATTCACAATAGCCAGAATCTGCAAACAACCTAGATGTCCCTCAACGGAAGAATGCATAAAGAAACTATGGCATATTTACACAATGAAATACTACTCAGCTATTAAAAGCAGAGAAATTACAAAATTTGCAGGCAGATGTATGGAACTAGAAAAAAAAAAAAACCATCCTGAGTAAGGTAAGACAAATATGGCCCAGAAAGACACACAAGGTATGTACTCACTTATAGGTGGATTTTAGCAGTATAGTACAGGATAAGCATACTACAAGGCACAGACCCAAAGATGATAAATAACAAGGAAGATCCAAGGAAAGATACATAAAACTCACTTGGAAGGGGAGATAGAATAGGAAAAAGGTTCAAAATAGAAAAAAGGTAGGAGATGGGGTGCAGAGAGTTAAGAGGGTGGAGAACAGAGTTGGGGAGAGAAAGGGAGAGAGGACAGAAAGTCTGTAGAGAAAAGAGAAATCGAAGGTCGGGGTGTTTGTAAAAAGCTGAAGACCTAATTCTGGGTAAGCTCCTGGGAGGATATGAGGAGGACTCAAGCAGAGGCCATAGACAGAAGAGGACAGCGAGCAGAGGGAGAAGAACACCAAACCAACCACAAAAAAGGAAACTCAAAATTTACACTGACTATAGATGTGCAAAGATGAAAATAGAGCAGATAGAACAGAGATTGAGGGAATGGTCAACCAATGCCTGGCCCAACCAAAGACCTACCCTATCCGAGAGTACCAACCCCTGACACTATGAATGATACTCTGCTAAGCTTGCAGACAGGAGGGTATCAGAATTGTCCTCTGATTCTACCTAGCAGTCCCTCAGAACAGATGCTGAGACTCAACAGCCAAACACTCTGAGATATATAGGAAGTCTTGTTGAAAACAGGAGGAAAGAGAAAAGGACATAGAGGCAACAGGAACTCCACAAGAAGTCCAACAGAATCAACTAACCAGGGCCCAGAGGGGCTTACTGAGACTGAAGCATCAACCAAGGACTATGTATGAACTTGTAGTAGGTCCCTTACAAAGATGTAGCAGATGCAGGTTAGGCTTCATGTGGGTCCTCTCGTAAAGGATGTAGGAACTGCATAGTACATGGACTCATTTATCAGCTTGATAACTTCACCCTGGCAGGACTTCAGTGCCAGGCCACAGGGGAATAAGACATTTTCAGTCCTGCAGCAACCAGACCAGTTGCTTTGGTTGGGAAAGGGAGCTCCTCTTTTTTCTGAGGAAATGGGAGGAGAGAGAAGGGAAGGAGGGAGTGTGACACTGGGAGGGGAGGAGGGATCAGGCTACAGCAAGGATGTAAAGTAAATAAAAAATTAAAATTAAAATTAAATAAATCATGTTCTTGGATATATGAATGTAAATATTGGTGCATAATAAATATTTTATTATTGTTTTGTTTTCTAAAAATAGTGTTTCTGAATCAGCAAAGTTGTCAATACTCAGAAATCTAACCATGTAACTTCATTCTGACATCCTCACATGCTGTAAAACTCTCTCAATTTTGACAGTTTTTGTAAAAATGGATTAAAATTTTGCAGTTATGTTTATTATTTTGCAATGTAATTTCCTCAGTTGAAAGAAAGAAAGAAAGAAAGAAAGAAAGAAAGAAAGAAAGAAAGAAAGAAAGAAAGAAAGGAAGGGCAGAAGTTTATTAGTTTCACTTTATATTTCACTACCAAAATATTGTTCCTATAAAAGTATGCACAGTTCACAGTGAGGTATATAACAAGGGAAAGATGTTTTCTGGGAATGATTATTCATCAGAATTACTTACTTTTTATTCAGAAAGTTTTAATATGAGGGAAGCATTTATAATCCAAAAGCAAATGGTGCATAAAATATTTTATGAATCTAGTCCTCATTATGTAATCTAACTCATGGGGAATAATTAAACCACTAAACAGAGGCAAGGTATGTATTTGTCATTTTTATTGGGACTAAAACAATTAAGACAATTTTAATGAATGACTTAATTATACACAAGTAATCATGTGTATTTCAAACTTAAAAGAACAAAAGCTGAATTTCTATATGGAAAATGATGATCCTTTTCACCTTTAATAAAAAAACCTTAGAGTTGGTAATGGCATTTTTTTTCTGTGATACCTACATTCTGATAAGGTTATGAAGAACAATTAACTCATATATTCCACCTATGAATAAACCGTTTTGTAGAATACAAATATAATATTTTCAAAAACAAGTAGCATTTCTAGGAAAGATTAAATAAAACCAGAAAATGAAATTATTTGAGTATTTAAAAAAATAAGGTAAGAGCTAGAGTATTCTCAACAGATGAATATCGAATGGCAGAGAAACAGTTAAAGAAATAATCAACATCCTTAGTCATTTGGGAAATGCAAATCAAAACCACCCTGAGATTTCACCTCCCACACATCAGAGTGGCTGTGATCAAAAATTCAAGGGATGATGCATGCTAGAGAGGATGTGGAGAAAGGGAAATCCTCCTCCATTGCTGGTGGGAATGTAAACTTGTACAAACACTTTGGAAATAAATCGGGCTTTTCCTCAGAAAATTAGGAATAGTGCCAAGTCAAGATCAAGCTAAACAACCCCTAGGCATATATACAAAATATGCTTATGTAAACAGCAAGGACATTTGCTCAACCATGTTCATAGGAGCTCTATTCCTAATAGCCAAAATCTGGAAACAACCTAGATGTCCATCAACTGAGGAATGGATAAAGAAAGTGTGGTACATTTACGCAATGGTATACTACTCAGCAATTAAAAAGAAGGAAATCGGTGTCCTTTGCTTTACAGAAGCTTTTTCAGTTTCATGAGGTCCCATTTATTGATTGTTGCTCTTAGAGCCTGTGTTGGTGTTTTGTTCAGGAAGTTTTCTCCTGTACCAATGAGTTCTAAGGTATTCCCCACTTTTTTTCTAGCCGATTTAATGTGTCTGGTTTTATGTTGAGGTCTTTGATCCACTTGGACTTCAGTTTTGTTCAGGGTGATAAGTATGGTTCTATTTTCATTTTTCTACGTGTAGACATCCAGTTGGACTAGCACCATTTGTTGAAGATGCTGTCTTTTTTCCATTGTATGGTTTTGGACACCATCATCAAAACAAAGGGACTGCCTACATATTGGGAAAGAATTTTCACCAACCCTTTATCTGACAGAGGAATCATATCCAGTATATATAAAGAACTAAACAAGCTGAAAAGCAGCAAACCAAGTAATCCACTTAAAAAGTGGGGAACAGAGCTAAACAGAGAATTCTCAATAGAGCAATATGGAATGGCAGAGAAGCACTTAAAGAAATGCTCAACCTCATTAGCCATTAGGGAAATGCAAATCAAAACAACCCTGAGATTTCACCTTACACCCATTAGAATGGCCAAGATCAAAAACTCAAGTGACAACACATGCTGGAGAGGTTGTGGAGAAAGGGGAACCCTTTTCCACTGCTGGTGGGAATGTAAACTGGTACAACCACTCTGGAAATCAATCTGGTGCTTTCTCAGACAACTAGGAATAGCGCTGCCTCAAGATCCAGCCATACCACTCCTAGGCATATATCCCAAAGAGGCTCAAGTACACAAAAAGGACATTTGCTCAACCATGTTTGTAGCAGCTTTATTTGTAATAGCCAGAAGCTGGAAACAGCACAGATGCCCCTCAACTGAAGAATGGATGCAGAAATTGTGGTACATCTATACAATGGAATATTAATCAGCAATGAAAAATAAGGAAATCATGAAATTTGCAGGTAAATGGTGGGACCTGGAAAGGATAATCCTGAGTGAGTTGTCCCAGAAGCAAAAAGACACACACGGTATATACACACTCATATAGACATGCAACATAGAACAAACCCACTAAAATCTATGCATGTAAAGAAACCAAGCAAGCGAGAGGACCCTAATTAAAATGTTCAATCCCCACCTGAAAGGCAAAGAGGATGGACATCAGAAGAAGAAGAAAACAGGAAACAACCTAGAAACCTGCTACAGAGGGCCTCTGAAAGCCAGAAGAAAACAGGAAACAAACTAGGAACCTACCACAGAGGGCCTCTGAAAGCCTCTGCCCTGCAGACTATCAAAGCAGATGCTGAGCCTGATAGCCAACTGTCAGGCAGAGTGAATGGAATTTTATGTAAGAAGTGGGAAATAGTAAGAGCTGGAGGGGACTGGAACTCCACAAGGAGAGCAACAAAACAAGAAAATTGGAACACAGGGAACTTCCCAGAGACTCATACTCCAACCAAGGACTATTCATGAAGATAACCTAGAACCCATGCACAGATGTAGCCCATAGCAGATCAGTGTCCAAGTGGGTTACCTAGTAATGGGAAGAGGAACTGCCTCTGACATAATCTGATTGGCCTGCTCTTTGATCACCTCCCCCTGAGGGAGGAGCAGCCCTACCAGGCCACAGAAGAGGACAATGCAGCCACTTTTGACAAGAACTGATAGATTAAGATCAGAAAGGAGAGGAGAACGTCCCCTATCAGTGGACTTGGGGAAGGGCATGCATGCAGAAACAGGAGGGAGGGTGGGATCGGCAGGGGAAGAGGGAGGGGCTTATGGGGGGATACAAAATGAATAAAGTGTAATTAATAAAAAAAGATATCTTTCATATTCATAAAAAAAGAAGGAAATCATAAAATTTGCAGACAAATGGATGGAACTAGAAAAGGTCATACGGAGTAAGGTAACTCAGAAGCAGAAAGATATATATGATATATACTCATTTATAAGTGGATATTAGCCATATAATGTAGGATAAATATACTAAATATACTGAGAAGCCAAACAACTGGGAGGACCATAGGGAAAATGTTTAATCCTCACTTATAAGAGCAAAAAAGATAGACATTGGAAGTAGAAAAAGACAAGGAATAGGAAAGGAGCGTTCCATAGAGGACCTTTGAAAGACTCTACCCACCAGGGTATCAGAGGAGATACTGAAGCTCATAACCAAACTTTGGGCAGACTGCTGGAAACCTTATGGAAGAAGAGGGAGATAGAAAGACCTGGAGGAGACAAACTCCACAAGGAGAACAGAGCCTAAATACATGGGCCCAGGGGGACCTGCAGAGACTAATACTCCAACCAAGGACCATGCATGGAGAGGACATAGACCCCTGTTCAAAGGAAGCCCACTGGCTGCTCAGTTTCCAAGTGGGTTCTCTTGTAAAGGGTACAGGGGCTGTCTCTGACATGAACGCAGTGGCCAGATCTTTGATCACCTCCCCTGGGGTTGCAGCCTTGCCAGGCCACAGAGGAAGATGATGCAGCCAGTCCTGATGAGATCTGATGATAGACTAGGGTGAGATATAATTGGAGAATGTCCTCCCCTATCAGTGGACTAGGGAAGGGGTATAGAGGGACAAGAGAGAGGGTAGGTAGGACTTGGAGGAAATGAGGGCGGAGGCTACTACAGGGATACAAAGTCAAGAAATTGTAATAAATAAATACATACATAAATTAAATAAAAAATTTGGCATGCAAAGCTCATATACTATTGTATATTTCTGCATGATCACATGCAAATATTTATGTTCAAACAAAATGATTTTATCTAACAAATGTATTGAAAGTCAAAGAAAATTCTACATATTAGAAATTAAGTATATTTAACTAAATATAAAAGCAATATATTTGAGATGGCTTGAGGAATAATGAAAGATCAATATTAGAAAGACATACACAATTCCAAAAACGTCTCAGTTACTAGGATACAAAGGAAATTGTGAAGAAAAAAAAACCAGAGAAGCAAATATATTGTTGACAATGAACTTAAGAAGAAACCTCAAAAGGATGTTTTGTCTGTATTGAGTAATCTTCTTATTTTCATTTCAATAAAAACAAATCACTTTGGTGGGTAGCAACACAGATCAGACAAACACCAAATGCAATTTCGACAAACCAGACTTCAAGATATTAGAAGGTTCTCCATATTATTTTGTAAACAGAATCAGAGAACACCATGCTAACCTTAGGAGAAATTTACTTTATTTTCAGAAGATAGAAATGTACCATGTTTTCTGTGAATATTTCTAATGTCTTTGAGTTTTACTGGTGTAAATATAATGTTGGGATTTAGGTTGGGGAAATTTTTGTAAGGCAATTTAACATTTTAAGATAGAGATTTCAATATAATCTTATTTTATGACAAATTCACAAAGAATTTTACTGTTTTCTTTCCTGTATATAATTTAAACTCTGTGGAAAGGAGAAAAAAATATAAGCCCACAAGAACAATGAGAAATAGATTGGGAACAACGCATACTCTGAATGTGCGGGATTAAATGTGTTAAATTTGGGAAAACAATCAATGCCAGATATGAAATAATGGTTGCTTCACGTCAATCATTTAGTGATTAAATGTGAGAGACTACAATAAAACAGAGCTGTAGCTGATAAAATTGCTGGAAATAATTGAAACTTTAAGTATAGTAAGTATTCTGTATATCATGTTAAGACATTGGCACTAATAGAAATAAACTGATTGTAATCCTTATTCACGTAGAGAAAACAAAAGTCATCGTGATGAAAAAAAATGACAGTACTACTACTACTGTAGTAAAGGATACTTTTTGTCAACATAATTATCAGCCATCTATCTATCTGTCTGTCTGTCTGTCTGACCTATCTAATATGTCTATCTTTTATTAACCCATTTATGTATTTATCAATGTATCTTGTCCTCTCAACCTGTCTTTGTTTACAGCTATCCCTTCTTTTTTAAGCTTTTATTGCTGCTACTACTACTAATAGCAATAATTATGCATGTAGAGACATAGATATTAAAAATACAGGCCATGCATAGTTTCTTTTAAATCGTTTTGACCTGTAAAACAAAAAAAAAAGACATTTGCAATTTAATTATAAGTATCCAATTGTATAATTATAATTCTCATATGAGTTTTAAATATTATATCTTACAATTTCATATCCAGTGACCCAAACCAAAAGGTATGGGGAGGCATGATTACTGGAGATAAGAAAGTAAAGACAGAAACCTAAGATGAAGAACTTGGCATGAGCTGATGAAATGTTCCAGCAAGTTGATTAAAAAGAAAAGCATCTTGTATACAGTTTGCAGGTGAAAAATTAAATGACATCAATGGGAAGCTAATAGGTTAATACTAACCAAAGGAACAAACATCTTACAAATGCATCACAGACCAAGTAGACAGAAACCTTGGCACTGAAAGCCACAGACCTCAGCACAGATGTCCAAAACTGCAGCTCCCAATGTGATTATAGGCCTTGCCAACAAGTTAATGATTTCACACATGGCAACTATATTCCTTCATACATTAGTGCATACAACAGTGCCTCTGAGAAAGCCCAAGAGGGCCTGCTCCACAATAACCAACCTCTCATGAACTACTAATTTTTCTTTTTTAAAAAATGTTATTATTATTATTTACAATTTATTCATTTTGTATCCCATGTAACCCCTTCCCTCATCGCCTCCTGGTCTCATCCTCCCACCTTCTCCTTCCCCTATCCCTCTCCCCTAGTCCACTGATTTGGACTCCTCCCCTAATTTTTAACTGTAGCATATCAGGTTCCATCAAGCCTACCTGGATTCTCTGGCTCTCTGGGCTGGCTAGGTCGCCCCACTAGGGAGAAGTGATCAAGGAGCAGGCAACTGAGTTCATGTCAGAGACTGTCTCTTCTCCCCTTACTAGGAAACCCACATGGAGACTAAGCCGTCTATGGGTTATATCCGAGCAGGGAGTCTAGGTCCTCTCTATTCATGGTCTTTGGTTGATGCATCAGTCTCTGCAGTAACCCTTGGGCACTGATAATTCTTTTTTCTTGTCTTTGTTGGTCTCCTTGTGTGGTTCCTGTCCCATCTGGGTCCTTCTATCTCCCACTTCTTCCATAAGATTCCCTGTGCTCTATTCAAAGTTTAGCTGTAAGTCTCTGCATCTGTTTCGATCCCCTGCTGGGTGGGGTCTTTTTCAATTAATGTTATTATACAGTAACTTATCAGGGGAGCGTGTGGTGCATTTCCCTTTATGTATAGAATCAACAGTATTAAGGTTAGAAATTCTTTGCTTTGAGGTATTTGTTCTTCATTTGAAGTAAGTAAATAGAAGAAATATGCTTAAAGTTTGAAAGGGATGGATAAAGTAGAGAAATTATACTGGCTTATCCCCTTACTTAGTCAGATGGAATCACACTAAAGAGAATAGTAAAATTATTATAAAGCAAATGTTTTCTAAGAAAAATATGTAATAATAGTTACATGGGTTGGAAGGATGATATGCTATTGGCTGGTTTAATTTGTATGAGTGCTTGGTATTTTTATCCTGATCTTAAAGATTTTTCCACCATCCTATGTAGTTTACCACTCATGTCCTTTAGCTTCCTGTACTATTTTAGTAAAAACCTTCCTAAAATAAGATGTCCACAGTAATCCTTCCAATTCCCTACATACTTGAGACAACTCTATAAGGAGATCTCCCTTAAGCCTGGTTGATTAAGGATAACTTGCCACCCCAGAGTCACAAAGAACAGTAAATGAAGAAACAAGGGGTGAACGTTTTCAGTATTTAAGAGAAAGTATAGCAATCTGTATTTCAATTGCACTTGCTTTGCTTTGGGGATGGCCTGTGCTCCCTAGGGACTCAAGTGTGGTCATCTGAGTCTCAATTGTGATTCATTTGGTCCCCATGAATAAATATTTTTGTTTGGGAGATATTAATAAATGGATTTTAATGGAGGATCCTGAGATGATAAGAGATATCACATTCTGGAGTAAATATTAGTTATTGGGAGTGATTCTTATGAGAACAAATTGTTAAAGAACATAACCTAACTGCTACCTCAAATTTGTGCTTCTTGTGTGTATGGCCATTTGACCTCTTTTTAAAAATAACTATGATCACCAATGGTTTTGTCACCAGATGCCAAATACCTAGATTCATTAGCTTTTAGGTCTTTGGTTTCCAAAGCTTCCATTAAATAACTCCCATTTCTTTAAAAGGTTCTTTTTCAGATATATTTCATTTCATCATAATAAATGTATTAATATAGTGTTTCAATCTTACAAGTCTAGTTCCTGTTAAATTGTTGGTAATATATTATAGTTTTATGAAACTGTAAATAAATAGAGACCATGTTTGCATTAACCTTTAATATATCAATACTTCAATGTTAAATGCTATTTAAAAAAACACAATAAATCAGAAGTACACACATATTTGCTATGCTTACTTTCAACAACAATAGTAAGGAGTGAGGAAATCAACAGAGCTGATGTTGCCAGAGAACTCCAGTGATTTCTAAATTTTCACTCAGAGATTCAGCACATGTCATAGCTCCCTCTGAGTATTGTGTTAATTTACTCTGTGTCCTTCACCTTGACCAACTTACTCGGCTTGTCTTGTTTTACAGTTTTTCTTTTCAATAAATTAAAAAGAAAAGAATAAATGGAAAAGGGATTACTAAGTCTTATCACTCTGACATTATGGAGGGCATTAAGAAGTACAGTTAAAGTTCTTTATGCCTCATATAGAAAATCTTGTGAAGACTTACATGATTTTTTTTTATTAGTAGAGTTTTTTTTTTCCTTGTTTTGTGTGACTCTCTGTGATTGACCATTTGTTTGGTACGTGGGTGATTCCTGGACCCACTATGCTTCTTATTTGTAAATCATTGTTAATAAATGTGACCTTCAGATCTTTAGAGATACAATGGGACAGCCTTAAGGTTAGCTCATTATGTCACCTGCATACATGCAGGTAGGAAAATATTTCCTCTATTTTAGTGCATGCAAATGTGTAACAAATAAAGGACAATATGCATTAATATAATGAATGCCTTTCTGATTAAACTTTAATGCTAGCAAATTCTAGTTAATATTGTATGCTTCAAAACAAAGCCTTCCATTTAATATTAGGTTGGATACACAAAATTAATATGATTCACATGCACAAGCTTGAGAAATGTGACCTCACAAGCGGAGTCTTCCAATAAAATCCTTACCACATTGGAGAATTGTTGTAAGATATTAATAATGTTTACTACTGGTTTATCTTTTATTAAAGCTTGCCGTTAATTCGAAACAGCTGTATAACCAAATCACCACACCACTGGATTTATTTAGTTAACCTAGAACACAATGCTGGGCAATAGCTACTCCATCCTAAACCTCCAAGCCCTCATAGTTTCCTAACATTTGGATTTCCCACATTATACTTGCTTTTTGTGAAATATTATGTCCAGTCCATCTCTCCACCTAGTCCCAAGATCACTCCTCCAGCTCTCTCTCCTAGCTCTCCTCTTGCCCTTTCTCCTCCCACTCATTTCTTGCCTCTGGCTCCTCTCCTCTTTCCTGTCCTCTGGCTCCTCCCCGCTCAACATTGTGTCTAGTTGCTTTATTTTGTCCTGTTTACACAAGAATTGAGACAGGATGCTTAGAATGAGTATCACAATGCAATATCCGAATTGAAACCAGAGAGTGGGGGGAGAAATCAGCATTTGAATGAACAAGGGTAAGGTGTATACATTTTAAAAGAACATTATACCAACAGAGTATAATGAACAATGACATTTAGACCTCAAATACTTAAACAAATACTCAAAAATAATGCATTAATTGTGTGGCAAATTATATATGAGGTAACACTTCATATATATTTATTTTTGTTAATCCCAAAATATTCTTTTTCTAATTTTTACTGATTAGATAAATTAAAAGGAAGATTTAGTTATGTTTTATGTAATATTTATATATAATATAATAAGTATGTGGGATGTTATTAGAATACACCTTATGTAAAGACATATGCAAAGGTACAGGTTCCATTCACAACATACAAAATAGAAACAGAAATGAGATGAGAAGAAGCTATGCCTTATGCTAGCATTCACAGAAATAGTAAATAAAACTTTAAAGCTATAATAGCTGAAAAAACTAAATGTGCCAGTAATTTTAAATTAAAATTTAAATCTCATAGTTAAATATGAGATTTAATAATAAAATAAATCTCATATTTATTTTAATAATATCTCATAAAATAAAATCTCATAGTTAAATATAATATTTGGAGAAGATATTTAAAGATACATTAACAAAAGAATTGCGTGTTGAACATGATTGTATTAAAGCCAGTTGTACATAATCAAACTTATCATTACTACAAATCTACAGTCTAGTTTTCCTTCTTTATACATTATAATTAGGAACTAATCTAAAAGGAATGCTTTATTTTTATTGGACTTTATAGCAAATAAAAGTTAAGCCAAGATTTTAAATTAAATATGTTGCATTAGAATGGATCTTTCCACAAACGTTTTCCTATGGACGTAATTTTTATCTGTGTGAACTCCTATCATAAAAATTAAGATTATGAGCTTTGTGGTGAGCTGAAAAATAAAGGTAGTTGAAGGTTAAATTATGTGAGTCCTTACTGTGACATGGATATGTTATGTTCTTATCACCATCATTAATACACAGCGACTCATGTTCATAAGATGATAGAATTCATTATTTTAACTCATCACTATAGGAAAATTGATCATATCTGTACTCTAATTGTAGTCACATCCCACAATATTCCCTACATATATGTTTGCCAGTTTTTAACTTAAAATGTTTTACTTCTTTATTTTATCTGTTTTTTTATTTTATATGTTTTTCTTCTTATGATTTATTTAAAAATAATTATATCTATGTATTTAGAAATACATAAGGTGTGTGTGTTGTGGGGAATGGGAGTGGAGTGAGGTGTTCTTCAACACTAACTAATGATAAAAGAGGCCATGAATTTGAAAGGGAGCCAGGAGATGATTAGGGAGGGTTTGAAGGAAGGATGGGAAAGTGGGAAATAATGTAATTATGATATCAAAAATTAAGAGAAATAATTAAAATAATTGTTCATATGAGCCAATTGCTTGCATTTTTAAATAAAAACTCAGAACTACTCAGAGACAACCATGTGACTAAATTTACTCATATATAGAGAAGATCAACTATGTAGACCATCTCATTGAACAAAAGCAAGTGGTAGCACTTAGAAGTCTTAGCCAAGTTGGATGTGTGAAAATGAGTGGGATTTTATTCCATTTTCCTTTATTTATCCTCTGAGTACAAGGAAGTCCTCAAGGAGGGCAGTTTCCCCTTGCAGAATAATTATGCCATTTTAGCATGTTTCCAATGAAAGTTTTCATTTTTGCTATAAAATAGACATGTAGGGCTTTCTCCTCATAATAATGGCTGCTATTGTCCTTTGCAGGTCACTGCCAGTTGTGTAGTCTGAATCTGCACCATGGCTTTACTATGACTTGCCAATGTCTGCAGCTGAGTCACATCTCAAGTTTCTTCCTTCTCACTCAGCTTTCTCACCAGCAACCTACTCAGCAGGTAACTAGTTTGCTTACACTTGCTGTAATACATAGCAAGACCAAAACGAACATTGGAAGCAAAAGGTTTATCTGGCTTAAAGATTACAGTCCTTCATCATGGAAAATTCGAAAAGGAGCCCAAAGCACAGGCCTGGAGGTATATCTTAAGCAGAGAGACCATGGAGGAATAATCATAATTGTTTGCTCTTCATGACTCCTCCAGTTTACATTTTTAAAAGTTACAATATAATTACATAATTTCCTTACTTTTCCCTTCCTTCTACCCGAGTATCCTTTCCTCACAAATTCAGATTATCTTCTTCTTTAATGTTTGTTGCTACAGATACTTATAAGTGAATAAATATATGAATACAATATGTTGGTTACTATTTTATAAATCCCCAAACCACCTGTCCAAGCATGGTAGCACCGACAGTGCACTGTTCCTTCCCACATTAAACATTAAGAAAGTGTCCTCAGGACAAGGCAGCCACTCCTGATGAGACCTAATTGACTAGGTCTCATCCTAATTGACTAGGATCAGAAGGAAAGAAAAGAAGTCCTCCCCTACCAGTGGACTTGGGGAGGGGCATGCATGCAGAGTGTGAAGGAAGGGAGGGATTGGGACAGGAGGAGGGAGGGAACTACAGGGGGGATACAAAGTGAGTAAAGTGTAATTAATAAAGAAAAATAAAATAAAAAATAAAAATAAAGAAAGAAAAGAAAAGAAAAGAAAAGAAAAGAAAAGAAAAGAAAAGAAAAGAAAAGAAAAGAAAAGAAAATGTCCTTAGACTTACATACCTGCCTATCTGATTGAGGTTTTCTTCATGTATGATTCCTTCTTCCCAGATGACTCTAGGCTGTGTCAAGTTAACAACAAAACCTAATCAGCATGCTGGAAAAATAAAACAGATTTGTTTAATCTGGAATTCCTTGCATCATGGTGCCAAGACTGAGGTAATTATACAATTTATGACTTATATAAGGCATCTCTATGAAGAGATACTTTAATTAAATTTTCATTTTTTTATATTAGTTACATTTTATTTACTTTGAATCCCAGCTGTAACTCCCTCCCTCCTTCCTTCCTAATCCCACTCTCCCTTCCTCATCTCCTCCTATGCCCCTCTCCAAGTCCACTAATAGGGGAGGTCCTTCTCCCCTTCCATCTGACCCTAGCTTATCAGGTCTCTTCAAGACTGGCTGCAATGTCTATGAAGAGTTTTTAGAGATCTGATAGACTAAGATCAGAAGGAAGGAGAGGGGGACCTCCCCTATCAGTGGACTTGGGGAAGGGTATGTGTGAAGAAGAAGGAGGGAAGGTGGGGTTAGGAGGGGAGGAAGGAGAGGTTTATGGGGGGATACAAAGTGAGTAAAGTGTAAGTAATAAAAATTTAAAAAAAATTTAAAAAAAGAATCAAAAAGAAAAAAAAAAAGAAACACAATGGCTTTACTACAGGGACAAAGAATATTTCCTCCCATCACTCCTCAGCACACAGTATTAAAGTATGAATATGTCTGTTAATTATATAAAAAGACTACTAATTTATATTTTAAGATTACTAGTTTATATTTTACTGGCCTAAAATTTACCTAAGAGTGCATCGATACAAGCAAGGATGCAGAACAGTGTTTGGACACACATTTTTTCACTGCAGAGTAACTCTTTTTAGACATATCCAAACCCTATAAAATAGTCTTACCCAGGCTTACATTACATTGTACCATGTGCTTGCAGAGACTTTAGTTACCTTCCAGATGCAAATGGCAGACATAAGAATATTATAATCGGTAAATCACCAAGGACCGACACAGAAGGCATGGTTATGCCTCTGCTAAATCATTTGCCAAATGCACAGTATCAAAGAAGTGCAGATTAACAATCAGGAGATGTTCACTTCAACATCCTTCCCAACTTCCCTATTACTGTTTTCAGTTCATAAATCTATTTTCTCATACTCATTTGCAAGGCCTCTTTGTAGGAGAACTGCAAATCAAAATTAAAGCATTTTAGAAATTCTCATCTTCTAAATAAATAAATAAATAAATAGATAGATAAATAAATAAATAAATAAAACATAAAGAATACTCCTGGGAATCTTGGCATACAACACATCACTCCAGGATGAGTCTGCTTAAGAACTGTTGTGCCAAGGAATGCTAGACAATCCCAATTTTGCAAGCCTCAGGCTCTATTTGCTCTTTACCATGTGGCAATGTTTTATTTATCGCCGAACATATGAAATTTCCAACGTATTCTAAGGAAAACAAGGTGTGAGGACATTTGGTTCTCCTGAGACAATATATAAGTTACAGTGAGTAAAAGAAAGATACATTTCAACATCTTGCCTATTTTATAAGCCATGTCAAGTTTTCTTTTTAAAAAAGAAATTAAATAAAGCATTTCACATTTTGTACTCCTCATCCATAAAACAGAGAATCAATGAATACCTATTGAATTAGATTTGAACACCAAGTGAGAGAAACATGTCATCAAACCACATGAGGCTGTAGATAGCACTCCCCGAAGACATTGACCATAAAGGAACAATTCATAGTTATCTTTTTTTTTCTTTTTATTGATTTGAGGGTAAAAGGAGACAGCACTGTGGAATGAACCTACCAGCTAAGAAGCATTCTACCTCTGAGCTATATTCTCATTTCTCTGAACACATGTTGTCCACCATCTTTGAAAGATGTGTGGGATGAAATGGCAGACTCTTGTTTCTGGCAATCAGATCCAATAAGCTGTTCCTAGAAATGAAGTTTGCTATCATTTAACATGTAGAATTAACTTGAGTAAAAAAGATAGCAAATAAAATTTTTAGCTGAGATCTTTCACCTGTAATTTTGGTCATATTTATTCATTCACTGTCATATAAGAATTATCTGCCAACTAACTGCTGATTTTGAAATGAGAAAAAAAAACCTCTCTTGATATTTGTTAAAAAATATTCTGTAAATGCTGAGTGAGTGAAATCTTTCCCTTAAGTGTTCCCAACAATGAGAATATGACTTCAGCATCTCAGCACAATTTTTTTTTTCTGAAGATACTCACTGAACATTTTATAATAGAAATAATACAGTAAGGACAACATTTCTGTAAAAGAAAAAAAAAACAAGCAAAAAAACAAAACAAAACAAAAAACAAAAACCCAAACCAAAAAATCAGAGTACTGTCAGAGTACTGGCTTTTAAGGAACATATACAGTGGCAAAGTATACTGGCATTGAGTAGTTTGATGTTCAACAGGTGTGATATTCATTTTTTTAATCAGTATTTATTTGTGTAAATTTAGCTTTAAAAAAAACTAAACTAAACTAAAAATTTAATTTTACACTATTTATTTATTGTCAAACCCAAAATCTAAAAGCAAACAACAGAAAGGAAGGAGGCAAAGGCATGTAGAAAAGTAAGAAATTATGAGCTGCTTTATATAAAAGATAAAGGAGTGACCAAAATTACAGCTTCTTAAACTTACGTCTCCAAGCTAAATTTCTGTGTGGTAAGGTAAGAATTATGTCTGCTATATTCTGCTTATTGTAATTCCTGAACAAAGGAAAATATGTTTATAAACTATGCATTTTCTCCTGATTCTTTAGAGTGAAAATAAATATTTCAATATTAAGGGGAAATAAGACACCATAACATTTACAGATAAATACTACAAAATGAAAAAAAAATTGTACAATTGTTATTTTAAACCATTTTTGTATTCTTCCAAAAATCTTCAAATTCTATAGCTTATTATTATTTCCTACTATTTAAAAAGAATTTAGTGGAAAACAGCTAGTTCAATGATTTCATCTTTTAGTGAAAAATGTAATTTACTTTTAGAGTCTGCTCAATTCTGAATATTAAGAAAGTCTTCTTCTGTCCATACATTTTAAGAAATATTTTCTGGAAAGAAATGCCATATTGAAGCTGTATAAGTCATTTCCAAAGTGATTCTAGGGTTTGATTGAACATTAGTTTTTCTTTAATTAAGAAGCTATCAATACTTCTGGCCTATATGAAACATGATCAAAAGTAAAAAATGCCACTAAGCTCTAATATTAAGCAAGAAGTTTTGATTCAATAGTAATTATATTTTGTCATTTAAGTAGTAACTACTGAATATGTACTAATTTTACTTGTTATTATTTGTCCTTATATAGCATGCAATATACAAAGCAATGTGGTACAATATATTCTATGATTAGAAATCTGATGTATTCTAAATTCTTGTAAACCTGTACTTGGCATTATTGCTTAACAAGTTTTTATCAGATATTAGGAAATAGAAGCAAATAGATTTTTTCCTCATAAATCTCCATTGTTATCTTGTTGTATGTATCAAAATAATTTTCAAGAGTTTTGGTCAATGGCCCAAGAAATTCATCAAGATAATATCTTATGTCTTTACAGCTGACTACTTAGGATTTCATAACCTATAAAGGAGCTCTTTCCTGAAGAAAAGTTATCTTCAATCTCTCAACTCTTCATCTAGGGCTGGGGACCTATTTTTCCAACCTACATTGGCATCTAATTTTGCTGTAGGTTTGGGCATAAGTTATTGCTGAGGTTTCCTAGGTGTAGCATCCCACTATTATTTAGAAGATCCTGTCTCCAAGTGGCCATCCTGGTTGTCTGTTCTTCTATTATTTTCCCCTCCTCTTCTACAACATTCCATGAGATTTGGTGTAAGGTTTATGTTGCTATGTAACTGATGCCTAGCACCCAATGATCATTTGTTATCTACTCATTGATGGCTTGGCATTTTCCTATAATTGGTTTGTATTCTGTAGTTTTATGGGAGGGATAGAAAGTTGCCACAGACACTGAGGAGCCCAAGTTTAGGAGATCATCTCTACAGCATATTATTAAATAATGAAGCTAAGATAAAAAGGAAAGATGAGGCTTCATCAGTAAAGAGTCCAACTTTGGTACACTGGAGAAAATGAAAACTGCATAGATATGTCTTTGCCCAATGAGACTTTCATCTTTCAATCAGCTAAAGGGTATTTTGAGTGGCTCTGACATGAGCTATACCTGGCTGAACTTACTGCTGCAATTGTCTTTTATTAGCTTTGACTAGTAATTATTGTATTTACTGTCCTTAGGTCACTCTCCGTTTTGTGATCATTTTACAAAACACTATTTTATTTTTAACTAAGCAGATAGAGAACTGCTTTCTGGAGTGTTAGTATATGTAATGTTTAATTTGCCTTTGTGGGAATCTGCCTCCTCTTACAATTTGCTAGCTCATTGTGTACTCCAACAGTTCTGAACATATTAGGAAGAATTATAGGATAAAGTTGTATTGTTCCAAGTAGGTAGTATACTGAAATAATATATGTGAAGTTAACTCAGAAGTTCATCCAACCTCAGAAATTTTCTTTTAAATTCTAAATGCAATAAGCCATACTGATGGCCTGAAATATAATAACTGAAACATTTTAGTTCATGAGGAGCTCTTGTCACTGAAACATGAAAAGATAAAGTTGCTAATTAACCTTTGAAAGACTTTCAACCTATTCTTTCAGAAAACCCCTTGTATTCTGCTTCATAACATTTTTTTTTTTCGTCTTTGCAATATGATGTTGAAAGTTAAAGTGTGAGTCTGGGATTCAGTCTCTCTGACTTTGATAATGTTTGTGATTTTCATTTGATTCTACATTAGATCACAGCTTTTTTATCAACAGTCCTTAAGAAAGCTCATTTATCTCATTTTTGTTCTAAACTCTGTATCAGTTAAATATATAAATTCCTGTGTTGTCACAGACTTATTTTTTTCCTTATTTCTGCCCTCTAAGAGATACTAAGAAGTTTTTCTTTGTGTTCTTTCAACAATTGCATTATAAATGTTATAATAAATTCTGCTGTAATGAAAGGATGTGGTATAGCATTATTTGAATTCCTTAGTCTATTTGGTGGTTATCACAAAATGAAATAGGCTGGGTTTCTTATCAGTAACAGAAATTTATTTACCACAGATATGGTGGCTTGGGAATTGAGGATCAATGCATCAACAGATTCATGGTCCAATACGAGCTCATTTTTCTAGTTGGCACAATCTTTTGCTGTATTCTTCCACTCAGGAGAAAGCTAGCTAACTCTCTTCAAGTGCTTTATTAAAGCCTTTATTCCACTGTGATCTGATAACCACTAACAATATACCTAGAATTAATATTTAACACAGGAACTTAAATAAGACACAAATATTACCATCAAAAAAGCATCTTTTCAAATGACTTATTAGCTTTATTTTTCCATGATTTATTTTTATAAATCAAAAGTTTTAAAAGATCAAACTATTGCTGATAAAATCTTTGATGATTATGTATTTAAATGCCCTCTTTTCTCTCTTTGTTTTATCAAACAAGGGTCAAACTTTGGGTTATGTATGACTTACATAAAAACAAGAAGGTATTAATGGACAGAGACTAGAGTTTAATTTCAGTATTCCATGTGTGCTATTTTCCCATCAGCTAATCCTAACACTGAATATGAATATAGTACAAAACATTTCTCTCCCTTAAAATGTTGACTTAACATAGTACTTTCCTCTACATGGAAAAATACATAAATACGAAAATATTCTAAGACAATTTTCTTCATAAGTATGTAAAAACCTCCTGTTAACAAAACAGTAAATTGCATTTTGTATTCCTTCCCCAATTTTAAAACTCCCTTTGTTATGATTATTGCTATCTCTCTGTTCTTTAACACTGACTGCTATACTTGACTAACTCTTTTATTGCAGTTGTATTAGCTGAATTTATTTTTAACATTTTTTAAAAACCAAAAGGAGGAAAAATATTATTGTCCTCTTCTTGATCTGTTCATCAGAACGCCTACACACAAAGAAGTCTTTGAAGAGACTTTATTTCTACAGATTTCTCTTAACTTTAATGTCAAACAGAGCAAAATGAAGATTTTTTTTCTCTCAATAAAGCACACTGTCTTTGTGTACTTCTATAATTCATTTTAGCTCACCTTTAAGAAAAAAAATTGTCTTTACGTTTGATAGAATTTGCTTGTCTTCATTTATTCATCATTAGGCTAAAGGCTGGAAGGAAATTCTTTGTGATTTATTCATTTTGAAATCATCTTTTATTAATTAATGTGGAAGTACATTTACAACAATCACTGGTAAATGAAGTGAAAAAAATATTTAGCCTCCTCTACTTGATTGTGATGTATTTGTTGATGATTTTTCCTAGTTTCAAATTAGCATCTAGAAATAGCAGTTGACTTAAGTGATGGACAGTTGGCTTAAAGTAAAACTGTAACCCTGTGTCTTCCTGAGTATAGTAACCACCTCATCACTTTTCAGTAAAATTAGTGTGTCATCATTTACCTTGTTTGACAAGGGAAAAGCATTGTATTGCCATGATGTCATGCACAGGAACCCTGGATAAGTAGTGCTTTAACTTAAAGAATTACTACTCCTTGTTTAGCTTCTTTAGGATTATAGATTTTAATATATTTATCTCATATAATATGTCTAATAACCACTTATGAGTGAGTATATACCATGTGTGTTTTTCTGTTTCTGGGTTACCTCACTCAAGATGATTTTCTCTTGTCCCTACCATTTGCCTGCAAATTTCATGATTTTCTTTTCTTTTTCTTTTTCTTTTTTTTTTTTTAATAGCTGAGTAGTATTCCATTGTGTAAATGTACCACAATTTCTGTATCCATTCCTCCACTGAGGGACATCTGGGTCATTTCCAGAATCTGGCTAATATGAATAGAGCTGCAACAAACATGGTTGAGCAAATGTCCTTGTATACCTGAGCATCTTTTGGATATATGCCCAGGAATGGTATAGCTGGATCTTGAGGTAGCACTATTCCTAATTGTCTGAGAAAGTGCCAGATTGATTTCCAAAGTGGTTGTACACGTTTACATTCCCACCAGCAATGGAAGAGGGTTCTTCTTTCTCCACATCCTCCCCAGCATGTATTGTCACTTGAGATTTTATATTAGACATTCTGATAAGTGTTCAGTATCAAGGTTGTTCTGTAAGTGAAGTATCAGGGAGGGTGGTTTTGATTTGCATCTCCCTGCTGACTAAGAATGTTGAGCATTTCTTTGAGTGTTTCTCTGTCATTTGATATTCCTCTATTGAGAATTCTCTATTTAGTTCTGTACACCATTTTTCACTAGATTACTTGGTTTGTTGGTGTTTACCTTCTTATATTCTTTATATATTCTGGATATCAGCCTTCTGTCAGATATATTGTTGATGAAGATCCTTTCCCAACCTGTAGGCTGCCTTTGTTCTCAAGATAGAGTCCTTTGCTTTACAGAAGCTCAGATATAGTCCATAGTCAGGTCAGTCTCCAAGTGGCTTCCTTAGTAAAGGGAGCAGGGGCTATCTCTGGTATGAACTCAGTGGCTGGCTCTTTGATCACCTCCCACCAGCTTCTCCAGGCCATAGAGGAAGGTGATGCAGCCAGTCCTGATGAGACCTGATAGGCTAGGGAAGGGGAGGAAGACCTCCCTAATCAGTGGACTAGGGGTAAGGCATAGGGGAGAAAAGGGAGAGAGGATAGGATTGGGAGGAGATGAGGGAGGGAGCCACAGCTAGGATACAAATTGAATAAATTATAATACATGATAGTAATAATAAAAAACTTAAAAAATAATTAGTACTCAACATATTCCTCTCTCCAGACACCCAATGTGTTTATTGAAATGAGCTTAAGGTCATCTTTTATTATTATTATTATTATTCTCTACACAAAAATTCAGTTTCTCTTTTCATGCTGCTAAAAGGGAACAGTCAACCTACCTGATTTAAGCCTAAAACCAGAGAAGTATGCACCTCCTCAATGCGAGGATTACAGACTAAACAGTCCCATGCTAGAGCCTCCAGTGATACAGTATGATGTTAAGGTATCAGAGGTACTGCATTTGTTTTTTTCTCAGGAAGCAATGAATATATGAATGATTCTGTTAAGCTAGTGTAGCTAATGCTTTAAAGAGAATATATTTACCTGTTAAACCATATAATAATATATAATTAAAGAAAGCATGCCTGAATGTTTAGGCATTTATGTGTACATATATATATATATATATATATATATATATATACACACACACACACACACACATATATGTCAACTATTATTTAAAGTGAATGTTTTATGGAACAGAAAGAAATTGGTTTGTAACTTTATTCATGTCCTGTGTTACGATCACTTGAATGGGAAGAGAGTAATTAGTTTGGAATGTTGAGGTCAAACTCCAGTATCACTGATGAAAACTTGTAGTACAGTTCTGTATCAGTTCATCTCAATTCGTCTAAAACAGACTGTTACTTCAGAGGAGAGAATATCTTTAACTTGAAAACTACAAAAAACAAAACGACTAAAATTGAAAATATCTTATAATTCTTGTCATAAAAATTGGTAAGGCTTAACAAATGGTTACAGCCATCCTTTTATCTCAGGATTACATATTAATTCCTATGTATAGAGTCTTAGGGTCTATAGATAAATTAAACTCTCTCTATACATGCTATCTTTTGCTAGTGTACATGTATGCTATTTATAATATTTTCACATTAAAAGAATATAAAAGTGAATTTCTTATATAGCAATGTATTATTATACCTTTGTATTGTTAAGATTTTTCTCAAAATATTTAACCTCTCCATTGCACTAGAGTAGTATTTTGGGACCACAGTTGACTGAAGCATACAAATCATTAATTCGGAGATTAGAAAGGAGAATTGGATAATACACTAACATGGCAATTATACTTTCTATAAAATTTATGTTTATTCTTTTATGGATAAGAATTTCACAGAAGATATATTTTAGCTCTCTATATATTGCAAATTACAGTTGTTTCTATTATTTCAATCCACTTGCCAAGATTCTAGTAAAATTATTTAATCATTGGTCAGACTGATTCATTTTGTTTTCTCTTTTTTCATGTTCTTTAAATTCCTTAAGAATTAAAAAAAAAAATAACTTTTGAAAATACATGACCATGGCAGTTCAGTGTCCAAGTGGGTTCCATAAGTAATGGAAGTAGGGACAGTCTCTGACATGAACTGATTGGCCTGCTATTTGATCATCTCTCCCTGAGGGGGGAATAACCTTACCAGAACACCGAGGAAGACAGTGCAGCTACTCCTGATGAGACCTGATAGACTAGGATCAGAAGGAAGGAGAGGAGGTCCTCCCCTATCAGTGGACTTGGGGAGGGGCATGTATAGAGAAGGTGGAGAGAGGGAGGTTGGGATTGAAAAGGGAGAAAGGAGGGGGCCACAAAGGGATACAAAGTGAATAAAGTATAATTAATTAAAATTAAATTTAAAATTAGAAATGGAAAGAAAAAAAATACATGACCCTTCAGAAAATTATTTATGGGAGATATGAAATTTTCTTTGACATCAAATTTACATTTATGATTTATGTTAGTAAATCATTCAAACATTTGTGACCAGCATTTGTGGTTTTGTGTCATATAAAAGATAAAATGATAAAATAAAATGCATTTTCTTGGCTTTGCTGTATGTTCCCCAGCTGAATTCAGAGTAATTTCCCAATAGTCTGTATAGCTTCCTGTGTCAAGCTGTTGAGTATTAATACATGTTATTATTTTTTTTCTCCTAACACCATTTTGTTTCATGGAGAGATAAGTACAGAGCCTTTCTCACTTAAAAAAAATATATAAATTGGCCACAATCTGAGTTCAGGAAATCATTTTGCAACTTTTTCCGTTCTTTTTCTTTTCATTTATTTAAAGCTTCAGGTTTTGTACTCTATTGCTTTTATACCAAAATGTCTCTTAGACATAGTGTTTAGAAATAAAGATGCACTTGGCAATTAAAAGAATGATTTTATTTAAGTTATTGGTATAAGGAGAACGTTCATTAGTAAGAACAGCTTAAGAAGGAAATGGAGCCTGGGGTTTTACAGCAACAAATGAAAAGGAAACGTATGGTAAGGCAGTGTTGTGTAGACCAAAGAGAAGTGCAGATCAGATATTGTTGATTAATTCTTAGCTAAAGCAGAAGATATTTTCTTTAGCATTTTTTTTTTATTTCTGAACACTTGGAAATTTCATAAGCATTTTGTTTCTGAGGTTAACTTTATTCTTGTCATTCCTTCTCATGTTTGCTCAAAATTAATATAATTAAAAAAACCACAACTGATCAAAATGCAGAGTTGTGGAGCCCAGTCCCTGATACATCTACAACACAACTCCTGCACCTGAAGATAAAGAATCACTGAGGAAGAGGAGGTGGAAAATGGTAAAGAGCCAAAAGAAAGAGAAGTTTGTTGTGAAAGTGTATCACTTAGAAATATCAGAGATGCTAACCCCATGAAATCTCAACAACATGGCTGCCTAAACATGAACTGTTCAGGAACAATATCAAAAGATATACGAATATGGAAGGGAGAAACCTCATGAAGCCTCATTTCTAGACAAAGAACCGTAGGCAACTAATATACAGTGGCAGCAGGATAGTCTTTCTCAAGGAAGAATACAACATTTGATTATCCAGTACCAAAAGGCTGTCATTCCTGAAAACATGCGTATACAAATAATGTTATATGAATTAAGCAAAGTGTATTTAAATATTTAGAAATTATATATATATGATATATATGCAGATAATTGAAGAAAAAGTTGAATGAGAGCAAAGGAGGAACACATGTGAAGGGTGTGAGGAAGGAAAGGGAAGGGGAAATGATGTAATTACATTATAATCACAAAAGTATTTAAAACATTTTCATCTTTATCTCAACAACTCAGAAGTTGGCCATTATTCTTCTGAACAATGAAGATAATAGGAGATAGAATGCTTTTGTGGTTATTTTTTTAAACCAATAGGAACTTATAACCTAAAAATGATAGTAAAGTTCATTAATTTCAGAGCCTTGAATACATCTTTCTTAAAAAAAAGGACATGTTGGTATGAAATGATGTATTAAAGAGCCAAAGTTTAAAATTTAAAGAGTAATCAGCCTAGTGTACCTCAAAAAGTTGGTGAAGAAATGTTATTTATGCTCCCTTAGGTTTTCTGGGGCACATTTTGATGTTCTAATGATCCTGTTCACAGTCATGGCAGAGTGTTGAAACATGACATGAATGATCCAGTCATATTTTTAGAATTTATAAAAGGTTCAGGTTCCAGATTTTCCAAGGGAAAAAAAAATGTCATGCATTATCTATTATAGCCATAATTCTTTTGATTTTTCTTTCAAAATATCAAGTTTAGATCAATTATCTTGAGTTTCTGAGGAAAAAGAACCACTGCAGGCCACCCTAGGGATCTAGATGGGATCTAGAGAGTTCAATAGATGTTCCACATATGGTAACTCGGAAAAAAAAAATGAAACTGTTAAGAGGATTGTGCCTTCTAGCAAAGAAAACTGGAAAAACAGGATTTTTTTTTAATTTAGTTAGTTTTTCACTTTACATCTCAAATTGTAGTCCCCTCCCTTCTCTCCTCGTGGTCAATCTCATCTCCACTGTCCCTCCCTCATCCATCTATCCTCACTCCCTTGCCCCTCAGACAAGGAGAAATACTCTTCCTTTCTCTTCCTCCCCTGCAAACCTGCTCAGGCACATCCAGTCTCATCAGGACTGTGTACTTCCTCATTCACACTGGTCTAGCACGGCAACCATGCCAGGGTGAAGTGACCGAAAGGCATGCCACAGAGACTATGTCAGAGACAGTCTCCATCCCATTTCTAGGGGACTCAAATACAGGTTATGATGCCCAGTTAGTATATACATGTAGAGGGTCTAGCTCTAGTTTGTGCCTGGTCCTTGGTTGGTGCTTCAGTCTCCACAAGGCCTTTGGGCCCAGGTTAGTTGGGACTGCTGGTCTTCCTGTAGCGCTCTTGTCCCCTCTGGATTATTCTATTCTTTCTCACCATTCTTCTAAAAGGCTCCCAAAGCTTTGCCCAGTGTGTGGCTCTGAGTCTCAGTTTCTGTTTTGATCCACTGCTGGACAAAGCCATGCAAGGCTCCCATCTGCAAACACAGTAGAGCATCATCAATCATTTAAGGCTTGGCTCTCTCCCATGGAGTGTGTCTCAGGTTGGGCCAGGCATGGGTTGCACAGTCCCTTGATTTTTGCTCTATCTTAATCCCTATATATCCTAAAGGCAGGGTACATTCTGGATGAACGTTTTGAAGTTGGGTTGGTGTTCTCCTCTCTCCACCAGAACTCCTGTCTGGTTAGAGGGTGGCCTTTCCAGTCTCCATGGCCACAGGGGATTTCAGGTAGAGTCACCCCCATATCCTCCCCAGAACCCATCCTGTGTCACGTCTCCAGCTTGTACAAGAGGTGCTCCTGCCCATAGTTACTCTTCTCTCTGCAAGCCCTCTGTCCTTTCATCCCCAGCCATCCTGTATCTGATCCCCACCCTCATTTCGTTCAGTGTTCCCTCTACTATCTACTTTTCTTTCTTCAACCACTTCTCTTGACTATTCTATTTTCTCTTCTGAATCAGATTCAAACATACTTCCTTGGGATCTCCTGTTTCTTAGTTTCTTTGGATCTGTGAATTATAGTATGGCTATCTGTACTATAAGGCTAATATTCGATTATAAGTGAGTACATAGCTTGTGTGTCTTTTGGGGTATGGGTTACCTTACTCAGAATGATCTTTTCTAGTAACATCCATTTGCCTGAAAATTTCATGATTTCCTTGTTTTTAATACCTGAGTAGTAATTTATTGTGTAAAGGTAGCACAGTTTTTTAATCCATTCTTTGCATAAAGAATAGATAAACTTGAGGAACATATGGGTAGTTTCCAGTTTCTGACACTACTGAGTAAACAGATGCAAACACTAATCTTATCTAGAGACACAAACAGACCTAGCAGAGATGTAGCTAGGACTATCAAACAGCCAGTCAAGGTCACAAAACAAAACAAAAACAAAAACAACAGTAACAACAACAGTATCCAGAGTAACTTTTGTTTGTGGGTTAAAGGGTAAAGAAGAGTGTGAATTAAATGATTAGTAAAGAAGATTACTATAGTCACTAGTTTTGACTGCAAATGTGACATAACATGAAGGGTACTGAAGTGTTTCTTCCATCAAATTGGCTTGTGAGCATGTCTGTGGAGCATTTTCTTGAACTCTAATTGACACAGGAGTACTCCACACACTATTCATAGTTACTAGCCTAGGCACATTGGCCTGGGCTATATACATAAAAAAAAAAAAAAAAGGAGATGAACTTGAGATTTGGAGAAATCCAGGAAATAACAATTCCTTATCATTCCTGCTTCATGCCCCAACTAGAGCACTTGGTTTCTTTCATCAATGGAGTATAACCTGTAAATGAAATAAACCACTGCCCTTTCCAATCCAGTTTTGCTCAAAATTGTTTAGCATAGAAAAATAAAGGCTAACTAGAACAACAAACTTAGACATGAATCAATAATTAGAAAATTATAGTGGGACAAAATATAGTAAAAATAAAAAGGGCTCAATGCCAATATACAAGGCAGGAGCCAAGGCAGTTAAAATTTGTGATTTGTACCATACAAAATACAGTTTTCCAAAAATATGTAATTTATTTATATTATAGATAATAGTTTTATTAATTCTATGAGAATTTTATACTATATATTTTAATACTGTTTATTCTTTGCCTCAATTTCTCTCAGGTTTAGCACTACTTCCCTACCACCCAATTCCATATATTATTTGTTTTAAAGTTGATTTATTTATTCACTTTACATCCTTGCCATAGCCCCTTCCCTCCTCTACTCCAGATTCCACTCTCCCATCCTGTCCCTCCATTTCCTCAGAAAAGTAGAGTACCCCTTTTTAACTCCACTGACTACATTTTTTTAATCTTTTGCACCTTTGTTTGTTTACAAAAAACACTCATGGGAATAAGGCCAAGTACTGGAGCATATTCTGCCCTCTAGGTTTCACACCAAAAAACAAACAAACAAACAAACAAACAAAACAAAAAACAACTAACTACCCCTTTCCTTGTAGCTTTCAATTGCCAATTTCTTCTTCAATATGGGTCAGAGACTTCATTCCCACCTCCCATCTTCTACATGGCTTTTGTCTGTCTTGAGACTTTACAGGTATTTTACTTAATGTCAAAATTACTGTTTGTTCACATATATAACTGCCCTATTGGTATGAAAAACAGTTTTCTTGTCGTCATCTACTATTCTGGCTCTTACAGTTTTTCTGCTCATTGTTTCTATGAGACTTCTTGGGCCTGGGGGTGGAGATGTGAGATAGACATTCCACTTGGGAGTAAACATTCTCAAGTATCTTATTCTTTGCACCTTTGAACAGATACTGCTCTATGTGATAGTCTGCAGGAAAAAGATTCTCTGGTAAGAATTGAGAAATATATTGATATACTTTACTCTATATTATATATATATATATATGACAATTATTATGTATTATATATACGACAATTAATACTATTGTCATCAGAATTTGGTTTATTTTTGTGTCAGTTTTGCAGAATAATACAAGTAGAGTCTTCTCTATCTAACCACAGATTCTTGGCCCCAAACGCTATCAGTTGTGCCATGCAGAGTGAGTCTTAAATACATTAAAAAGTGCTTTGTTACTCCTATAACATTCATACCACCATCACACCTGTGAGCCTACCTTGTTCGCAAGTCATTATTATAACTCACGAGGTTCTACTTTACAGATTGGTGATTGCTTTGCCTCCAGTAGAATGCAGAGCCCTGTCCAACACTATAAAAGTTAGCAAGTAGGGATAAAAGCTTGAGGTCAGTATCATTTTGAATTCCCCACGGTCTGTAATACTTTTTGTGTCACCTTCAGTGATATTATCTTATCATCATGTTCCAGATGGTATTGATAAGCAGTAGAAATATCCTGTAATATACTAAAATATGTGCACCTAAAAAAGATAAACAAGAAAGAGGATCCGCAGTAAAATGATCAATCCTCACTTAGAAAGACAAATGGGATGGACTTTGGAAGTAGGAGAAAACAAGTAATAGGACAGGAGCCTACCACAGAGGGACTCTGAAAGACTCTACCTAGCAGTGTATCAAAGCAGACGCGGAGACTCAACCAAACTTTGAGAAGAGTACAGAGAATCATATGAAAGAAGGGGGAGTTAGTATGACCTATAGAGGACAGTAGTTCCACAAGGACAAAATATTTCAGGGCACGGGGGACCTCTATGAGACTGTTTCCATGAGTCACATGGAAATCCCCCATTGGAGAAACTTCTTAACCTACAAACACCTATTCAAATGGATTTACCTTATAATTTGAATAAACTGTCTGGCATAGTTATTTTTCTATTGCTGTGACAAAAATCATGCTTATAAAATAACACATTCAGTTGGGCTTACAGTTTTAGAGGGTTAGAGTCCATGATGGCAGAGCAAACATATGGCAGAGGAAAAAGCTGAAACTTCACATTTTGATCTGCAAGAAGAAAAATGCGAGAGCTACCTCAAAATGATGATTTATTTGAAATCTCACACCTACTCCCAGTGAAATGCTTTCTCTACCAAGGCAATACCTCCTAATCCTTCTAAACAATTACCAACTGGAGATCAATTATTCAAACATGTGAGCTTATTGGGACCATGCACATTCAAATTACCAAAGTACGGCTAATAGACACCACAGGCTAGCAAACAAAAACATTTATTATTTCTCTCACTGCTTACTTAGAAGAAAATGAAAAAATAAAGGTCCAATTTTGTTATAGAATAAGGCTTTGAAGGTGGTTTCCTAATTAGCAGAAGTAGAATTAAAATGATGCTTTGTAGGTCTCCTTCCACAATGGCTTTGCTGAAGAATTTAAAAAGAAAGTAGGTAGGAGTTAAAAGTTTGAGTCCAGAAAGCCAAACCAAAAGCCTTACAAAGAGATTTTATCTGTTTCAATTATATATTTAGATGTATTTTGCTCTTCTAAAATATTTAGAACTATTCAGGCTCCATCTCTACCCTTGACCTAGTAGACCCAGCTTTAATATGGGGGCTACTTTTAGTGAGAGTCTGAGATAGATTTCTCAACTAATTTTAAACACAATACATTTGGTAAAGTCGGTGTTACTTATTATATATTTCTGATTATGTTGCCTATATAAACTCAATTCTAAGACCTGATATTTCAATTTAGATTTGATAACAGAATCTTGGAGCTGATCATCTGTTAATTTACTAAATGAATCCATGAAATAACTTGATCACTATAAAAATGATTAATATGCATTTGAAATCTTGTAGTGAGCACTGAGAAATAATAAGATATAGATATATTTATTTTTTCTATTTATTACAGTTTATTCACTTTGTATCCCAGATGTGGCCCTCCTTCATCCCCTCCCAATTCTGCCATCCCTCCCTCTTTTCCTCCCATTCCCTTCCCCAAGTCCACTGATAAGCGAATTCTCCCTCCCCTTCCATCTGACCTAGCCTATCAGATCTCATCAGGACTGGCTGCATTGTCTTCCTCTGTGGCCTGGTAAGGCTGTCCTCTACCCCTTCCCCTGTCCCCCTCAGGGGAAGTGATCAAAAGCCAGCCAGTGAGTTCCTGGGAGAGACAGCTCCTTTTTCCCTTACTAGAGGACCCACTTGGATATTGAGCTGCCATGGACTCCATTTGTGTAGGGGTGCTAGGTTATCTTCATGCATGGTCTCCCCCTACTTTTCATAAGTTTTCCTGCATTCTGCCCAAAGTTTGACTATGAGTCTCAGCAACTGCTCTGATACCCTGCTTGGTAGAATGATTCAGAGGCCCTCTGTGGGTCCTCCATCCTGTTCTCTATTTTCTCCCTCTTCTGATGTCTATTCCATTTGCCTTTCTGAACGCTGATTGAGCATCTTATCCACGGTCTTCCTACTTGCTTAGCTTCTTAGGTATGCCGATTTTAGTATGTTTATTCTATATTATATGTCTAATATCCACTTATAAGTGAGTATAAACTGTGTGTGTCTTTCTGCTTCTGGGCTACCTCACTCTGGATAATCTTTTCTCGTTTCCACCATTTACCTACAAATTTCATGACTGCCTTGTTTCTGATTGCTGAGTAGTATTACATTGTGTAAATGTTCCATTATTTCTGTCTCCATTCCTCAATTGAGGGGCTTCTGGGTTTTGACCAGATTCTGGCTATTATGAATAGAGCTGCTATGAATGTGGTTGGGCAAATATCCTTGTTGTATGATTGAAAATTTTTCTGAATTATGCCCAGGAGTGGTATAACTGGCTCTTGAGGTAGTTTTCTAATAAAGCACCAGATTGATTTCAACAGTGGTTGTACAGGTTTATGTTCCTACCAGCAATAGAGGATTCCCCTTTCTCCACATCCTCTCTAGCATGTGTTGTCACTTGAATTTTTGATCTTAACCATTCTGATAGGTGTGAGAAGGAATTGCAAAATCATTTTGATTTGCATTTCTCTGATGACTAAGGTTGATGAGCATTTTTTAGTGTTTCTCTGCCATTCAATATTCCTCTGCTGAGAATTCTAGATTTAGCACTGTACCCCATTTTTTTAATTGGATTATGTTTGCTTTGTTGGTGTTTAACTTCTTGAGTTCTTTATATACTCTGAATATTAGCCTTGTGTCAGATGTAATGTTGGGTAAAGGTCTTTTCCCAGTCTGTAAACTGCCATTTTATTTCTGTTTATGATGTTCTTTGCTTTAAAGCTTTTCAGTTTCTATTGTTTACATACCTTGAAAGAACAATTCTCAACTGCATATGGAAAAACAAAAATCCTAAAATAATTAAAACCATCCTGTACAATAAAAGAACTTCTGGAAGTATTTCCATCCCTGATCTCAAGCTGTACTATAGAGAAACAGTAATAAAACCAACATTGTACTGGCAGAGAAACAGAAAGGAGGATCAATGGAATAGAATTGAAGACCCAGAAATAAACCCACACACTTATGGGCACTTGATTTTTGACAAAGAAGCCAAAACCATACAATGGAAAAAAGACAGCATCTTCAACAAATGGTGCTGGTCTACCTGGTTCTCTACATGTAGAAAAATGGGGAAAGATACATACTTATCACTCTGCACAAAAGTAAAGTTCAAATGGATCAAAGACCTCAACATAAAATCAGACACACAGTATCTGTTAGAAAAAGTTGGGAAGAGCCTTGATCTCATAGGCACAGGAGACAACTTCCTGAACAGATCACCAACAGCTGGTCATTAAGATGATTTTTTTTTTTTTTTTACGTTTACACTGTGAGGTTCCAGGTGGACATTTGCTTTTGAGCTTTATTTTCAAAACAAATACAAAGGAGCTTATGTGTTATCAAAAACAACACCTAGCTTCTGTTTAATCTAAGAGATGGTGAACCTTTAAGGTGATATAAGAACATTAACTATTTTAATTTGGGGGACTTTGTGGCCTCATTAAATAAGGGCATGAAAATACTACCATTATAGCTTAGATAATTTCTATCATGGGACCAGAATCTTCTTTTCTACTCCATGTTGAATGTATGGCACAGAGTCCATACTTGGCCCATAACACTGTTTGAATGTGGTGATTGCCGGAGCCAGCCAGCAGAGTCGAACGGTTCTTGAGTTGGGAGTGAGGATTAATATTAATAAAATAAACACACAGCACACAGGAAACTTTTTTAAAGGTCCAGACTCAACAGCCACAGCAAAAGGCAGGCTGCTGCAGCAAGCAACAAGTCTCAAATTTCTGCCTCCTCCTCTGCCTCTAGCCCTCTGACTTCTTTTATTGTGAGGAGTTACTTTTTGCCAGTAAAACATCTCAGAACAATAGGTTAATTTGCACAAGGAGCTAGAGGAAGAGGTGTGACCCTCACAAGCTATCTCACCTGCTTTCACAAACAAAAGGAGAAGGACTTGCAAGTTCTTTTCTGCCATTAGTAAAGGCCTGCTAAAAGCCATCTCTCCCCGGAGATTTAAATATCAAAGCCGGCTGCTTGGAGTCATGCTCCTGACAGGTGATCCCCAAACTTGTTCTTTCTACTTCCAGTTTAAATGTTTAATAGTTATAGTATTGATACTTATAATATACTCGATAATTTTGACTTATTTAATATGAAGTGCGTCCTTCACATTTATAGCATTTGTTTTTCCATGCCTGGCATGCTCTCGGAGTATTTTATGCCATTTTGTTATATTGCTAATCCAACCTCTATCTTGTATCTTCTCACTTTTTCATCTTTTCCTAAAAAAATTTTATTTAAATTTCCACACTGTAAGAGATTTTATGTTCTTGACAGCCCATAACAAACCTTCTGTAAGGTTCTCTATAGTAAATTATAACAGTTGTGTATTTATCTCTTGAAATACATGCAATGTCGTGTTATTTCTGGAGAAGATAAGAATAATGAGGTCAGCAATAATCAATAATCTTCAGTTTAAGGCTAATAATTTCTGTCGTTGCACTTAGAGTCATTTTTTACAAACTTGGGAATACATTTATGTTTATGTTATTGAGGTAACAACTCTTTTTGTTTAACTAGTCACACTCTTTTATTTGGACCTGCAAAAAAGGGACATGAACAGATCCCATTGGGAACTTAAGCCCAATATACAAAAAAGAAACAAAAAAAATGCATGTATCTTAGTAGTACATAAATTAGAGATGCAGCTTTTACCATGTAATTGTACAATGAAACCTGGGAGCTTTTGGGAAATCTTTGGTTCACAGTGTTTATCTGTGTTTCCATTCTCTCACTGTACCTCAGGCTTATTGTGATTAAAGTTTTATGTGAGGACACTTGTGGAGCTCAACCTTGTTATTGAATTCTCTGGATGTGTAATCTTATTCATACTAGAATCATAATCTTACTTTCTAATTCTAATTCATGAAACACCATAGAGATGAAAATATTGTGAAAATCTTCAATGTGGATTTTTAACTGTGTTCTAAAATCAAAGCTTTCTCTGAAATTATTAATCAGATCTTTTTTTTTTTTTTACTTGGAATTGTGTGCATCACAGTACCCATATTTAACATGTCAGTAGATTTCACCTTTAGAAAGACAATGGGGGACCAGATAAAATGTTAAATTTTGAAGGAGGCATAATGAGATATAGACACTAGGTTTATAAAACTAGATATTCCACAATAATTCATTATTTGAGCAATGAATTTCCATTTATTCCTTAGAAGTAGTAGTAGTATTTCTTTCATATGTAGCAAAAAAAGATCTGTGACTAATACATTATTTAAGAACAAAATACTATATTTTATTCATATATTTATTCTTAGATTTAACATAATGTCTGGCATATTTAGATAAGGCACTTAGTGAATTTTAAATCAAAGCATAAAACTAATGAATATTCTTCAGATACCTTAGGTTAGCACTTTTGTATGTTCTAAATACATTGAACAGTAGAATGAATGAAAATCATAAGTTATCATTAAAAGGTATAGAAATGCTTCATACTGAATTCACAGTAATTAGGTGCAGTACTACACCCTTTACATAATAAAGCAGTGTATTGTAACTAGCTTGAGATATAAATTGCAGGAATAATTTAAATCTTCTTAAACAGTTTTAATTTATGGGGCTGACTATTGATATATATGGGTAAAACTTAGGCTCATCCATTTAAGGAACTGAGTAAATAGCAAAGGCTTGTGAAAAGTGGAACAAAAGAAACACTTTTCCATTATTGACGGAAATATAAAATTGTTTAACTCCTTTATGAAAAACTTTAGCAGATTGTTTGAAAGAAAGCATGCCATTATCATATTACTGAGTAATCCTGTTCACTAATATCATCTCAAGTGATTGGAAAAGAAGTCCACAAAAATATTTCAGTGGTTGTTTGTAGGCATTTTATACATAACTGGACAAAGTAAAAACAAAACAAAACAAAACAAAACAAAAACAAACCAAGATCCTTTTGTTAGTAAATGAATAAAAGCCTATTAGATCCAGATAAAGTTTATTATTCAGCAAGTTTTCTGTAAATCAATGAAAACATGAGAGAAGCATAAATACATTCTACTTAGTTATATAAAAAGCCAATATGGAAATACTGATTACTGCATGATTTTAATTATATACCACATTGAGGCATAAGTAAGGCCAGGCAGGAGTCAGCAAAGAGGTTAAAGGTTTATTAGAAACATGGGGAAGTGAACTAAATTGGGGAAGGCATCATATTTTAATGCAATATAATAGGTGTTATACAATAATAAATACATCTCACTACACATTTGTTAAAACTCACATTATATACACATTATATACAATTCCAATAATAATGGCCAGGCATAGTGGCCTCCAAATGTCTCCTTTAAAAAAACGTCCCTTTAATCTCGGTACTCTGGAGGCAGAGACAAGCAGATGAGTTTTAAATGAGTCTGGTCTGCATTGTGAGTTCCAGGACAGCCAGGAATTTATAGAGATTCTCTAGATAAAAATACCTGACAGAGGCAATTTAATTGAGAAAGAGTTTTCTTCATTATTTTACAGATTTTAGTCCACCAGTGAAGTCATAGAGAAGGGGAATTTCAGACCGATGCATATTATAATGCACTACCAAGTGCAGAAAGAAACTGGACATAAACACAAGCTCATTTGCTGGCTTTCTTATGCTCACTCAGCTCAATTCCTTTATGTTCATTCAGTTCATGGCTCATTGCCTAAGGAATAGTGATACCCAGAGTGGACTAGGTTATCCCATGTCAATTAATTTAATGAAGGCACTCCCATACAAATATACTGTCAGACCTAACCATTGTGTAGAATTTCTCACTGAGACTCTTCACAGATGATTCTGGTTCATATTAAATGACTGTTAAGGTTAATTAGCACAGTTAGGTATAATGAATGCAACCCTGTGGTGATGCTTGTTACCTATATAGGAGCTGTTGATTCTGGGGGAGCAGTGTGTATGTGAAAGCATCTATACTTTCTGTCAATTTTGCTGTGACCCCAAAACTACTCTAAAACTAATATATCTTTTTTAAATATCTCAGTAACATTTTTTAATTTTAAATTTTATTTTTATTAATTACAGTTTATTCACTTTGTATCCCAGCTCTAGCGCCCTCCACCATCCCTTCCCAATTCCACCCTCCCTCTCTCTTCTTCTATTATGCCCCTCCCCCAGTCCAATGATAGGAGAGGTCCTCCTACCCTTCCATCTGACCCTAGTCTATCAGATCTCATGAGGATTGGATGCATTGTCTTTCTCTGGTGAATTGCAAGGCTGCTTCCCTTTCAGTGGGAGGTGATCAAAGAGCAAGCTCATGAGTTCATGTAAGAGACAGTGTCTGTTCCTAATACTGGGAAATCATCTTGGACACTAAGCTGCCATGGGCTACTTCTGTGCAGGGGTTCTAGTTTATCTCCATCAATGATCTTTGATTGGAGTATCAGTTTCAGAAAAGACCCTTGTGCCTAGATTTTTAGTTCTGTTGCTCTCTTTGTGGAGCTCCTGTAAAAGCAATTACAAAATGATGAATAGTGTATATATGTAGCCAAGTAAGTTAAAATACTAAGGATGAAGAAAAGACTTCCTTTTTCTCTAAAGCCAACTATGGTGAATCTAACAATAGTCAGATTACATATGGTGAAGTTTGAAGAATCTCTCTGCTCTTTCCACAGTCCACAGTAAAATGTTAATTCACACTCTTGTGTATCAGAGAGTAGACATATCAACAACCAAAGAGAACAAAAGATAGACAATCGAATGAGTATTTTTTTTTTTTTTTTGGAGGAACTCAGAGCTCACATCCACTTCCCATTTGGAGTTTCTCTTGGGGAAGAGTATCAGGGGGAAGTTAAAGTTTTTGTTGTTGTTTGTTTGTTTGTTTGTTTTTCTTTTCTGACATATAGTTAGAGACTGAGTAGTCCAAGAGAGCCAGCTGATCCATAAGCATCTTTCTTGGCCAGATATTGGGATCCACAGGTCCAAGCAGTCAATAATCTCGGGAAATAAATTACCTTACTTCCATATAGAAATTTGATATTGTGATTGGAATTGTCACAGTTCAATCCAATTGAAGTTTACCAAATGTTATAGCACTGGTTAACAGAAATTAGAACTCTCATGACAGTGGAAGAATGAAGGATAGTAAAAGCCTTCCAACTTGCTTAGACTTGTAGTGATGTCTCTCTGCTCATGTCTATTTCTGAAAGTTGACTGAAATATTGTGCTAGTTTGTTTTTTTGCTGAAAGACATCTACAATTCCATTGGCTTTGATGGCTGGTTACTCACTGCTGTGTTATACACTGAGCATCTCTGTGCAAGTGAATGTTTTGGCCGTGGCACTTTTGCGTTGCAGACTGTGACCTTGGGTGAAATCTAAGGGTTGCCTTCACAGCCTACCTGGTAATATGGAATTCACAACTTCTCCCAAAGAAATAGGCAAGGATAGTTGACTTAAAAAAATTATCTTTGATCCTGCAACTTCCTCAACTTGTTCTGTCAGATGTGGAACAAACCTCAGTCTTAAATTCTAAAAGACAGTTTAAAAATGTTTCTGGAGATTGTCCCTGTGGCTGCTCTCTGTCTTGCTTAAGATACACGGTAAAGCAAATCTATCACCACAGTGAGTTTAGATCTCTCACAATGTCTGCTTAAAAAAAAAAAAAAAAAAAAAAAAAAAACCCTTGTGGAGCTCCTGTCCTCTCCAGGGGTTCTCCTGTAAGGGGAACAGGAACTATTTCTGACATGAACTCAACGGCTAGCTCTTTGACCCCCAACCCTCCCCCCTACCAGGGAAGAGCAGTCTTGCTAGGCCACATAAGAGGACACTGCAGCCAGTCCTGAAGAGACCTGATAAGCTAGGGTCATATGGAAGAGGAGGAGGTCCTCCCCTATCAGTGGACTAGGAAAGGGACAGGGAGGAGATGAGGGAGGGAGGGTGGGATTGGGAGGGAATGAGGGAAGGGGCTAAGTCTGGGATACAAAGTAAATAACCTGTGATTACTATAAAAAATAAAAAATATTATAAAAAAAAAGAACCCAGTGGTCATATGAATGTTAGCATTAGAGCATTAGTATGGATTTTAACATGACAACTTTATGATGACATCTCTTTCTGTCTATACTGAAAAACCCACGAACATTCTTTGGAGTTGAATGGACAGTTCCAATTGAACAAGAGAGCACAAAAAATATGAAGCAACATAAAAGTCTTAGATCTGCAAAATTCCTTTAGAAAATGTTGTGTTCTGAGAAGAGACTACACAGCAAAAACAGGTCTCAACTCTGCCATATTTAATGGATGCATGTTGTACTTTCACTGTATTAACTTTCACTGATAAAAACTAGCATATTCTGGGCCTCATGGTGCAGATTTACAATCCAAAATACTTGTAAATCTGAAACAGAAGGATCACAAGTTCCAGGCCTACTCAAACAACTTACAATTCTTAATTGAAATTAGTCTTTTTTTATTAAGGATGGCAAGGGATTGTGTTTGTGGAAAAGTACACTCCTACTATTCGCTAAGTACCCTGTGTTTAATTTCTTTTGACATAAATAAACTCATATGTTTTATTGGAAGTTAGCAATAAAAAGCCTAGGTATACTTAAAAATTCAATATATCTTTCATGTAGCAATCCCAAACATGAATAAACCAAGTAAGTATTAGATATCATTAAAATTCTCCACATCATCCAATATAGAATAGTTATCTAATATTCCACAAATATCAGTTTTCTAAAAACATTATGAGTGAAATAATGCTAATGAATTGTTGTTTTGTTTTGTTCCAGTTAATACAAACAAGTGTAATTATTTATTTAAATATTCCGCAAATATCAGTTTACTAAAAACATTATGAGTGAAATAATGCTAATGAATTTTTGTTTTGTTCCAGTTACTACAAACAAGTGTAATTATTTATTTAAATGTTACTTGGATAAATATCTGTTGCTCTATTACCTCTTTCTTGTTCCCTCCCTATCCTTAATGAAAAAGACTGGTTTAGATAAGGTTTTGTAAGTTGTTGGCACAGGTCTGGAACTTGTGATCCTTCTGCTTGGATCCTGTTTCTTCGATATATGTCTCTTGCTCCATTATCTCTTAATTGTTATACACAATTTCTCTATCCCTTTATTTTAATGTAATTTTATCTTCACGTTTGTAAAATTTTCCAGCTCTTTTCTCTTCCTAATATACGTACCTTATGACATCAACAACAACAAAAAAATACAGGTGTTTCAGATTTATAAAAGTTGTTAACAGATACTTCTATTTTGAATATTGTTTTCAAATGACAAAGATTTGAAGTGTCAATGGGTCTTTTTTGTTTATTTGTTTGTTGTTGTTTTGAAATAGGCTTTCTCTGTGTATCCTTGGCTGTCCTGGACTCACTTTGCAGACCAGGTTGGCCTCAAACTCACAGAGATCCTCCTGCCTCTGCCTTTCTGAGTATTGAAATTAAAGGTGTAAGCCAACCATGCCCAGCTGTGACAATGGGTCTTAAAACTCATTCTAGAAAAGTATTGTTTAAAATTTAGACTCAGATAGAGACAATAATAAAATGATCATAATTTAGGCTCTGATAGATAAGGCATTAGTAAAGAAAGATATGCCTTTATATAACACAAATATTCAGTTTATTCACAGGAATCTGACACCCAATGTGTGCCTCTGAAAACTGTCAGAACTGATCACAGTAAACAGAACAACGTTTAACTCAATGAATGACTTCCTTAATCAGGTGCTACATGAGTGTAGGGGAAGGTGATAACTTCCTGTTCTGTTCTATTTTATAAGAACAAGAAAATTGCATGGATGAAAGAGGATCAAGTAGCTTATTCCCTTTAGTTCCCCTAAATGTCTTATGCTTAAATATGGTACATAAGACAAAGAGACGAAGAAAAAATTAAGATAGACACAACATTGAAAGTGTGACATATTTTTTTTTAAAGTTCCTTGTGATCAAAGCCAAAGAAAATTTTGCAGACATGAAGTATGGAAATAAATGATCAAGTCATTTAACAGGGCTTCAACATTTATATTGCCTGAGGCTAGATGAGGAAGAGAGAGCAGGCACTCTTTCCTGTCATGTTCTCTGCACTGCATTTTAAATAAAAGCTTAAGATAACCAACTCCTGACATTGCTAAGGAAACTCTGCTGAGCTTGCAGACAGGAGTCAAGGAGAATTGTCCTCTGAGAGGCTCCACCCAGAAGTGCCTTGAAACAGATGCTGAGACTCACAGCCAAACATTGGGGAAAGCATAGGGAGCCTTGTGGAAAAGTGGAGGCAAGGAGAAAAGGACCTGGAGGTGACAGGAGCTTCATAGGAAGACCAACAGAGAAAACTAACCAAGGCCAAGAGGAAACTGCTGAGACTGAAACACCAACCAAAGACATTGCATGGACTGGACTTACGCCCCTTACAAAGACATAGTTGTTTAGCAGCTCAAGTCACATGAGGGTTCCCTAGTAAGGAGAAGTGGGGCTTTCTCTAACATGGACTCCTTTGCCAGATTTTCAATTACTTCCTCTTGGTGGGACTACCTTGCTAGGTCAAAGGGGAGCCAGACATGCTCAGCCCTGACAGGAATCAATGAGCTGAGGCGGATGGGAAGGGAGCTTCCCCTATGTTGAGTAATAAGGAAGGGGGGAAAAGATATGGAAAGGAGGGTTGGAATGGGGGGTGAGGAAGAATGGCACTATGACCAGGATGTGAAGTGAATGAATGAATGAATGAATGAATGAATGAATGAATAAATAAATAAATAAATAAATAAATAAATAAATAAATAAATAAGCTTACTTTCTATTGCTTCACATTGTTTGACCCAAATTGTAAATCAGAAATGGAACTTTCCTTTTCTGAGGAAAAGAGGAGAGGGGGGAAGAGGGTGGGCCTGGAAAGGGAGGAAAGATGAAGCCACAGTAAGGCTGTAAAGTGAATTTTAAAAAGTTAGATAGGAAAAAAAAATTCAAACAAAGCTCAGGTAAACTTCAGAGACAACAGTTAGAAAAGCTCTGTCATCAGTATTTGTTAGAAATCATTTGAAAACAAAGGACCATTGTAAAGTGATTAATTGATAACTTTCCATGCTAGTCTCTGTATTTACTACTGAATGCAAAAATATTGTTTATAAATATGATTATCTTTCTTGTCTCCTTCTCTTCTACACTATAAGAAGCAGACAGTATACATAGTGATGTAACTGTAAAAAAAATCAAAATAATAATTTGATGAGTTTATTTATAACATTACTATTTTTCTTAAAAAAGAGAAAATCGCCCTCCTTCTAGGCACAAATTTGCTATGAGAAAAGTAAAGTGTAGAAATTAGTTTGTTTTTTGTTTGTTTGTTTGTTTTGTTTTTGCAATGCACCTGCATCTCCCTGGGAAAGACTAACAGTATTTCAGTGTTTTCATCCCAAAATATTTAAAGAACTTTAGATTCTATTCCACTTGTCATTTCAAGCTTGTCTCTAACATACTAAAAAGTTATCTATTTAGTCATTCTTGAGGCCATGAGTTTCTTCTTTCATTTGAATCCCAGGTTTCTATTTATCTTCTTACTTTGTATGAAAAATCCAAACTATGATGAAACTCAGAGACATTTTCTCTGGTCTCACAGATTCACTTATTATATCCAATTCATTTCACACAAGCATTTTTGTCTGCTATGAGCTCTTAAAGAAAACATTGGCCTCCCCATGCATAGCAACACACTTGTATGGGTCAAAGTATAATTTCATTGTACATGCTTATTATTACAGTTTTTTCCTTCTTCTGTCTCTGATTTCTCTCTCTTACATATACATATATATGCATATATATAAGATGCAAACATACAGAATATATTTAGTACCAATATAATGCCAACATAATTGTACATATATATACATATGCATATATATATATATATATATATATATATATTCTAAGTGTAATGTTTTTTTTCCCTATTTATCAGAAAACAAAGTGATTAGGTAGAACTTAAGTAGAAATTATGGACATTAATGTGAATAATTGGCTACACAGTACCGGTGGTATCTAACCTTTATGTGACAACCAACATGAATAAGCTCTTGTACTGTATTGTACTGAATAAGCTATTGTATTGTAAGGGTGGATGTAATGCTAATATCAATTTGCATGTCATGATGTGTGTCATCTATACACTCTGACTCTCGAATCACAAACACTACCTGATTATAAAATCCTGAATTCAATGCAAGCCAACTATCAGTAATAAAATTAAAGTCTATTGAACATATAGTTAATTTAAAAATATTTTGAAAATAAGAAATTTTACTATCAGGTTAAAGCTTGTTAGCTGCTGTGGTCATCCTACCAGTTGGAACATTACTGTCACTGAATTAAAAAAAAAAAAAGACTGGGAACAAATGCTGACACTCTGTTCGCACCAACTTTCCAATGACCTCTCAAATACTTTGTAGATAACACGCTGTATGTCAATTGTGATAACTCCCTTCATTTATTCTTCATGCACTGATTTTTTTCATGCATCAACAGTCTCTAAATACACTTAGGGAAATCTGGGTATGATTATGCAAATTTCATATGGATTAGCTCTTTTTAACATTCACAGAAAGACACCACTATTTTAGTTTTCAGATTTGTTAAGAAAGATTGAGTATATTACTAATATTGAGTTAATAAATGCTGGGCTTTGTATGAGTTGGGCTTTTGGGCTCCAGATTCTCCACTCTTAAATATTATTCCATAGTTATGTTTCCTAAACAGAATTCCCAAGTAATGCTGGTAAAGACTTACATCAACTTATGCCAACTGGCATAGGATAATGGAGTAAATGTACTTCCAGAAACCTTCACTGGTAATAATTTCTAAATGTAACATGGCAATGATTTTTAAACTGGCAATTGCTTTTATATTCAGCTGCAGAAAAAAAAAACTCAAATAACATAGATAATTTTTTTTCCTGAAAAGTGTCAACAAATCTGATCCATTAGAGTCAAAGCATAAGGAAAAACATACACTTGACTTGCTTTTCCACCTGTTTCATCATAATTTGTGTGATTCAATAATATCTGACTTAAATGTGTGATCATCACTTCCTAATGTTAATCTTTCTCATCATCAAATTCTAAAAGTATACCTGAGATATATATCCACCATCATTCTAAATTGTGCTGCATGAGATGATTATACAGTAAAAACAACACCTGCATGATAGCAAGGTAGTTGTGTTCTTTTATGACAAAGCTAAAGATCTTTTTGGATTTCATGCAGCACATTTTGAGAAGTTTTAATAGAAAATTGTCAGGCATTTGTGGAAAGTCAGCATACATTCTTATATCTATTTGTTTAGTTCATCAATATTTATTAAGCTTCACTTATATACAAACAAGGACTCCAGATTTATCTTTGCCCACATAGAAGCCTAAACATGAGAAGAAAAATTAAAAAAAAAACTCTGTTGAAGAACAAAGGACATGAAATTTAATAATGAAAATCAAAGTATAGCATTATATACAGACACAATTCAATAACTGATGAGATAGTGAAAAGCCAAAGCATATATGTCATACGTATTTTATTGCTGTGAATGTTAGAGTGAGGTCCACTAGTATGCATAGTTTCTGACTCACACTGCTTTTGTTTACTTGCTTGTTTATTTAAATTTCTATGGGATTTCCTGTAAACAAGACTGGTCTCAACCTCCAAGGTATATAACAATGTTTGTTCTTGAACACCTGGTTCTCTTGTCTCCAACTCCCAAGTACTAGGATTATAGACATCCACCATTACGCCTGATATATTCCCAGTGGCCACCTGAAATGTAATGAATGGGTACTGTCATGCACAGCATCTCATATATATTAGCAGCATTGTATAATAGCCCTCGGTTTAGGATGTGACATACTTAGGGAATAAGAAATAATGTACTTCACAAAGATAAAAATACAAGTGAAAATGTCCTTGAATTGTCTAACTAAAACAAACTTTGAAGTCAAATGAAACAATGAAGGCTGAGAATACACTTTCTTTCGTAGAATGCTTAGCATGCAGCTCAGAAATGTTTCCACTAGCACATAAACCAGATGTGTGGGTACATTCCTGTCAAGCAGAATTAAGATGGAGTTAGGATTACTCAAGGTAATCATTGGCTATACAAAAAAAAGGCAAATTTTGTCAATATAGGTTTCTATATAAACATAACTAAATACATTAATTAAACAAATATATAACCCTTTGTAAAAGTCAAATATTATCTTTCCTAATGACATGCTGTTTTCTGCCCATTTACAAGTTGAAATCCTGGAATGTGTAAGAATTCAATATATGTTATTGTTTTTCTTTATGCTTTCTCTACTTTTAAATATATTTAAAAAGTAAAGATCTCTGCTTCTTTTTTTGTAGCTGCAATATAGGAAAAGTTAGAGGCTGAAATCAGGAGATGTTGAATTAGCAATAAGGAGAGCCAGAGAAATAGTAAAGAAGAGGCAGGAGGATGGGATATGAGTAGGCAGTCCTTAACTCTTGGTAAAATAAGCTTCATGATCAGAAATCTAGCTATTTTAAACATAAATTCATTATACGCCATCAAATTCTGTCCAAAGTAGTCATTGTGATACTTCATCATTTCTTAGCAGAAAAGTCTATTATTTTTCTTTATTATTTGGCAGTGAGGCTTTTCCTCATTTTTCCCACCCAATCTAGAATAGCCTCCAAATTATACCTTACTTCTCTCAGAAACAAATACTAAGTGTGCATCTGACCTTTCCAGTCAGGAACCAATTTCCCTCTTTTTGATGAACAGTCTAGGGAATAACTTTTAGATACTCTATTAATGAGAAAAAAATTGAGTAGTAAACCTGATATTTTAGTAAAAAGTAAAATAAAATGATGTTGTAATGATATATGGTATATTTAACCACCCCCAAAACATTACTCTTTAAGGCTTGAGGGGAAGAGAAATGACATAAACTTATACTCCTGGCAGAAAAAAAAATATCTAGTTTATTGTTATTTCTAACACCATTGATATTTGAAAATCTCTCTTTTCTAAAAAGAACATTCTGTCATAATCAGGACTTACATTCTTTCAAAGTTTGCATTGCTGAGCAGCTGAAACATAATTGAGATGAGTGTTAGAACATATGGGAAGGATGAGTCCAGTACCACTCCAAAGTGTAAATCACCATAGACAAAAAGTTCGAGCATCATTCAAGAGCAGCATTTCAGAGAAATGGCATTAATGTTTTGATGTCAGCTAAAGCTTCAAGACTCAGTTGGATTGCCTGGGAAAGCTCACTGGAACATTTTTCTCTGTGAAGTCAAGTGTTAAAGCACCAAGATTCGTACATGGATGTTGATCCAAAGAGCAATGTCTCACTCTGCTTAGGCCTCTATCTATGTCCTGTCCTCAAAGCCCACCCATGGATGTTCTCATCTGGCCAAAGTCACGACAGTCATATGAGAGAGAAAAACATCACTTGCCCTCTAAAAAGCCAACCTGCAGCAAAACATCATGTGCCCAGCTTGCAGCTAAACATCAGATGACCAAACTGAATTCAGGAATTTCTATTTCAGAATCATCATTAGCAATCAGAATTTAGGTAAAATTTTAATATTCATATAGGATTTCAACAGTCTAGAACACGTTCATATACTACATAATAATGCAAAGAGAAAATGATATTATTAGAGTGTAAAATCTGGCAAGCACATTTAGCAATCAAAATGAACATCAACAACAACACTAGAGATTGACATGTCTTTTACAATATGGTGATCTTAAGTGCCTAAGTTCAAGTAATTGTTCTACTTTACCTTTTTAAATAGTTGGTAATTTAATTCGTAAATTTCAAAAATAAAAACTAACAAAAGAGAATATTACAACAGATACCACAGAAATACGGATGGTCATAGGGTTTCTTAAACCATTACTTAAATAAGTTGAAGAAATGGATAAATATCTACACCTTTGAACTACTAAATTTAATCAAGAGGATAAAAAAGAATATAATCAAATACATAACAAGTAACGGAATCCAGGCACTCGAAAAAATATTATGCAACAGCCCAGGTTGCGTTTCTGATATGTACACCAAACCCCACTAAAAAGTTATACTCAAAATTATATGAACAGCACAAATTAGAATTGGGGTGTTAAAAAAAATAATGCCCAAAACAGAGTGGATAGAGACATAGGTGGATTTGGAAAAAGATGGGAAGTGAAGGTAATTATATCAAATAACTTGAACAAAATTCTTTAAGAACATAAAGATATTGCTCAAAAAAAAACTATAAAACTCCCCACAAGCAAAATGCAGAGTTTTTAATATGCCTACAGGATAGTTCACACTGTGCAAAATTATCAGCCCTAAGGACGTATGTGCAAGTAACATAGTATGAACTAATAAGATTATATTTATACTTGTAAAACCACAGAAGATTAATTTCTCCTTTTTATTTTTTATTTTTATTATTATTTACATTTTATTATCTCTGTAGCCCAGCTGTATCCCATTCCTTCATTCCCTCTCAATCCCACCCTCCCTCCTTCATCCCCTCCCTGCCCCTTTCCAAGTCCACTGATTGGGGAGGACCTCCTCCCCTTTCATCTGACCTTGTTTTATCAGGTATCTTCAGGACTGGCTGAAAAGTACTTCTCTGAGGCCTAGCAGGACTGCTCCTTCCTTGGGGGATGGGGAGGTCAAAGAACTAGCCATTGAGTTCATGTCAGAAATAGTCCCTGTTCCCCTTATTAAGGAAAAAAAAAACCAATTGGTTACTGGGAAGAGGTCAAAGTGTCCCTATTCACAAATGATATGATAGTATGCAGGAGCGACCCAAAAAATTCAACCAGAGAATTCCTTCAACTGCCACTTCAGCAAAGTGGCAGGATACAAAATCAACTCAAACATATCAGAAGCCCTCCTGTATACCAAAGACAAATGGTCCGAGAAAGAAATCAGGGAAACAACACCCTTCACAATAGCCACTAATAACATAAACTACCTTCTGGTGACTCTAACCAAGCAAATGAAAGACCTGATTGAGAAAAACTTCAAGTCTCTGAAGAAAGAAATTGAAGATCTCAGAAGATGGAAAGATCTCCTGTGCTCATGGATTGGTAGGATTAACATAGTGAAAATGGCCATCCTGCCAAAAGCAATCTACAGATTCAATGCAATTCCCATCAAAATACCAACTCAATTCTTTACAGACCTTGAAAAAAAGATTCTCAGCTTCATATGGAGAAACAAAAAACTCAGAATCTCCAAAATGATCCTGTACAACAACAGATCATCTGGAGGTATCTCCATCCCTGATAAGCTGTACTACAGAGCAATAGTAATAAAAACTGCATGGTATTGGCATAGAAACAAAAAGGAGGATCAATGGAACCCAATAGAAGACCCAGAAATAAACCCACACACCATGAATACTTGATTTTTGTCAAAGAAGCCAAAACCATTCAATGGAGAAAAGACAGCATCTTCAACAAATGATGTTGGTCCAACTAGATGTCTACATGCAGAAAAATGAAAATAGATCCATATTTATCACCCTACACAAGACTAAAGTCCAAGTGGATCAAAGACCTCAACATAAAACAGATACTCTAAATCGGTTAATTTCTCTTTTTAGCTGTTTTAGGTGGACATTGCATATAGTTATCCATGACTATATCATTATCTATAAGTGTCTAGAGGTCTTATATATTGCTAACTGAAAGTAGAGATATAAGAGAGAAATTCCTATTTCTTCATTGACAGAAAGTGACAACCTATTGCTTCTGTGATGCTGAGTACTTTAGATCATTATATAAGTAAAAGCAAGCATGATTTTCATTTGGAACTGGCTGATTTTATTTGACATGATACTCTCATGATCATGTATATTGTACTATGTATTAGAATTTCCTCCCTTTAAATGTTAAGCATGCTCTCTGATCACCACCATCCCCGGGGTAGGGGGAGAGGAAGAGGGCGTACAGCCTTGCCATGCCACAGAGGAAGACAATGCAACCTGTCCTGTTGAGACTTGATAGGCTAGGGTCATATAGAAGAGGAGCAGGACCTTCTCTATCAGTGGACTAGGGGAGGGGCCTAGAGGGAGAAGATGGAAAGAGGAGATTTGGAGGAGATGGGGGGGGCACAGCAGGGATATAAATTGAATAAATTGTAATAAATGATAAAATATTTTAAAAGGAAAACAGGAGAGAAAAAAAGTAGAGCAAGCTGCTCAGTAGGACCATTGACTCAGTAGGAGAAGTGTTGACCATGTGACCAATGCAAAAGGCAAAACATGTTCATCAGTGTCAGGGGCCTTGCACACAGAAATCAAAAAAGTGCATTTCATCAGTTAAAAAGAAGGCTAAGTATGTAAATGTATTTCTGTACCACATTTCTCACTCTTTTTTTAAGTTTTTTTTTAATTAATTACACTTTATTCATTTTGTATATCCCCTAAGCCCATCCCTCCTCCCCTCCTGATCCCACCCTTCCTCCCCTTTCTGCATGCATGCCCCTCCCCAAGTCCACTGATCTTAGTCTATCAGATCACATCAGGAATGGCTGCATTGTCTTCTTCTTTGGCCTGGTAAGGCTGTTCCCCACTCAGGGGGAGGTGATCAAAGAGCAGGTCAATCAGATTGTGTCAGAAGCAGTCCCTCTTCCCATTACTATGTAACCCACTTGGACACTGAACTGCCATGGGCTACATCTGTGCATGGGTTCTAGGTTATCTCCATGAATAGTCCTTGGTTGGAGTATGAGTCTCTGGGAAGTTCCCTGTGTTCAAATTTTCTTGTTTTGTTGCTCTCCTTGTGGAGTTCCTGTCCTCTCCAGCTCTTGCTTTTTCCCATTTCTTACATAAAATTCCATTCACTCTGCCTCACAGTTGGCCATCAGGCTCAGCATCTGCTTTGATAGTCTGCAGGGCAGAGGCTTTCACATGCCCTCTGTGGCAGGTTCCTAGGTTGTTTCCTGTTTTCTTCTTCTGGCTTTCAGAGGCCCTCTGTAGCAGGTACATTTCTCACTCTTACTTTTGCTACTGTGAATATTGCAATGATGCATGATAGGTAAATATTTATTTGCAATTCTGCCCTAAGTTGTTTGGGAATATCTAAAAAGATAGACTGTCTGGATAATGGAGTATTAATTATTTTGTGAGACTCCATACTGGTTTCCATAGCAACAGCTTCTTCCTACAATCTCATTGTCAGGGCTTCAAGGTGTCATTTTGCCTTCACACTTGTCAATGATTTTTCTGTGTTTGTACATAGACATGAGTTTAAGATGACATCCTATGACAGACATAATATTATATTTCCTTATGGTTTTTATCCATATACTAGTATGTGATCTCTTTCAAAGTCATGACCTCTTTTTTTCACTGTTATTACACACATACATGTATACACATACATATACTCCTAAATATAATCTTATTAATCCATATAATGTTACATGCATGTATAGTTTCAGGGTTGACAAATTGCTGTTTTCTTCCTTGAGGTATGCCATCCTTTCTACTTCCACTTTTCTTTAGATGAATATTTAATACTATAAACTTTGCTGTTAATTGATAGAACTTTTGCTACATCTCTTTAGTTCTAGCACACTATATTGTTTACATTTCTCACAAGGTATATTGTCCAATATATTTTCTGATTTCCTCTTTAAAATATAGTATATTTTTTAAAAGTATATTTATGTTTCCATTTATTTGCGAACTACATTTTTTTTTTGCTTGCCTTTGAACCTTATTTTCACTTTATTGTGTTCTAGAAGATGCATCCTAGGTTTGCAATTTGTATAAATTGGATTAAATTTATTTTGATGTGCAAGGTAATGTGTAATTTAACCTTGAACCACTCCGCGCTTACTTGAGAAACAGTCAGGTTCTAATACTCAGTGGAATTCTGTCAGCTAGAAAAATCTGCATGTATTGTTGTTCAACTCTTCATTTTAAATTTATGTCATTATTAAAGCAGGAATGGTAAAATATCCCACTTTTATAATTCTGTTTTCTATTTCTTCTGGTTTTGTTGATATTAAATTCAAATATTCAATAAATATGAGTGAATAATTGTTGATTTATTTTGGTGAATTGACTTTTCATAGTCCTTTTTTCTTTTCATAATTTTTACTTTGGTATTTTCATCCCATAATTATTGTTCTCCTTTAATTACCAATTTCAAGTAATGTCTTTTTACCCATTTACTTTCTGGACATGTTTTAAAAAAAAAAACTACATTTTATTTTTAATGAATGATTATATAAATTGATAGGAGCACAGTGTAACATTTCAAGTTATAATGTGATATATAATGATTATGTCAAGACAATGATCATATTATTGCCTCAGATAGTTAGAGTTTCTAGCAACAATGTTATTCAAAGAGTTATTTTTAGCCTTTCAATATCTTATTGCTGATTGTAACATCTTGTGTCATGGTCTCTAAAAATCCTCTGACTAGCTATAATTTGTACCCGTTGACCAGTCTCTGTTTTTTTCTTCCTTTTTTTTTATTAATTACACTTTATTCATTATGTATCCCCCCATAAGCCCCTCCCTCCTCCCCTCCCAGTCCAACCCTCTCCCCCCTTTCTGCATGCATGTCCCTCCCCAAGTATAGTCTATTATATGCAGCATAAATGGAGACTCTTTGTTTGTTTCTCCTGTTTTCCTCAGTTTACTCATTCTACATCTTTTAATTGGAAGTTTAATCTATTTTTACTTAATTACTCTTAGCAAAAAGTAACTGTTGTACTTTCAGTAATTATTTCTCTGTAGTATATTTTTTTCCTTCTTCACATTCAAACAACATTCAGTCCATACGTACTGACCTTGTTTTATGTCATTTTCACATTCATGTTATATATCTTTTATAAATATGTTACTTTAATCCTGGGGCTTATATATACATTTTACATTTATAACATTTTACATTTATCCACTTTGTGTAAGTGGATAACTTAGCTTGACCACTGTGTAACATTTTAAGTCCTTCCATGCTTTATACTTCTAATATGAAAATTTATATTTTAATATTTTATCAATATAATTCCATGATTTTCATTGTTTCTATGCTACTCTTTTTAAAATTCTGTTAACCAAAGTAAAGATGACTCACATTCCATCATTATAGGATTGAAACGTTGTTTGCTGTTTTTTTTGTTTTGTTTTGTTTTGTTTTTTTTTTTTTTTTTTTTACTGTTTCTGGAGTGTTTTGTACTTTCATATGCCTTGATGGTCTTTTCTAGTGCTTTTTCGTTTGATTTTTTTTTCAAGACTCGCTTTAGCACACCAGGTAAATCAAAGCTAGAGTAGATGCATGCCTCAAGCTTTCATTTAGCTCAGCAAGTCTTTATTCCCTTTCACTGTTAAGGAGAATTTTGCAAAATGATACTGTATTATTTGGCATTGCTTCTTTGTTTTTGTTATTAAATTAGTCTTTGGATTTAAGATTTCAGTTCCTTCAGGCTCCAAAGGTTTGTGTTTAAAAATGTGCATATAATCCTTTGTAGGCTCCTATGTACATGTTAACTGGACTTTTAGAGCTTTTAAGATTCTTTTACTCTGAACATTATGTTTGATTATATGTTTTGGTTTAAGTACTTTTCAGTAAGTTTTAATTATTTTATGTCCATTTCCTAACTTAGCTGACAAAATATGATCATTTTTTTCTTCAGATATGTTTTTATGACATTTTTGATCCTCGTTAACTCTAATTTCTGCAATTTATATATTATTCAGCTTGGTGGTATTTAATAAGGCCCTCATAATTATTCACTATCCTCAGTTTTTCTTAGTATTTTTTTATATCTGCTGATGATGTAATAAAATCTGTCCTTTATATCACCAGTACTTCTGCTTGATTATGTCTCCTCCAGGGAAATTTTATTGTGTACTTTTCAGCTCAAAGCTTCTGTTTAGATCTCTGTATTTTTCATTGTGTTATGAATGCATGTTTTTCTCATATATTTATATATATTAATTCTTTATTAATTACACTTTATTCACTTTGTATACCCCCTGTGGTTCCCTCCCTCCTCCCGTCCCAATACCTCCCTTTCTACACCCTCTGCATGCATGCCTCTCCCCAAGTCCACTGATAGGGGAGGTCTTCTTTTCCTTCCTTCTGATCTTAGTCAATTAGGTCTCATCAGGAGTGGCTGCAGTGTCTTCTTCTGTGGCCTGGTAAGGCGGCTTCCTCCTCATGTGGAGGTAATTAAAGAGCAGGCCAATCAGTTCATGTCAGAGACAGTCTCTGTTCCTATTACAATGGAACCCAGTTGGATACTGAACTGCCATGGGATACGTCTGTGCAGGGGTCTTAGGTTCTCTCCATGCATAGTCCTTGGTTGGAGTATCAGTCTCAGGGAAGACCCCTGTGCTCAGATTTTTTGGTTCTGTTGCTCTACTTTTGGAATTCCTGTCCTCTCCAGATCCTACTGTTTCCCACTTCTTTCATAAGATTCCCTGCACTCTGCCCAAAGGTTGCCCATAAGTCTCAGCATCTGCTTTGATAGTCTTCAGGGTAGGGCTTTTCAGAGGTCTTCTGTGTCAGGCTCCTAATTTGTTCCCTCTTTTCTCCTTCTTCTGACGTCCATCCTCTTTGCCTTTCTGGATAGGAATTGAGCATTTTAGCAAGAGTTCTCTCTCTTGATTAGTTTCTTTAGGTGTACAGATTTTAATAGGTTTATCCAATATTATATGTCTATATGAGTGAGTATATTTCATCTTACACCCAGCAGAATGGCTAAGATCAAAAATTCAAGAGACAACACATGCTGGAGAGGTTGTGGAGAAAGGGGAACCCTCCTCCACTGCTGGTGAGAATGTAAACCACTCTGGAAAGCAATCTGGCGCTTTCTTGGACAACTAGGAATAGCACTTCCTCAAGATCCAGCTATACCTTTCCTAGGCATATACCCAAAAGAGTCTCAAGTACACAATAAGGACATTTGCTTAACCATGTTTGTAGCAGCCTTATTTGTAATAGCCAGAAGCTGGAAACAGCCCAGATGCCCCTCAGTTGAGGAATGGATGTACAAATTATATATCTACACAATGGAATATTACTCAGCAATAAAAAACAAGCAAATCACGAAATTTGCAGGTAAGTAGTGGGATCTGAAAAAGATCATCCTGAGTAAGCTATCCCAGAAGCAGAAAGATGCATATTTTTTCAAAAACTCATATGTTACTATTGTGACCTCTAAGCTGATGATATTAAGAAGCAAGAACTAGGAGGAATAGTCTGTGATCAGATACTTTCACATCAAGTTTAGTACTTTTATAATGGAGACTGAAGAGAGTTGCCTGTCTTGTTAGGTGACTACATAGATATAAGGGCATAATTTAGGAGAAATGAGCTAGTCCTCAGGGTTATAGAAACTGAGTTTCCAATACATATATGCTCAGCCTATGGCACTGTTTTTTGTTGTTGTTGTTTTGTTTTGTTTTTTTAAAGATTAAAAATAGACAATAATGGAATACTACTCGGCAATTAAGAACAACGAAATTATGAAATTTGCAGGCAAATGGTGAGATCTAGAAAAGATCATCCTGAGTGAGGTATCCCAGAAGCAGAAAGACACACATGGCATATACTCACTTGCAAGTGTATATTAGATACATAAGATAGGATAAACATACTAAATCTGTACATCTAAAGAAGCTACGCCAGAAGGAGTACTTTGGGTAAGATGATCAGTCCTCACTCAGAAAGATAAATGGGATGGACACTGGAAGAAGGAAAAAACAGGAAGCAGTACAGGAGCCTACCACAGAGGGACTTTGAAAGACTCTACCCACCGTGTATCAAAGCAGATCCTGAGACTCATAGCCAAACTTTAGGAAGAGTACAGGGAATCTTTTGAAAGAAGGAGGAGATAGTAAGACCTGGAGAGGACAGGAGCTCTTCAAAGAGAGAACAGGATTAAAAAATCTGGACCCAGTGGTCTTTTCTGAGACTGATACTCCAACCAAGGACCATTCATGGAGATAACCTAGAACCCCTGGTCACATGAAGCCCATGGCAGCTCAGTCTTCAAGTGCATAATCTAGTAAGGGGAACAGGGACTGTCTCTGACAGGTACTCAATGGCTGGCTCTTTGATCACCTCCCCCTGAAGGGGAAGCAGCCTTGCCAGGCCACAGAGGATGACCTATCAGTGGACTTGGAGAGGAGTATGGCATTAGTTGAGAGAGGGAGAGTGGGATTGGGAGGGAATGAGGGAGGACCTACAGCTGAGATAGAAAGTAAATAAACTGTAATTTATATAAAAATAAAAATTAAAAAAATGACATTTACCTCATTTCTGGCTCTTCCATTGTGTTCATGCAAGATTGGTACATTATAGGTGATATTTTCATTGATTCTTTTATCATTTAGATGTATTTTTTTATTGTCCTTAATATCATCGAGTTTAAGGAAGTTAATTTTAATTCAGTTAAGTATCACACAGATCTTCTAGGGGGAGTCTATCTTAAATAATTCATTTTGTATTATTGATTATAACTTGTTTTCTCTTTACATTATTCACCATGTGATTATTTTCTTTCTATTCTGGGTTTCAGACATTTTGACACACAGTCATCTATATAAGGTACATATATTTACAATCCTACAAGTTGAGAATCTCAGGTAGGAATATCAAGGCCAACCTGAGCTATACTGTGAGAATCTGTTAAAATATTTTAAAAAAAAAGAACAATAACTACACAAATCAGAATAAAACAGGAATTCCAGCTACTTCTCCTAGTCTATATAGTAAAATTTCATAGAACAAAATTGTTGTTGGTGCATTAAATAAAGATACTAGAAGCCCTAAAACTCTTATAGAGGGATGAGGGGATGAAGTTCTCTGTGCTTTGTGAGTTATTTCTGTCTTAGAGAAGTTTCCTGGATTATTTCTCATGGGATAATAACCTCTTGGCTCCTCCTTGGTGTGTTGAATTATTTCTTGTGTGGCAGTAGAAAGTTGGCTTTGTTGTTGCTGTTGTTTTCTTCCTCCCTTCCTTCCTTCCTTCCTTCCTTCCTTCCTTCCTTCCTTCCTTCCTTCCTTTTCCTTTCTTTCTTTCTTTGTTCCCTTTGTTATCAGGAGAACTCAGACTTCCAAAGTATACTACATTCTGGTCAGTATCTAAATCAGGGCAAGTGATTTCCTGTGAGACAGATATCAGTTATCTGCGAAGCACTTCAAAACCAGAATGTTCTGTGCCCTCTCTGTTGCTTTCCTTACTCTTGTGGTAGTGACTGAGTTGTGCATGATAAAATTGAGCCTTCCTCCACTGTCAACTGCAAGTGCACCTACCCTTGATCCCCTTGCTTTATCATGCTCTAGTCATACAGAAGATTTAAATTTTCTTGGCACTAAGTGTGAATGGAGACAAACACTAGTAGTTTGGCAGCCCTCCCAAAAAAGCAGAATTAGAAACACATCCCATTCTTTTCTCTCCCTGGGGAAACAGCCATGAGCCAAGCTAAGCAGTACTGAGTAAAAAGTGAGGTAATCACAGAGAATGAACATTTTTACCCATTTCACTGTATCATTTCTCAACATCATGTTTGCCTCTGATTCTGCAGTCTCAATTGTTTTCTGGATATGATTATATTCTGATCTGTGCATGTACTTAGTACGGTTTTAAGGTGGACTGGAGACTGGGCTTTTCTAGTATAACTGATGCTGACAACTATTCCAGCTTCCATTTATGATAAAGAACATACTTTTTTTTTTCTCATTTATCATTGCTCACTGCTCATTGAAATTCCAGAAAGGTAGAAATGTGGGGACTTTTATTTTTTCTAGTATTTTCTTGTAAAATATTTTTTTTTACTGTGGCAAACAACATTTTTCATACATGAAATATTATATCAAAAGCCATACTAAATTCTTGTTCTCTCAGGGGCTAACTAACAACCTCATCTCTTTCAAATCTTTTTACAGATTTGATTTCAATTTCTCAATGAGGTTGTCTACACTCTTTCCTCTTCTCTCTCTCTCTCTCTAGATATAGATATAGTAGGTCTGAATTTTCTTCGTTTTACAGCCAAACAATATCAACTTATGTCATTGATAATAAAAAGAATAAATTACAAAATTTATATTTAAGATCATTATGAGCTTTAAATGATTACATTATTAAAAAAAAGACTAAAATGACTATGGGATCCATTAATATTAACAAGAACATAGTAGCTTTGTGTATCACGTCCATTAATGAGAACATGAGTACCTACAGAAACTTGGGAATGACAGAAGACTGCCAGCGTAGCTGGTCTCTGGTTTCTATGATAATATGTCAGTAGATTCCCAGTATCAAAGGATAAAAGCCATGTGCAGCAAATACCTGCAACATGGCCCGCGAAATAGTTCCTTCTCTCCTTTGTTGCTGTGAGAAAACATGTTAAAAAGTTACTTGAAGAAAGGAACTCTATCAAGGAAGGGTTTCTTTTGCATCAGACCTTGAAGTTATACGTTTTCTCACCGTGGAGAGGAATGCTGGGACTTGGATTCTTAGCTGTGGTTGTTCACCTCCTCCTGTTCCGACAACACAGGGTCAAAAATGGCAGAGGACGCCAGCGCGCAGCTGACGTCTTCCTTTCCACCTTTTCAGTCTGTGTCTTGGTCAATCAGATGCTGCTGCACATATAGGTCTCGCGTCATCTGGTAAACCTGATGACTCATATATTAACACAATATTTTGACAACTCCTTCAACCAACACATTTGCTAGTAGCGTGTATTAGGCTAAGGGTTTAGAACTTACTTGTTCAAAGAAAGAATTCATGATTAGGCAAAAATTATAGGCCCATGTAAAACATGATCCGAAATAACAAAACACTCCTTGCTAACAATGTGGATGAATAAGTGAATCAAACAAAAGGTAGACAAATGACAGAATAATCAGACAGGCTTAAAAACATCTAACATTTTGTACAGGAAGATCTCAGAGGCAGCAGTGATAGGGATTGTACACTGTGTCCCAATCATCTTTCGCTTTTAGGTGCTGTTACATGAAGCTTTATGTCTATTGCCTCCTAATTATAGGAGAGAATTAATTCTATTTCTGACCAAGGAAAATACTAAGCACCACAAGAGATGGTATTAATCCTCGCTTGGAGTGACATGTAGGCTTTCTGGAGAGCTGTTAACTAAAAATCAATAGGCCTCCCATCTCTTAGCGTTATGAGACACTGGCTGTGTGCATGACTGAATGTTGTTCTACAGCCTGAATACTTTGCTGAACCCAGAGTGCTACATATTTAAGATGACAGCCCTGTATTTACCCTGTCAAAAATTTCAGGTTCAATATCTGTTTCACTTCGTAACTTTATATTAGTGCTAGTGTGATATGATACAAGTCAGAGTGGCATATAATAGAACAGTGATGTTTTCTCGGGGGCACCTGAAAAATGTTATTTTGAAAGCATGTTCTGGAAAGTAAAGAAAGAAGAGCATTGACTGATGAGTTGTCTTAATGGAAATAAATTAATCTGATACACGTTAAAGACTCTAATTTAATAATAAAACCAAGATATATATATTTAATCTGGTCATGAAAATAAAATGAAACCTTTTTTGGAAATGGCAGGATTGCTATAACTTTAAACATTTATTCCTGTAAAATGCAGAGGTAATAAAAAACTGTATGTCCTACACTTTTAGAGGTAATTATTTAATAACTTTGCTTGATTTATCTCTGTCCACATATAACGTTTCACAAATACTCTTTCTCTCTCAAAAAGTATGATTCTTAAACTGAGAATGCAAATAGAATAGAAGAGAAAACCAATTTTTTAGTAATCAGTATATGAATTCCAATTCAGTTATCAACTTCACCATAATATAATTAATTTAAAATGAATACTGAAGTGTTGACCAGCATATGTGACATAAATAACTAAAAAAATGCAAAAAAGATAGTCTTCAGTAGTCTTCAACATATTAGCAATATTGAAGAGCCTAAATGCTAAAATCCAAAGATATTCATTGTCCTGAGTTTCAGTTTTAAAACAGCACTTGAAATTAATAAAAACTTTGTTTTTTAATTTAACAATAAAAAATCTCCTACTATATCAGCATGCAGGCTATTACATAGTTGTAATAATATTCTATCCTAAATATGATGAAAAATATCAGTAATCAAAAAAACAAGGCATGAGTGAATGGAAATTATTTATAGCACATAAAGTCTGAAACATGCAGTCAAATGTAAGTTTAAACTTGAATATTGAAATTGCACCACTTTAGTATTCCGTAAGGAAAGTTTCATGCTTTTAAATTTCTGAACACTTTTATATAGCCTAAGATACACAGTAATTTTGAGAAAATGTTTTTTAAATTATGGTGGTTTTCAGTTTTTTATAAATTTGAGTTAGATCACACCTTCAAACATTAAACATGATGATGTATGTTAAGGAAAATTAAGTTTCATGGCTGTTTTCTCATATTAACTTCTGAAACAACGTCCTGCGTATGCATAAATGAATATACATACTTTTAAATTAAAACTGAATATTTTCTCCATTACATTATTCTGTTTTTCAATCTTGAAACTCCAAGCCTAAGATTTTCTGATAGTCAAGAAATCTATTTCTGATGTAAAAATTGAATTTAATACCTTTGATTCTCTTAAAAACAGTTCCATACATGTTACATATACATGAAGGCTAATTACAGTATAGGAGATTTCGTCAGTGTTCTCCTTTTTATAAGTACAGATTTTTCCCACCAATAGTGTTTGATTATATATTATAATCACTTTTGTCTATTTTAAACATGTCAATTCAAGATTAAGTTCCACATTGACTTTATAGAGTTGCTTTTGCTAGGATTATTAGCATAGTAACTAAAAAATGATAGACCCACTTTAGCTGTGGTCAGATTTCATAATGGCAGAAAATGCAGTAGTCGAAACCTAAGAGAGTAAACATAAGGTTTTCATTCCACATATCTAGTTTTATTTTTCAGTGTGGTTTAGCCACTCAACTAAAACTTGTCATAAGTTACAGTTAAAACTTCAAAGCCATATTTGGCACAAGTTGCTGTAATTAAGGAAACAGATATGGTAGCCTTGGCTTGAGATATCTACAAAAATAAATTAGAAGGACATTTCTTAGAGGAATGCGAGAGGAAATTTCTGTTTGTATTCTTGAGGTAATACTTGTAGCCACAATTTTCCAGATTTTCTGCTTCACTAGACTCTAGGGTCCTTTTCCAGAAGATTATCTTGTAGATATAGTAATTTAAACTGAAGTTTTAAAAAAGGACAGGGTAACACATGTGGTGGCCTAAAACAAACTCAGAACAGTGAATTCCCACTTACAAGTGTAGTCAGGTAGGAATGATACAACGTGAACCATGAAATAAATAGCACTGTGTGCTTAAAGGGATTAAATTTGGACATTTCCTCATGACAAATTCAAAGCGCAAATTTTTGTCACGGAACTCAACCATATGTGTGACTGAACTCTGTAACACCACAGAAAGTGTCCACTGTAAGAGGAGGGCAAAGGCTTGATTTGGAGTTCTGTCTACTCTTTATCAAATACTCAATTTTTAATTTTTTTTCTACAAATTTGCTGTGATAATCAGGCACAGTGACACATACCCATAACCCCAGAAACTCAGGGTGGTGGAACTCTGGTGGATCTCTGTGAGTTTGGGACTAGCCTGGTCTACAAAGTGAGTGCAGAGCAGCTAAGGCTACTAAGAGAAAACCCTGTTTTGAAAATCCAAAAATCAAGCAGATGAAATAAATAAATAAATAAATAAATAAATAGATAGATAGATAGATAAATAAATAAATAAATAAATAGATAGATAGATAAATAAATAAATAAATAAATAAATAAATAAATGTTCTGACTTCTCTTCAGGCTTTGCAGCAGATAGGAAAAAACAACTCAGGGAGAGGTAAGAATGGAATTCACCTCAGCATGGTTTAATTGTATGCTGTCCTGGACCAGCACTTCTAGAATCTGGCCCAGATCATTTTAATTTAGCCATATTTAAGCACAATCCAATTTCGAAAAAAAATACTCAGATAACACTTAACTAGTCCCAGGTGTACAACAATTTTAGACATGATTACAGTGAGATTTTTTACAAAGTATATCCTATTTCTTTCACAAGAATGGGAACTATTGTGCCCCAGATTTAGGGTCTAGGGAACTTAACAGATGTAACACATGTGTCAGGATTGTCTTGGACATAAAATAACATAGTAGTCACTTAGGCTGTTGTAAAGCACAAGTGAAATCACTTATAAGAATGAGTTTTATGAAAAAAAAAAGGGGGAGTTAATATGACCTGGAAAGAACAGGTGTTCCACAAGGACTAAATATATCTGGGTACAGGGTCTTATATGAGACTGATTCTCCAACCAAGGACCATGTATGGATATAACCTAGAACTTCTGCTCAGATGTAGCCCTTGGTAGCTCAGTATCCATGTGGGTACCCTAATAAGGAGAACAGGGACTATTTCTGACATGAACTCAGTGGCTGGCTCTTTGACCTCCCCTTTCCCCCGAAGGAGGAGCAGCCCTGCTATGCCACAGAGGAGGACTTTGCAGGCAGTCCTGAAGATACCTGATAAACCAGTATCAGATGAAAAGGGAAGAGGTTCTCCCCTATCAGTGGACTTGGAAAGGGGCAGGGAGGAGATGATGGAGGGAGGGTGGGATTGGAAGGGAAAGAAGGAGCGGGATACAGCAGGGATACAAAGTTAACAAACTGTAATTAATATTTAAAAAATGAAAATTAATAAAAAATAAGTTTTATGTCCTAAAAGCTATTCTAAAGTTTTAAGGAAAAAGGGTCTGTGATAATTAAATTCTGGGAGATAGGAACAAAGCCTGTGTCATCAGAGAGCAAAATTAAAAGCAGTAAAACTACATCATTACTGGTATCCAGACAGAGAAGCTGTACACCCCATTCCACTGAAGAAGTAAGCTGTATGTTTAACTTTTCTGGCTTGTCTATTGCTTTTCTGTGTGCACAAAGCCTTTTTTGATCCTGTACACAAATTAGCCAAACTTCCCTATTCTTAACAACTCCTGTTTATATTTATTCTCTATGTATTATTTGACTGTAGCATATGAATCTCATTGTTAAGAACAAGCAAGTGAAAGACCTGTAAGAAATAAAACTACAAGTCTCTGAAGAAAGAAGTTGAAGAAGATATCAGAAGATGAGAAGATCTCCCATGCTAATGGTTCAGTAGGATTAGCATAGTGAAAATGGCCATCTGCCAAAAACAATCAGTTCCATCAAAATAACATAAAAATTCGCTACAGAACTTGAAAGAACAATTCTGAATTTCATATGGAAAAAAGCACACAAAATTGTTAAAAGAATCCTGTACAATAGCAATCTGAAGGTATTTCAATCCCTGATCTCAAGCTGTACTACACTGCAACAATAATAAAAACTGCATGGTGGATCACGGGGGCAAGATGGTGGCACCAGGAGGACTCTCATTCTGAGCAGCAGCAGAGCAGGATCGGCACAGTGACCAGGAATCAGAACTTGCGGCCATAAAACACAAGTGATTGTGTTTCCCAGGTGAGAGGATACCCCACAGTGGGGGATTCAATCAGGTTTAACTCACCCGGCTAAACCTCAGAAGAGATCCTGGTTCCACCAGGCACTTGGTCACCAGCCCCAGCCCAGAGCCACACACCAGTATGATCTGGTCACTGTCCCAGACTGAACTGTGGGCCCACAACATCACAGACTAGATTTTCCAGTCGAGAGATAACCCCATAAAGCAGGAAATGATTGGGACCAACCTTAGGTCACCCAGACATCCCCTGGAAAAGACTCAGGTTCCACAGATGCCCCAGGAGCCAGCCCAGAGCCAGAGCCAAGGACCAAGGCGCCTGCACAGACCCCTGCCTGTGCGCCTGATTCACCACCTCAGATAGAACTGTGGACACCAGGGCACAAGAGATTGAGTTTCACTGTTGGGTGCAAACCCATAGGGAGGGAAACGGCTGGTCTGATCTCAGAGCACTCAGCTGATACCACCACCCCGAAAAGGTCTCAGGAAAATTACCCAGTTTAGGCAGAGGCCCAGGCTCCCAAAGGACAGAAAGGTGGATGCAAGGGCAGGTGTCTGTGCCTGTGGGTTCTACTCACCACCCTAGACAGAATGGCGGTCCCCAAAGCAAAGACTGGGTTTCCCTGTCAGGAGGAAACCCCCCAGTAGGGGGGATCATCAGGTCTAACGCTCAGGACACCCAGCACCAAAAGACTTTCTGGATTCACACAGACTCTAGGCTCTAGCTTTCTAATGCAGGCAGGAGCGCTGTGCTCAGCTGCCATTATTGAGTACCCCTAGGGCACTGGGGCACACAGCTGCATCCTCAGACCTACAAAAGCCAGAGAGCCATTACAACAGCCCTCAGATACTGTGCCAAGGATCAACCAATTATCCCTAGCTAGACTGACAAAACTGTGGGAATCCCTGGTCCTTCAAGAGGGCTGCACCCACAGCGTCTGGACCAGAGCAGTACCCGCAGCAGCCATCCCAGACAGGGACACACAGCTTCTGATCCAGAGTGAGGCACCCAGCCTCCAGACCAGAGCAGCGCCCCCAGGTGCCAACTCAACCTAGGTGCACATCCTCCAGGCACAGAGCAGAGCACTCAGCCTCCGGCCCAGAGACTTGCTGAGTGCACCTCTCACTTTCCCGGACAGAACTGTGTGCCCCAGGTTAACAGACTGAGTTTCCCTATTGGGAGAAAACCCCACAGCTAGGGAATCAGCAGGTTCTTCAAGAGGGCTGTACCTGGAAAACTGTCACAACAGCAGCAGCTCACTAAATTTATAACGAGAAACCCAGCAGTGGGGCAGCTGTCTTGAGAACTTCTATGGTTAAGAGGAGAGCCCCCCCGCCTAACAAAGACCACAGCTACTACTCAGGGCTATACACCTGAGGTGAGCAGTGGCAACTCCGGAGAAACACTGGCCATACAATGACCATAACCAAAAAACAGAGGAGGACTCCTTCAGGAAAAATCATCTACCGGCCAAGGGGATTCTCCCTACCTCAGGACTCCAGGAAGCACAGAAACTAACAGCCAACACCTAAAACAGCCCAATGGGTAGAGGTCAGCATAAAAGCTCAACCAACAAAAGACAGAGCAATATGGCATCTCCAGAACCCAGCCATCCAGGAGCAAACAGCCCTGGACAATGCAGCATAATAGCAAATCAAGAAGATGACCTTACATATATGCTGATGAAGAGGATAATAGAGGGAAAAAATACATAAAGAATTAGAGGAATATAAAACCAAACAGATCATGGCTATCCATAAAGAAATGGAGGAAGTTAAAGACAAGCAGATTATGGCCATCCATGAAGAAATACAGGAAGATGCAGCCAAACAGTTTGTGTCCTTCAGAGAATAATTAAATCACTGAAAGAAATAAAAGGAACAGAGTTGAAGGAACTAAAAGAAAAACAGGAAAATACAATCAGACAGGTGAAGGAAGTAAACAAAACAACTCAAGACCTGAAGATAGAACTGGAAAAATTAAAGAAAACACAAATGGAGGAAATAATGGAGAGGAAGAATTTAGGGAAGAAAACAGAAACTACAGAGGTAAGCATAACCAACAGACTACAAGAGATGGAAGAAAGAATCTCAGGTGTAGAAGATACAATGGAAGAAATCGATGTATATGTCAAAGAAAATGTTAAATCCAAAAAATTCCTGACACAGACCGTCCAAGAAATCCAAGACAATATGAAAAGACAAAACCTAAGAATAATAGGAATAGAGGAAAAAGAAGACTCCCTTCTCCAAGGCCCAGAAAATATTTTCAACAAAATCATTGAAGAAAATTTTCCCAAGTTAAAGGAGAGGCCAATAAGAATACATGAGGCCTACAGAACACCCAACATGTTTGACCAGAAAAGAAAATCCTCCCGCCACATAATAATCAAAACAGTAAGTATACAGAACAAAGAAAAAATACTAAAAGCTGCAAGGGAAAAAGGCCAAGTAACATATAACGGCAAACCCATTAGAATCACACCTGGTTTTTAACAGAGACTATGAAAGCCAGAAGAGCCTGGATGGATATCATGCAGACCCTAAGAGAATACAGATGTCAGCCCAGGTTACTATACCCTGCAAAACTCTCAGTCCACATAGATGGAGAAAACAAGATATTCAATGACAAAAACAAATTTCAACAATACCTACACACAAATCCAGCATTACAGAAGACACTAGAAGGGAAAATACAACCCAAGAAAATTAGCTTCTGTCAAGAAAATGCAGGAAATAATTAACCTTACTACAGTAAAACAAAAAGCAACCAAGGACACAACCTTATGACCACAGCCAACATCAAAATCAAAGGATCTAACAGCCACTGGACATTAATTTCTCTCAACATCAATGGACTCAACTCTCCAGTAAAAAGACACAGATTAACAGAATGGATATGTAAACAAAACCCAGCAATCAGTTGCATACAAGAAACACACCTAAGGCACAACGATAGACATTACCTGAGGTTAAAGGTTGGAAGACAACTTTCCAAGCAAATGGACCCAAGAAACAAGCAGGAGTAGCTATTCTAATATCTGAAAAAATACACTTTCAACCAAAATTAATAAAAAGAAATGCGGAAGGACACTTCATACTCATCAAGGGGAAATTCCACCAGGAAGACATCACAATCCTGAACATCTATGCCCCAAATACAAGAGCACCCACATTTGTTAAAGAAACATTGATAAAATTTAAACCACATATAGATCCCCACACATTAATAGTGGGAGACTTCAACACCCCACTCTCAATAAAGGACAGGTCAACAAAACAGAAATTAAACAAAGAAACAATAACTCTGACAGAGGTCATGAATCAAATGGACCTCACATTTACAGAACTTTACACCCAAACACAAAAGAATTTACCTTCTTCTCAGCACCTCATGGAACCTTCTCCAAAATAGACCACATAGTTGGTCACAAAGCAAGCCTCAACAGATACAAGAAGATTGAAATAATCCCTTGTATCTTGTCTGATCACCATGGAATTAAGCTGGACCTCAACAACAACAGAAATAGCAAAAAGGCTACACACACATGGAAACTGAGCAACTTGTTACTAAATGACAGGTGGGTCAGGGAAGAAATAAAGAAAGAAATTAAAGTCTTCCTAGAACTCAATGAAAATGAAGACACAACATACCCAAACTTGTGGGACACAATGAAAGCAGTGCTAAGAGGAAAGTTCATAGCACTAAGTGCCTTCAAGAAGAAATTTGAAACAGCTCATTCAAGCAACTTAATGGCCCACTTAAAAACCCAAGAAAAAGAAGAAGCAGACACACCAAAAAGGAGTAGACGGCTGGAAATAATCAAACTCAGGGCTGAAATAAGTCAATTAGAAACAAATAAAACAATTCAAAGAATCAATGAAACCAAGAGCTGGTTCTTTGAAAAAATCAACAAGATCGACAAACCCTTAGCCAAGCTAACTAAAAGGCAGAGAGACACCACCCAAATCAACAAAATCAGAAATGAAAAGGGGGACATAACTACAGACACTGAGGAAATCCACACAATCATTAGGACTTACTTCAAAAGTCTATATGCCACAAAATTTGAAAATCTAAATGAAATGGACAATTTTCTTGATCGATTTGACTCACCAAAGCTGAATCAGGACCAGGTAAATCAACTAAATAGTCCTATATTCCCCAAAGAAATAGAAGCAGTCATCAAAAGTCTCCCATCCAAAAAAAGGCCAGGATCAGATGGCTTCAGCACAGAATTCTACCAGACCTTCCAAGAAAAGCTTACTCCAATTCTCTTCAAACTATTCCACAAAATAGAAACAGAAGGAACATTACCAAACTCATTCTATGAAGCCACAGTCACCTTGGTACCTAAACCTCACAAAGACTCAACAAAGAAAGAGAATTTCAGGCCAACCTCCCTTATGGACATTGATGCAAAAATACTGAACAAAATACTTGGAAACCGAATACAAGAACACATCAAAGATATTATCCACTATGACCAAATAGGCTTCATCCCAGGTATGCAGGTGTGGTTCAATATATGGAAATCCATCAATGTGATCCACCATATTAACAAACTGAAAGAAAAAAAAAAAAACACATGATAATCTCCCTAGATGCTGAAAAAGCATTTGACAAAATCCAACATCCATTCATGTTTAAAGTATTAGAGAGATCAGGGATACAAGGCACATATCTAAACATAGTAAAGGTGATATACAGCAAGCCTATAGCCAACATCAAACTGAATGGAGAGAAATTTAAAGCAATCCCACTGAAATGAGGGAAAAGTCAAGGCTGCCCATTCTCGCCATATCTCTTCAACATAGTGCTGGAAGTCCTTGCTAGAGCAATAAGATAGTGGAAGGAGATCAAGGGGATACAGATTAGAAAGGAAGAAGTCAAATTATCACTATTTGCAGATGATATGATAGTATACAGGAGTGACCCCAAAAACTCTACCAGGGAAATCCTACAGCTGATAAACACCTTCAGCAAAGTGGCCAGATACAAAATTAACTCAAAAAAAAAAAAAAAAAAAAAAAAAAAAAAAAAAAAAAAAAAAAAAAACAAAAAAAAACAAAATCAGTAGCACTCCTGTATACAAAAGACAAAAGGGCTGAGAAAGAAATTAGGGAAACAACACCCTTCACAATAGCCACTAATGACTTAAATTACCTTCCTGTAACCCTAACCAAGCAAGTCAAACACTTGTATGAAAAAAATTTCAAGTCTCTGAAGAAAGAATTAGAAGAAGATATGAGAAGATGGACAGATCTCCCATGCTCATGGCTTGGAAGGATTAACATTGTAAAAATGGCCATCTTACCAAAAGCAATCTACAGATTTAATGCAATTTCCATCAAATTGCCAACACAATTCTTTACAGACCTGGAAAGAAAAATTCTCAACTTCGCATGGAATAACAAGAAACCCAGAATTGCTAAAACAATTCTCTACAATAAAAGATCTTCTGGAGGTATCTCCATCCCTGATCTCAAGCTGTACTATAGAGTGACAGTTATAAAAACTGCATGGTACTGGCATAGAAACAGAATGGTGAATCAATGGAACCAAACAGAAGACCCAGAAATAAACCCACACACTTATGGACACCTGATCTTTGACAAAGGTGCCAAAACCATACAATGGAAAAAAAATAGCATCTCAAGAAATGGTGCTGGTCCAACTGGATGTCTACATGTAGAAAAATGAAAATAGATCCATACTTATCACCCTGCACAAAACTGAAGTCTAAGTGGATCAAAGTCCTCAACATAAAACCAGACACATTAAATCGGCTAGAAAAAAAAGTGGGGAATACCCTAGAACTCATTGGTACAGGAGAAAACTTCCTGAACAGAACACCAACAGCACAGGCTCTAAGAGCAACAATCAATAAATGGGACCTCATGAAATTGAAAAGCTTCTGTAAAGCAAAGGACACTGTCATCAAAACAAAGCAACTACCTACAGATTTGGAAAGAATCTCCACCAACCCTTTATCTGACAGAGGATTCATATCCAGTATATATAAAGAACTAAAGAAGTTGAAAAGCAGCAAACCAAGTAATCCACTTAAAAATGGGGAACAGAGCTAAACAGAGAATTCTCTGTAGAGGAATATCGAATGGTAGAGAAGCACTTATAGAAATGCTCAACCTCATTAGCCATTAGGGAAATGCAAATCAAAACAACCCTGAGTTATCACCTTACACCCATCAGAATGGCCAAGATAAAAAACTCAAGTGACAAAACATGCTGGAGAGGTTGTGGAGAAAGGGGAACCCTCCACCACTGCTTGTGGGAATGTAAACTTGTACAATCACTCTGGAAATCAATCTGGCTCTTTCTCAGACAACTAGGAAAAGTGCTTCCTCAAAATCCAGCCATACCACTCCTAGGCATATATCCCAAAGAGGCTCAAGTACACAAAAAGGACATTTGCTCAACCATGTTTGTAGCAGCTTTATTTGTAATAGCCAGAAGCTGGAAACAACCCAGATGCCCCTCAACTAAAGAATGGATGCAGAAATTGTGGTACCTCTATACAATGGAGTATTACTCAGCAATGAAAAATAAGGAAATCATGAAATTTGCAGGTAAATGGTGGGACCTGGAAAGGATCATCCTGAGTGAGTTGTCCCAGAAGCAAAAAGACACACACAGTATATACTCACTCATATAAACATACAACATAAGATAAACCCACTAAAATCTGTACATCTAAACAAACTAAGCAAAAGAGAGGACCCTAACTAAAATGTTCAATCCCCACCTTGAAATGCAAAGAGGATGGACATCAGAAGGAAAGGGAAACAGGAAACAACCTAGGAACCTGCTACAGAGGGCCTCTGAAGCCAGAAGAAGAAAACAGTAAACAACCTTGGAACCTGCCACACAGGGCCTCTGAAAGCCTTTGCTGTGCAGACTGTCAAAGCAGATGCTGAACTTGATGGCTAACTGTCTGGAAGAGTGAATGGAATTTTATGTGAAAAGTGGGAAATAGTAAGAGCTGGAGAGGACAGGAACTTCACAAGGAGAGTAACAGAACAAGAAAATTTGAACATAGGGGACTTCCCAGTGACTCATACTCCAACAAGGACTATTCATGGAGATAACCTAGAACCCTGACAATGCAGCCACTTCTGATGAGAACTGATAGACTAAGACCAGAAAGAAGGAGAGGAGCACCTCCCCTATCAGTGGACATGGGGAGGGGCATACATGCAGAAAGTGGGGGGAGGTGGGACCAGGATGGGAGGAGGGAGGGGCTTATGGGGGATATAAAATGAATAAAGTGTAATTAATAAAAGTTAAATAAAAAATTAAAAAAAGGATGTAATCACACACAAAAAAGAAAATTTAGAAAAAAAAAAACTGCATGGTGGATCAATGGAATGGAATAAAAGACCAAGGTGTAAAACCACACACCAATAATACTGGATTTTTGACAAAGAAGCCAAAACCATTCAATGGATAAAAGACAGCATCTAACTGGATGTCCATATGTAGAAAAATACAAATAGACCCATATTTATCACCCTGCAAAAAAAAAGTAAAGTCCAAGTGGATCAAATTCCTCAATATAAAACGAGACACACTAAACCTGTTAGAAGAAAAAGTGGGGAAGAGCCTTGAACTCATTGGCACAGGAGACAACTTCCTGAACACAACACCAACAGCACAGGTTCTAAGATCAACTATCAATAAATGGGACCTCATGAAACTGAAATCTTCTGTAAAGCAAAGGATACTGTCATCAGAACCAAAAGACTGCCTACAGACTGGGAAAGGATCATCACCAACCCTATATCTGATAGAGGCCTAATATCCAGAATATATAAGGAACTCAAGAAGGGAGGGGCATGGGCGGGGAAAAGGAAGGGAAGGTGAGAGTGAGAGGAATAGAGGGGGAGAGCTACAGGGGGGATACAATGTGAATAAACTGTCATTAATAAAAATAAAAATAAAACAATTAAAAAAGAAGAAAAACAGGGACAAATCAGGTAATCCAATTAATAAGTGCAGTATAGAGCTGAACAGATTTCTTAATAGAAGAATATTGAAAGGCAGAGAAACACTTGAAGAAAAGCTCAGTGTCCTTAACCATCATGGAAATGTAAATAAAACAACCCTGAGATTTCATCTTATACCCATCAGAATGGCTAAGATCAAAAACTCAAGTGACAACACCTGCTGTAGAGGATGTGAAAAATGAGGAACCGTCCTCTATTCCTGGTGGGAATATCAACTTGTATAACCATTATGGAAGTTAATCTGGTGCTTTCTCAGAAAATAAGGAAAATAGTGCTACCTCAAGATCCAGCTATAGAACTCCTTCGCATATATCCAAAATATGCTCAAGTACACAACAAGGACATTTGCTTAACCATGTTCATAGCAGCTGTTATTCATAATAGCCAGAATCTGCAAACAACTGAGGTGTTCCTCAACTGAAAAATGGACACAGAAATTGTGGTACATTTACATAATGGAGTATTACTCAACAATTAAAAACAAGAAAATCATGAAATTTGCATGCAAATGGTGGGGACAAAAAAAGATCATCCTGAGTGCGGTATCCCAGATGCAGAAAGACACACATGGTATATACTCACTTATAAGTGGATATTAGACTTATAATATAGGATTATCAAACTAAAATCTGTACACCTAAAGAAGCTAAGCAAGAAGGAGTGCTCTGGCTAAGACAATCAATTCTTATTCAGAAAGGCAAAGGGGATGGGCATTGGAAGAGGGAGAAAACAGGGAACAAGACAGGAGCCTACTATAAAGGGCCTCTTAAAGACTCTACCCAGCAGGGCATCAAAGCAGATGCTGAAACTCATTGCCAAACTTTGGGCAGAGTACAAGGTATTTGATGAAAGAAAGAGGAGATGAAGTACTGTGAGGAGACAGGAGCTCCACAAGGAGAGCAAGAGAACCAAAATATCTAGGCCCAGGGGTCTTTTTCTGAGACTGATGCTCTGACACAGGACTATGGAGATAACCCCTGCACAGATGTTTCCCATGGCAACTCAGTCTCCAAGAGCATATCCTAGTAAGGGCAACAGGGACTGATCTCTGACATGAACTTAGTGGCAGGCTGACTCTTTGATTCCGTCCCTCTGAGGAGGGGGGACAAACTTACCAGGCCACAGTGGAAGGCAATGCAGCCAGTACTTGTGAGACCTAATAGGCTAGGGTCAGATGGAAAGGGAAGAGGACTTCCCCTATCAGTGGATTAGGGAAGGAGCATGGGAAGAGAAGAGGGAAGGAGGGCAGGATTGCGATTGGATGAGGGAGGGCACTACAGCTAGGATACAAAGTGAACAAATTATAATAAATAAATAAATAAATAAATAAATAAATAAATAAATAAATAAATAAATAAGTGAAAAAAAAAAGAACTCCGAGAAGAAAAAAATGGAAATTATAAATTATTATAATTATAATTATAAAGTATTTTAGCACTTTCCAACTTAGAAAAAAAAGGAAATAATTTTTTGCTATCTATGGGCTACATCTGAGCAGAGGGTCTCTGTCCTCTCTGCATAGTAGTTGGTTTATGCTTCAGTATCCCCTGGGCCTAGCTACTCTTGGCTTTGTTAATCAACTTGTATGGTTTCTGTCCCCTCTGGGTCATTCTATATACCCGCTTCTTCCAAATTAAAAAAACATATATATATATAATATATATATAGTTTATATAAACTATATATATATATGCTATATATTTATTTAAGATAAAAAAATATTGTAAGGTGGTCAGCACTGAAATATGTACGCCCAAACACCACAAGCCAGACTTAGCAGGTTGTATCTTTATATACTTGTGTGTACACATATATATGTAACAGTGATCATCTTAAAGAGACTATCAACTTGAAGAGTGCCATCTGAGTGGTTTGGGAAGGGGTAGCAGGGAGAAACTGGAGGAGAGGAAGGGATGGGGTGATTTAATTCTATTTCAATCAAAAATGTACTTTAAAACGTACTTTATATGCTTTAGTTATTGAACAAGTTTTTGGTTAGAACTCTCAATTTAGGGATATTTAACTATTTATTAAGATTATATGTTTGGGCTTATCACTTTAAATTACAGAACTATGAGAAGTTTATGAGTTTCTATTTTCTGTCTACATGGCTTCTTGACATTAGGATTGTTTGTTATAAATAATATATTCTTCTCACTCCTGTAGTTTTACTGCTGTCTGGTTTTTTTGTTTGTTTGTCTAAGGTTTTACCTCCAGAATTCTGGCTTCCATATCAAAGCAGTGCTGAATTTCTTTGTGTTAACAATCATTTGGATGTTCAAAGTGACCTTCTAGTGCTAGAATATATTCTGTGTTCGGCATAAATCATTCTGATCTTTCAGAAACATCCCCCTTGATCTTTGTTTTATAATTGGGCTTCATTTGTTGGCTTTTTAAAAGTATGTATAAAGAACGCCATTTCCCTCCAGGGCAAGACATTCTTGTTATTGGTATTACTCATTTACTACAAGTTATAAAGGGCAGTTGTAAAAATGACCTTGTAGCATGTTTGTTCAAGAATTCAGGATATGCCTGCTTTCTGAAGACAGTTGGGCAGGAAGTTTCCCTCTGTGTAAAGTTCCATAGATTGACTGATTCAGAAGTCAGGCTCTGTTGAATAGAGCTCTGGCTTTTAGATAGCTTTCTTCTTCAGATCGTCTGCTTCCTCTTCTGGGGAGGCTCATTCTCTGATCTGCACTTAAATAAATGCTGACCTCCAGGTCTCATAGGTGGATCTACCTCCACTGGCTATTAGTTTTCTTCTGGTGAGAGACTGCTTTTATCACATTTTCAGCAAAAGGCCAGTTTTTCATCTTCTTTTTCTCTTCTCAGTGTGTCAGATCCTGGAAATATGTCCCTGAAGCATTGTCACTAAGACCTCTTGTATTGCCATCTCATCCCGAATGACCACAAAAGGAAATGTTTCTTTTTGTCTACAAGAGTCGAATTAACTTATGTTAAAAGTAACATGTGAACTTGTAGAAAATTATGTCAACTGAGTTGACTTTTACAAAAAGCAACTATCAGATGAAAACCCCTGTGGTCAGGGAATTTAGCATATAGCAGAATAGTTTTGGATTATCCTCCCAAAATAACATACTGGGCATATAGATGTATATCAGCAGAGGAATTGTATGTATGTATAAAATAATTGAATCACCTTGTTATAGAAACTGATTAAGCCTCAAGACCTCCATGCGTCCTCACTAGAGCTGCTTACAGAGTCAACAGGAAGAGAATGATTCTGTACGTTACTTGAAAGATGTGTTTTGGATTCTTGCCTTTTTAAAGTACTCCTTTTATTCTATGACATGACTTGATCACACTATTTTGCTGAATGTGTTTTTCTCGTACAGTCTTTAGGATCTCTTATAGAAAGAATCACATAATCCACAAGTACAGATACTTTAATTTCATTTTGTACTAGCATCTCCTTTATCTTCTCCATTTCCTTTCGTTTTGACTAAGATTTTTTTCCAAATGTAGTAGTTTGTTGTATAAAATATGCACATAAGAAAATAAAATAGCGTTATAAGATTGTGCTTGTTCACCATTTAGGCAAATTCTTAAAGTGAGAAAGGGGTGAAGAAAAGAGTTTTGTTCTACAGGGTTAAACCTCATGCTAAAAATGAAAGCTACACTATACCAAAGCCATCTTTGCTTCCTTGACTTTCCTGCCACATATTATGTTCAGCTGAAAATAGTTTTAAAGGCCAGTACAAGCTACTATTTGTAAATATTAGAATGAGTAATCTCAACTTTACTGGAGGTAGCATTCAGATGAATGATGTCTTAGCTTCTGAGGACATAGCGATACAATTCAAGATGAGTTTTCCCTTTATGATCACTACCATCCTACTTGGAAATCCAAGTTAAAAATCTGAAGGTCATCCTCTATTTTTCTGTTATCTTCCTGATGTCTAACCAAACAACTTGTTCAGATTGTCCTATGCCTCTCACCTGAAAACCTCTTTCACACAAGTTATTTCTGCTTTGTCCCAGCAACAAGGACTGCAGTTTTTTGAAGACTGCAGTTAAACTATGATCTTTTTGTTAATAAACGTTTATGTTTCAATATGCACGGACACCATACTAATGATGTACATGCATGAAGAAAATTAAAATTTCTACATCATTGTAATGCTTTAAAGCAATTTTACCCCAGATCCTAACAACTTCTAATATATCTTACATCCCATAATTAGTTTAAGTTAAAAAATGGTGAGTAAATCTAGTGTGTGCTTTAGTCTACACTCCTTAGAGCTCTAATATTATATGTGAAGTTTAGAAACTACATTTGAAATTCTATGTTTAATAACCACAGCTCTAAAACAACTCTAAATAATGTGTCTCCATCATGTCTTTCAGGGGTTGATAGATCCCTTAGTATTAGATACAAATCCATGTTTAGCACAGACTCTACAAGACCATGCAAGTAAATTTAACAATAAATATTAGGATAAATTATGTGTGACTTAAAAAAACTACTACACAAGATATTTGTTTTTCCTCATATTTTTAATTTCTAATACACAACATAAGTATTTCTGTAGTAATTTCCCCAACCTACAATATTAATTTCCTGAGTTATAATCTCTTTATGATTGTAAGCCCTTGCAGTTCCCCAGGCATACATTGCCACAAAGTACAGTATGCTTGTGGTGGTTCTTTTTAAAATATTTTTATTATCATTTATTACAATTTATTCAATTTCGTCCTGGCTGTGGTCCCCTCACTCGTCTCATCCCAATCCCACCCCACTTTCCTCTTCTCCCCCTGTGCTCTTTCACTAGTTCACTCATAGGTGAGGTCTTTATGAGGGGTGTGCCGCATAGGCTCAGAAAGCTATGAACTCAGTCCCAAGCTGATAGCACTGCTCGAAGAAAGGGTATATGGCCTTGCTTGGTATAAGTATGTTACCAAGCATACTGTTGAGGTATTATAGGCATACACAATCTCTAGTTTCTTTACACTGTTTCTATTTGTTGTTGAGAATCTGATCTCAGAGCTTTCTGCCTCGGTGCCCAGGCCTGACACTTGTGCCTGCAGGCCTTGATGGACCTTTATCCTGCACGTACCTACCATATACCTAAAATAAACTCTTCTATAAGTCATGATTTATTGTGGTATTTTAATTACTGGAACAGAAAAATACCTGACATAGTAACTATAATATTTTTATATCTCTTATATATAAATTTGTGAACTCACAGTAGATAGTGTTGTATCACTGCACCGTGTTCACTACTTATTCCAGATTGCAGTAAATTATGTTTTATAACTAAATTTGGTTGAAGAAACGAATAAAGTACTACATTCATCCGGTAAATAACTTACAATTTTTTTTATCTTATGGAAAAGTGAAAATTTCTTAGTGAGTTCTTTTAGTTTATGAGATAAATCATTTGCAAGTTTATTGTTTTAAAATTTTAACCGGATGATTTGTAGAATAGAAATGATTACCCAAATAGAATCTTACCTTCTTACAATAATTTGTTAAAGAGTCAAAAGTACTCATGAAGAAAAGGCAATGTCTTCAACAGTTTGTGGTGGTCAAACAAAGCAGCTATATATAAAAAAATAAAAATATGTCCTTATTTCTCATACTGAACAAAACAAAATTCCAAGTGCATCAAAGATCTCAACATAAGATATGAATTTATTAATCTGAGGGAGGAGAAAATAAGATATATATTCAAATTTAGCTATACAGGAAAGGAAAACAGTATAGGCATTTAAACTAATAATAAATGAAATCTCTGTAAACTAAAAAGCTTTTTATGGCAAATGATACCTTCATTCAAGTGAGCAAGAAGCCCACAGAATGAAATATATATATATATATGACAAATATTAGTCTCTAGAATCTATAATTAACTAAAAAAACTAATCATCAAGAAAATAAATAGCGGGCTGGAGAGATGGCTCAGAGATTAAGAGCACTAGCTGTTGTTCCAAAGGTCCTGAGTTCAATCCCCAGCAACCACATGGTAGCTCACAGCTACCTATAAGGAGATCTGGTGCATAATGTGATCTTGTGTATGCATAATAAATAAATAAATCTTTAAAAAAAGAAAATAAATAGTGAAAGTAATGAAGGGTAATAAAACTAACGAGAAAAATCCAAGTAGGTGATTGTTTTAATTAATTACTTTATTTATTCATTTTACATCCCATCCAAATTCTAGGCCCTCCCTTTTCTCCACATTTCTCCTATACCCCCTCTTCTACTCCTTAAATAAGGGGATCCTCCCCGCTACAAACTCACACCAGCACATCAAGTTGCTTCAGGACTTAGCTCAGCTTCTTCCCCTGTAGACTGATGAGGCTGCCCTGCCTAAAAGTGATTGAAAAGCAGGCAACCGAGTTCATGTCAGAATAAGCCACTTCTCCCTTTTTTAGGGGACCCACTTTTTGGCCAAGACTTTAGCTGAGAGGGAAATGCAAATTAAAACTTCTTTGAAAACTGTGCCAGGTAGCATGCATTTAGTACATGCCTATGATACCATCACTCAGAGAGGCAGAGGCAGGGGGATCTCTGTCAGCCCAAAGGCAGCCTGGTCTACAAAACCAGTCCAAGACAGCCAAAAAACAAACAAACAAACAAAATAACAAATCAAAACAACAACAAAAAACAACAAAACAGAAAACCAAAAACTTAGAAATTTCATAATAAGTAAGTTAGAATAGCTAAGATAAAAAACACAAATGACAATAAATGTTGGTGTGGCTATGGAGAAAAAGGATCATTTGTTCTTTGTTTTTGAGCATGAAAACTAGTACAACAAGGAAAAATAAGTGTAAAGATTGGTCAAAAGAGTAGAGCACTGTTTATAAACTGAACCAGATATTCAACTTCTGAGAACAGTCCTAACAAATGATGTGTCATACTATAAAGATAATTGTTCACTCATGTTTATTACTATTATATTAAAAATAACCAAGAAGCAGAAAATACCTGCATGCTATCAACTGATAAATAGATAATGAAAAACATGGTATATTTATACAACAATATATAACTCATATGTAAACAAAAAATTTTGTAATTTGAAGTTAAATGGATGAACCTAAAAATAATCATTCTTTCTGAGGTAATCCAGTCACTCTCATAACACATACACACACACTCACACACACACACACACACACACACACACACACAATCAAAACAAACAACAAACAAAAAAGAAAACACTTGCCTCATGTCATCATATGTGAAATATAGTTTTCAATCTTTATATAGATGCATTTAAATTGGAGTACAAATACATTTTGATAATATAAAACTAATAATAAGTCATGCTGAATTATTTTAAGGAAATATGGAAAGAATAAATGGCGTGTCTGAAGGAAATGGATTATGAAAAAGAAAGGATAAAATGTGTAGGGTATGACATGGCAGAATAGAGCGACTATGACAAAAGATAACTAACAGTGAAGACCTTGAATATGACAAATGAAAAACTACCTCTGTAGAAGCTTTTTACAATAAATATATGCATTAAATGAATTTAAAAATGACTTTCCAATTTTTTTTAATGACTTTCCCTATAAGTTTGAGACAGTGGCTCACCCAAACACTCAGAAGTCCAGCAAAGTAGAAGCAAAGTGCCAGGTATGGATTAACTCTTTTAAAGTGGCTGGTCTATGGGTTCTCTCAGACCGGCAAACTTTATAGACTATGGCCACCACTCTAGTTTAGCCCCTGAAACTTGATGACAAGGCTCTATTGTTGAAATCCACATATATTTGTATCATGGTGCATGCATAAATCAACTTGATATTGATCTAGAATCTTCTTCCCTATTGACTGGCTACTTATTATGGTTCTGGAAGATTCTATGCATTTTAGTAGAAATAAAAGAAATTGTTAGAAAGCTGTGAACTCCTCCAGCTACAATAATGACTTTCCTCATAAGGTATGCCTGTTGGTACATTAGTAGCAAGAACATCATGGGTGTGACTAACATATTTCTGAATAGATTTAAATAGCACTCCACTCGATCTCATTTTTTGATACCATTAACTGCTCAAAAATTCCATGGCTAGCTAGGCTATTTTCTTTATAACAACATATTAGTGCATCCCACAACTCTCATTAGAGAAGAATTTGGAATAGTAAATGGAGATTAATATGGAGACCTACTACTTATTAAAATTTAATGAATGAAAGAGTAGGGGAGGACTCAGACCTAAATGGAGTATCTGTGCCACATCTTTTCCAGGAAGACTCACAGATCATCAAGAAAGAAGGGTGCAAAGAGTAGGCTAGAAGATTCATAATTGTGTATGTTTGTGGGAAACAGTATTTCTGTTAATGACAGCATAGTTACTTTCATGAACTGAGAGGCTGTGACTGTGTCTTCAAGACTTGCATAACATACAACCAGCCAAACTCTGACTATAGCTGGCTGACAGCTCCAAGTAGTCTTACCCATAGCTGAGGAGCTTCTGACTACAAAGAGCTACTGGTTGGAAAGGAGAGTTAATTTTCCTCAGGGTTCATGCCACTAAAAGATTGCTCATGCTCAAGTGGATAGTCAGTAATTTACCTAGGTTTATAGAAGCAGCAATACATGTATTGAATGTGTTTTCTAAAAAGCACATAAAAATTTTGTGCTGGGAGACAAAGAAAAGGAATGAAAAGGAGGAAATGGACTGTTAACTTGATCAAACATATTTTATGAAATTCCCATACAATTAAAAATCTTAAAGTCATTTGAGCTGTTGCACTTTTATTCTCAACATTGGAAGAAAATCCTGATCTCAAGCTGTACTATAGAGCAAAAAAAAAAAAAAACCCAAACCAAAAAAAAAAAAACCAAACAAACAAACAAAAAAAGAACACAATGATACTGGCTTGGAAATAGACTGGTGGATTATTGAAATTGAATTGAAGACCCAGAAAAACCCCATACCTATGGACACTTGATTTTTGACAAAGAAGCCAAAGTCATACAATGGATAAAATATAGTATCTTCAACAAGTAGAGTTGGGCTAACTGGATGTCTGCATGCAAATAAATCCATACTTATCACCCTGCACAAAAGTAAAGTCCAAGTGGATCAAAGACCTCAACATAAAACCAGATACACTAAATTTGACAGAAAAAAAAGGTGGTGAAGAGCCTTCAATGTATTGGCACAGGAGACAGACAACTCAACTTCTTGAACAAAATACCAAGAGCTCAGGCTCTAAGATCAACAATTAATAAATGGGACCTCATGAAACTGCAAAAGCTTCTGTAAAGCAAAGAACACTGTAAACAAACAAACAAACAAACAAAAAATATAACAGCCCCTACAGACCGGGAAAAGAGGTCTTCACCAACCCTATATCTGACAGAGGGCTAATATCCAAAAAATATAAAGAACTCAAAAAAATTAAACACAACTAAACCAAATAATCCAGTTAAAAATAGGGTACAGAGCTAAACACATATTTCTCAACAGATGAATATTGAATGGCAGAGAAACACTTGAAGAATGCTCAAGATCCTTTGTAAACAGAGAAATATAAATCAAAACCGAGATTCTATGTCATACCCATCAGAACAGCTAAGATCAAAAACTCAAGTGACAACTCATGCTGGAGAGGATTTGGGGGAAAGGAGAACTCTCTTCCATTGCTGGTGGTGTGTATTCAAACTTATAAAATACTTTAAAAATCAATCTGGCACTTTCTCAGAAAACTGGGAATAGTGATACCTTGAGAACTAGCTATATCACTACTAGGCATATATCTGAAAGATGCTCATCCATAAAAAGACATTTGCTTAACTATGTTCACCTCAACTTTATTTGTAGTAGCTAGTCGGGAAACAACCTAGATGTCCCTAAACCAAAGAATGTATAAAAAAATTGTAGTATATTTGCACAATGGAATACTACTCAGCTACTAAAGACAAGGAATTTATGAAATTTGCAGGCAAATGGATGGAACTAGAAAAGATCATCCTGGGTAGGGTAATCCAGAAGCAGAAAAATACATATGGTATATATGCACTTATAATCAGGTATTAACCATACAATATAGGATAAATATATTAAAATCTACAGACCTAAAGAAGGTAAACAACAAAGAGGACCCTAGGAAAAATGCTTACTTAATTCTCATTCAGGAAGGAAAACAGTATAGGCATTAGAAGCAGTAGAAGAGAGGACAGGAGCCTACCTCAGATGTCCTCAGCAGGGGATTAAATCAGATGCAGAGACTCACAGTCAAACTTTGGACTGAGCGCAGTGTTTATAGAAGAAAGGGGATGTACAAGGACGTGATGGAGACAGGAGCCCCACACAGAGACCAGCAAAACCAAAAACACTGGGCCCAGGGGTATATTGCAGATACTGGTGCATCAACCAAAGAACATGTGGAAAGGACCAAGAACCCATGCTCAGATGTAATCCAAAGACTGCTTAGTCTCCATGTGGCTTCCCTAGTTACCTGATCTTTGGTTACTTCTCCCTGGTGGAGCTACCTAGCCAGTCCATAGAGTAAGAAAGTCCGGGCAATCCTGATGGGACTTGATAAGCTAGAGTCAGACAGTAGGGGAGAAAGACTCCCCCATCTCTGGACTATAGGAAAGGAATAGGAGAGGAAGAGGGAGGGAAGTTGGGATTGGGAGGAGATGAGGGAGGGGGCTACAACTGAGATACAAAGTGAATAAATTATAAATAATAATAATAAAATAAATTTAAATATAAAAGAAGAAAAGGCAGAAGAATCTCTGTGTGATGGAATGTAGCTTGGTTTAAAAATATAGTTTCAAGTATCCCTAGTCATATACAATGACTCTATTTCAAAGATTATATATATATCATTATTCAGTTAATGCATAAAAGAGTACTATAGCAAATTAAATCAAAGTTTTGAGTTTATATGTTTTAATTAATCAATAATGGAAAGCAATGACTGGAGATGGTAGGTCATAACTACAATTATAGCACTTGGAACATAGAAGAATCACCTTGACTTTGAAATTGGCTGGGGCTCCATAATAACTTTTGAGATATTCTGGGAAACCTTGTCTGAAAAAAATATTGAATACCTGAAAATGACAAAATGTCTGCCTAAATATATCTGTGCAATGAAATTTATAACTTATCCTTCTTTACATGTTATTATGAATAAAAGACATATAATTGAGAACTTTAAAAACTGACCAGGAATGAAGAATAAGATGCTTAACTTTTTTTAATTTATCTAAGCTCACCAAATTGTCTTATATACTGAGATAATTGTCAGGCTGTTTGTGTGTGTGTGTGTGTGTGTGTGTGTGTGTGTGTGTGTGTTCTCTAGAGTGTACCTTAGAGTATTATTTCATAAACACATCTAATAGTTTTTGTAAGAGCTGATTGTTAATCATAAACTCACCATATGATAGTACTTATCTTGATAGTTTTACTTCTCAAAATGACAGAAGAAAAATAATGCATATAAATCAAATCCCAATTCGAATCTTGCATGTCTCCTTATTATGTGGTTTCCTATTAAAGGTTTTATAGGAAATGAATCTCAAAATACAGATAAAGAAATCATGAAAGGAAAAATTTAGAAAAAAGTATTGAAATATTTAAATCAAAATTGAAAGTTAAATTTTATTTAGAAATTAGGAAAAAAAACAAGTAAAACTTGTTAAGCAATTACTTTCAAACACATAAGTATCTAGTAGAAAACAGGCAGAAAAAAAGTAAATCATCCTCCCAGTACACTGAGCTATTTCTGATAGATAACAATGACACATTATTTACCAAGTTACAAAGGTGAAAGTTTGTGAAAAAGATATATATCAATATATCAGAAAAGTATAACTATTCTAGATTTTAAGATGTATCTTCCTTCTTCTAATTGATGTCTCTGCATCTACTCAACACCTTTCCTCCACTACTTTTTCTTTGAACTTCTCCAATTTTATCCTGATGGCTTATTTCGCTTGCATAATCTCCACTTAACCTTTAATATTGCACATCCCAAATGAAATCATCATCAGTCAATTTGTCCAAGAGAACAAAGGGAAAATAGAGCAGAAAACATGCCAAGGAAATTCTTGTTAAGAATATGATAATTGAACAGATGTTAAACTACATCAAAAAAGATCAAAATGAATTAATAAATCAGCCAAACAGAAGTCATCCAGACAGAAAGCAAAAGGGTGTTGTTTCAACTGGGTAAACACACTTCTTTCTTCTTCCTCTTTTCCTGTTATTAAACGTATGCAGCTCCTCGGGATGTTGCATGCATTTCTTAAGAGATATACTCATATGACAGCCTGATAAGAAGCAAAGTGCTAAATAAATGCCATGAAGAGATTATCTCTTAAATCTATATAGTCAGTGATTATGATTAACATAGATTGCACCAATTGTTAAGATATTCTTTCATTTCTATGCTGTTTGATTTGCATAGCATTTGCCCCTGTGCCAGTGAACTGAGCCTTGCGAGTGAGACTGCCAGCCATCACACAGTGCCTTCCAGTGGCAGACGGCACAGATGAGTAAAATGCCCTCAAAAGAGCTTAACCTTAGTAGGGCCATGGAACTGGTAACAAAACTGGAAGTTAGCTTCATCCACAGTGACCCAGGCATCTGTGAGATCTGTTGTTATGGGAAACAATGACTCAAAGTATGCCACACACAGGACAGGTTGCAAATGCACCTGGTAGCCTTCTGGCTAGTACAAAGGGCCAAATGTTGGGAAAATCAGAGTGTAACTACTAGATAACTTCTGTGTCAGAGTGTAGATCAGAAAAAGCTGTGGATTACTGTGGTGTGCCTTCAAACAATTTGAAAAATCAAAACATGAACTGAAGGTTATTTGAACAATTTGATGAATAATTTGTATTACAATGTATGCCTTTAGTTATCAAACTTACACAATTATGCAGTCTTGTTTGGGGAGGTATGAGGTCAAAAACAGAAGGGCACTGATTATACATGACTATTTAAGTTGTGTTTTAAGTTAATTTAGATTGGAGAAAATTAACATTCAATTTCTCAGTCAGATTAGCTTCACATCCAGAGTAAAATACTCCCCTGTGGTTGGTATCTGCTGTATTGTAGCAAGATGAAACCAATGTAAACATCCATTACATCTTAAAAAGTAATGGTGTAAACTAAAATAGAATAAATTGTTATTTGTATGTAATAATATATATTGTCATTGTCCAATTGCTAAATACTTTCATGTATTACTCCTAGTATTAACAAACAAATCTTTTTTTTTTTTTTTTTTTTTTTTTGAGGGCCTCTGAAAGGCTCTGCCTTGAAGACTATCAAAGCAGATGTTGAGACTTTTGGCCAAACTTTGGGCAGAATGCAGGGAATCTTATGAAAGAAGTAGGAAATAGTAAGATCTGGAGAGGACAGGAGGTCCACAAGGAGAGCAACAAACCAAAAAATTTGAACACAGGGGTCTTTCCTGAGACTCATACTCCAGACAAGTACCACTCATGGAGATAACCTAGAACCCCTGCACAGTTGTAGCCCATGGCAGTTCAGTGTCCAAGCGGATTCCATACTAATGGGAACAGGGACTGCTTCTGCCATGAACTGATTGGCCTGCTCTTTGATCACCTCTTCCTGAGGGGGGAGCAGCCTTACCAGGCCACAGAGGAAGACAATGCAGTCATTCCTGATGAGACCTAACAGAATAGGATCAGAAGGAAGAAAAAGAAACCCTCCCCTACCTGTGTACTTGGGGAGGGGCATGCGTGGAGGAGGAGGAAAGGGGGGTGGGAGGGGAGGAGGGAGGGAGGGAACTAGAGGGGGGATACAAAGTAAATAAAGTGTAATTAAAAAATAACAATGTTAAAAAAAAGAATGAAACAAGCTACTTTCTGAACAGAACACCAACAGCACAGACTCTAAGAGCAACAATCAATAAATGGGAGGAAATGAGAGAGGAAGGCTGGGATTGGGAGGGAATAAGGGAGCGAGATACAGCTGGCATTGATTCTAATTTTAAGCTTAATTTTTAAGTGTAGTAATTTGGGGAACAATGTTGGACACGTGGTCCAAGCCTCCATATTCAGTACTCTGGAAACTGTGACAGGAGAATTTTCACTAATCCAAGGAAAGAGACCAAGCTACAAAGTAACACTGTCTCAAAAACAAAACAAACAAACTGTACAAAAGATTGGTTTCTGTGTTAAAATATTTTGGATTTCCTGGTTGTATGATTCTAAAATTTTTAAAAATTATATACATTTCAGTTATTTCTGCATGATGAAAGCCAATGAAATGTGAATGTTTCATTCCTTAACTAAGAGGTTTTTGGCTTGTTTACAGAAATGCATCTGGAAATTCTTCCTTCTATATTGCTGCTATAGAATTATTTTATGCATCTAATTTACATGCATAGAAAAGTACCAATAAAACTAGTGAAAAGTTAATTGCTGTCAACTATAGATGACATCACATTTCTATGTTATAATTACCATATATTAAGTCTCAGAGAAAGCAATGCTACTAGTCAAATATGCAAACTTGCATTTTCATGATGATTTTTCTTTAAAATACTTAGTTTATAAATAATTGTCAAACCCATAATTCAAAAGTGCTTCCTTTTTGTTGTGAATGTATGTCACAAAAAGAATAGTAGTTTTCGATATTCCACTGTTTAATAGTTAATATAAATAATATTTTTAAAATGTAAATAAAAATTATTCATACTTAAGGTTTTATAAAATTAGTTTTACATGACATGTCTTCAATACTTCTTATACCACATTTTATTTTCACATTTTTATTTACTTTTTATTTTCACCTTTTTCACTTCATACAGAAGGCAAATTTTCATTGTCTTAAAAACTTTGTTGTTGTTCATAGTCATAATAACATTGAAGATAATTTTTTGTGTATTAGTTAAATCTAGTAGGAATATTATATTCTTCTTTTTGTTCTCTGTATGCATCCACCTTGATCTCTTTTTAAATTATTTCTTTTTAATTGTGTGTGTTTGTTTGTGCACATGCCTATAGGTGCCTCCTGGCTTCAGAGTATGTGATTCCTACTTTCACTAACCAGTAGTGTTCTGCTGCCTAATTTGAATTCTAGCAAATGAACTACGGTTCTCTGAATTGCAGTACAAGATTTTAGTCGCCAAGCTACCTCTCTAGCCATTCCATCCTGATTTTACTATTCTTGGAGTTTGCTCTGGAGGGTTAGCTGGGAAAAACAAAAAGGAAATTCTAAATAGACATTAAAGTTTATCAAAATTTCAATTTGGTGGAAATCAATAGTAGCTACATGGGAAAATTTGCATGTTTTTCTTTGATAGTCCATTACTCACACACACACACACACACACACACAGGATGTGGATTTCTTGAAAAGACACTAAAAATAGTTCTTTCTCAATCTGATTATTCTAGATCACTATGGGACAAGTTATCAAAATTATAATATCACTCAAAAGACTGTCATTTATGTAAAAAGTCACTTGAGATAATATTTAATTTCTGAGTACTGCAATTTTTAGAAGACTGTGTTTAAAATGCGTATATGATAATCTTTCATCTCAAAGGCAAGTTTTCTTTGTTTTCAAATCTAATTATAGTATCAAAAGCCACTCAATATTTTCTTACTGATTGTCCAGTACGGTAACAAGAATTTAAATGGGATGGTTTCCACCAGCCAAAGAGCAGGACATTCTGTATGCTAGAGATGATCCACAATACAAAAAGTTCTAAGGAAAGTAACAGAATTCTTCTCAGCCTCTATCAACTTAGGTGCTGTAGATGAGATGGAATGTTCAAGAACAGAAGTTTGTAGAGATCATTTATTGTAAACAGTTACTGTTACTCCCAATAACATAACATGGGAGAAGATAAAGGTACTGTTTCTATCTAGTGTTAAGAATGACTGACTGCAATAAAATTATATTCATTTCAGTTTTAGAAACTTGGAAACATGTAGATTCATTCTGAATTCTGAGTTAAGAATTCTTGGTCAAGAAGATGCAGTATTAAGCATCTTAGTTAGATAGGTGTGCCCCTGGGGTCCTGTCTATATTCCAAGAATCACAAGTAAGTTCTACGATCATTTATTCATCAGATCTGTGGCACACAAAAGATGATCTTCTTCAGAGCATACATTGGGCCCAAATAGAAAGTTATACCACAATTAAAAGAAATGTTAAATCAACATTTCCAGGAAATGTGGAAGACAAAAGGCTACAACTTAAATTAAGAAGAAATATAATATGAAAAAAATATATATAAGGATATTTTAACAATGATATATTTGCTAAAGATGCTTTCCACATTCATAGAGTATGGCACTTAACAAACTAAATTTTAAGCACTTACTTATCCCACAAGTTGTAAAACTGTCTGATAAAATAAGGACCATTCTTGGCTATAACCCGGAACCCCTGCTCACATGTAGCCCATGGCAGCTCAGCATCCAAGTAGGTTCCCTAGTGAGGGGAACAAGGACTCTCTCTGACATGAACTCAGAAGCTGATTCTTTGATCACCTTCCCCTGGTGGAGGAGCAGCCTTGCCAGGCAACAGAGGAGAATAATGAATCCAGTTCTCATGAGACAGGATAATCTATGGTCAGATGGAAGGGGAGGAGGACTCTCCCTATCAGTGGACTTGGAGAGTGTCATAGGAGGAGATAATGGAAGTAGGGTGGTATTGGGAGAGGAGCAGGGAGGGGGTTACAGCTGGGATACAAAGTGAATAAGCTGTAATTAATATAAAGAGCAAAAATTTAATTAAAAAATAAAGAATATGCTATATTTCTTCAGTATTCTACCTGGAATACTGGAGAAATAGAAAGTATAAATAGCAGAAAAGATGGGTGAAAGAGAAAGTGTCATATATACACACATATGTATATAGCATATCACATATAATATATATCACATAACTTGTATGTAAGAAAAGGGAACAATGGTTACAAATTTAAATAAAATTGGAATAGCATTTCTATATTTTTCTTTTACTGAAAATAAATTTAGTTTTTATACAAAATATCCTGATAATAGTTAACCTTATTCCAACTTCTCCCAGATCCTTCCTGCCTACCCTACAATCCAGTCCCCAAATTTTTTTTCTTTCTTTCCTTAAAAAGCCTTCAGACATCTTACAAATAGAAGATTAGACTAATATAGGGTAAAACAAAACCAAATCTGAATAGAACAAAACAAAGGAAAGGAATAAAATAGACAAAAAAAATGAAAGAAAAGAAACACTTATGGATGCAGAAACAAGCTCACACACAAACTTCATGAATCCCTAAAACTGGAAACTATGTAAAAGAAATGGAAGAGTGACACATGCCTGATAAAACCTTATGAATAGAAGAACTCTCAAAATGGCATTGAGTTCCTCTGTGTATGCCATCTACTGCTGGGCAAGGGACCTACCCTTAATAATAGTTCTGGGTTAGAGGTGGGGGATTGTATTCACTGTCCTTCTCAGCTCTGGGACCCCATGGATCTGGGTTCTTGCAGTCATGGTACACACTGCCACACCCTGTGTGAACTCTGTGTGAGTTCATATGTTCATCAGTCTTTTGTATCTGGAATGCACTATGTATCCTTGGCGTCCTCTTGTAGAGAAAATTTAATCCAGCAACATGAATACTGTGGCAAGGGATCACATCCAAAGACCTAGGTCTATGTAATCCAGCTGAAATACAGACACAACCTTAGTACACACCTTTAATTCCTCTGGTTGGAAAACAGAGAGACTTTTAGTACACCCTTTTAATCCCAAACAATGATATCTAATCTGGAGCAGACAAAATAATGGATCAGAGAAAGATTTGACAGAATGATTCAGAGATATCATGTACCCCACTCTCACAAGAACAGACAAGAAAGAGAAACTACTTGAGAGAAGCACAGAGACAGGGAGGGAGAAAGTTTGTGGAGACAGTAGAGTAGAGGAGGAGGTATAGTACAGGGATACAGTTGAGTCTGTGGGGACAGTATAGTAGAGTTCAGGATTACAGTTAGCTCAGGGTAGTCTGGTAAAGTTCAGTTGAGTGCAGTTGGATAACGCAGTTCAGTTCCTGGAATTCAGTTTTTCCAAGCTGACCTATTCAGTGAGAAGCAGAGAGAAGTTAGTTTTAATCAGTCAGCTTGGAGTATCAGTTTTATAAAAGACCCCTGGGCCCAGATATTTTGGTTCTGTTGTTCTTCTTGTAGAGCTCCTGTCCCCTCCAGGTATTTCATCTCCCCTTTCTTTCATAAGATTCCCTGCACTCTGTCAAAAGTTTGGCTATGACTCTCAGCATCTGCTTTAATATCCTGCTGGGTAGAGTCTTTCAGAGTCATTCTGTGGTAGGGTCCTGTCCTATTCACTATTTTCTCCCTCTTCCAACGTCCATCCTGTTTTGTCTTTCTGAATGAGGATTGATCATCTTACTCAGGGTCCTCCTTCTTGCTTAGCTTCTTTAGGTGTACAGATTTTAGTATGATTATCCTATATTACATGTCTAATATCTACTTATAAGTGAGTATATACCATGTGTGTCTTTCTGCTTCTGGGATACCTCACTGAGGATAGTCTTTTCTAGTTCCCACCATTTGCCAGCAAATTTCATGATTTCCTTGTTTTTAATTCCTGAGTAGTACTCCATTGTGTAAATATCCCACAATTTTTGTATCCATTCCTCAGTTGAGGGACATCTGGGTTGTTTCCAGATAATGGCTATTATGAATAAAGCTGTTATGAACATGCATGGAGATAACCTAGTACCCTTGCAGAGATGTAGCCCAGGGTAGTTTAGAGTCCAATTGGTTCCCTAGTAAGGGGAACAGGGGCTGTCTCTGATATAAACTCAGTGGCTGGCTCTTTGATCACCTCCCCCTCAGGGGGGAGCAGCCTTAACAGTCCACAGAAGAAGACAATACAGGCAGTCCTGATGAGACCTGATAGGCTAGGGTCAGATGGAAGGGGAGGAGACTGGGGAAGGGGCAAGGGAGGAAATGGGGTAGGAAGGGTAGGATTGGGATGGGACAAGGGAGGGGGTTACAGCTGGGATACAAAGTGAATAAATTTTAATTCATAAAAAAATAAAGCTGCTACAAACATGGTTGAGCAAATGTCCTTATTGCATACTTGAGCAAATTTTGGGTATATGCCTAGCAGTGGTATAGCTGGGTCTTGAGGAAGCACTATTCCTAGTTGTCTGAGAAAGCACCAAACTGATTTCCAGAGTGGTTGTACAAATTTACATTCCCACCAGCAGTGGAGGAGGGTTTCCCTTTCTCCACAACCTCTCCAGCATGTGTTGTCCCTTGAGTTTTTCATCGTGGCCATTCTGATGGGTGTAAGGTGAAATCTCAGAGTCATTTTGATTTGCATTTCTCTAATGGCTAATGATGTTGAGCATTTCTTTAAGTGTTTCTCTGCCATTCGATATTCCTCTACAGAGAATTCTGTTTAGCTCTGTTCCCCATTTTTTAATTGGATTACTTGGTTTGCTGCTTTTCAGCTTGTTTAGTTCTTTATATATACTAGATATTAGCCCTCTGTCAGATAAAGGGTTGGTGAAGATTCTTTCCCAATCTGTAGGCACTCCTTTTGTTTTGATGATGGTGTCCTTTGCTTTACAGAAGCTTTTCAGCTTCATGAGGTCCCATTTATTGATTGTTGCTCTTAAAGCCTGTACTGTTGGAGTTCTGTTCAGGAAGTTATCTCCTGTGCCAATGAGTTCTAGGCTGTTCCCCACTTTTTCTTCTAACAGATTTAGCGTATCTGGTTTTATGTTGAGGTCTTTGATCCACTTAGACTTTAGTTTTGTGCAAGGTGATAAATGTGGATCTATTTTCATTTTTCTGCATGTAGACATCCAATTAACCTGGAAACAACCCAGATGTCCATCAAAGGAGGAATGGGTACAAAAATTTTGGTATTTTTACACAATGGAATACTACTCAGCAATCAAAAAAGAGGAAATCATGAAATTTGCAGGCAAATGGTGGGATCTAGAAAAGATCATTCTGAGTGAAGTATCCCAGAAGGAGAAAGACGAACATGGAATATACTCGCTTATATAGACCTAAAAGATATGATAAACATAATGAAATCTATACACCTAAAGAAGATAATCAAGAAAGTAGACACGAGGTATGATGATTAATCCTCATTTAGAAAGACAAATGGGATATGCATTGAACATATGACAGGAGTCTACCGCAGAAAGCATCTGAAAGACTCTACCTAGCAGTGTTCCAAAGTAGATACTAAGACTCATAACCAAACCTTTGGCAGAGTGCAGGGAATCATATGAAAGAAGGGGAGTTTGATGTGGAAAGGATAGGAGCTCCACATGGACCAAACATATCTGGGCACAGGGTCTTTTCTGAGATGAACACTCAACCAAAGGCCATGAGAGGATAAAACCTAGAACCTCTGCTCGGATGTGACCCGTGATAGCTCAGTAATCAATTGGTTTCTCATAGTAAGGGGAACAAGGACTACTTCTAACAAGAACTCAATGACTGGCTCTTTGACCTCCCCACCTCCCAAGGGAGGAGAAGTACTGTTAGGCCACAGTGGAGGACTTTGCAGCCAGTCCTGAAAATACCTGACAAAATGGAGTCATATGAAAGGGGAGGAGATCCTCCCCTATCAGTGTACTTGGAAAGGGACAGGGAGGAGATGAGGGAGGGAGGGTGGAATTGGGGAGGGAATGAGGGATACAGCTTGGATACAGAATTAACAAAATGTAACTAATGAGAATAATAATAATAATAATAATAATAATAATAATAATAATAATAAATCAGTCACTTTGTAGATAAGTTTTGAGCCAGAACAGCTGAGCTGAACCAGCCAGGCAGAGTTCAGAAAGAGCTAGAAAGGTTGAGATTATTCATAAGTAATTCTAGGAGACTGACAATATTATAGGCCTACATTAGCAAACTGGGGCTGGAAGTTGAAGCCTTCAAGGTCTGGACTGAGAGAAGAAAAGATTACATGAAGGCTAGAAGCATCCATGCCTGGGCCTGGGGATACTCTGGGTTGGCCCAAATCATATATTAGTAAAGCTTGGATACTACTCTCATCTCATCTCCCCTCATCTGAGGAAATATATATATATATATATCCTTTATCACCACAGGCTGTTACAGTCTTTCTGCCCTCTCTTTCTTCAGTTAAATGGGCCCTGAAGAAAAGAACTTGATGAAAACAAAAACAAACAAACAAACAAACAAAAAACATTTAGGGCTGAGTACACCAATGTCTGTCACTCTCTGCACATTGTCCAGCTGCAGGTTTCTGTATTTCTTCTCATGTACTGCAGTAGGAAACCTCTTGAGTACAACTGGTCAAGATACTACTCTCTGTAGTTATTCAGACTGTAGCCTGCTTATCTAAAACTTAACAGTGAAAATCCAACTATAATCAAACACGTATTGTATTTGTCTTTGGGGCTCTGTTTTTTCACTAAGGGTGGTTTTCTCTGGCTCTGTTTATTTACCTACAAATGTAATGATTCATTTCAATAGCAAGTAACAGTCCCATTGTGCATACAAACCATATTTTATTCACTCACTCACTCACTGGCAGACATCTATCTTCTTTCCAATTTCTTACTGTTTTGAATAGAGCAACAATAACCATGATTGAGCAGATGCATGCCCAAAATTGTTATTGCTGGAACTTGAGGTATATCTATTCTCATCTTTCTTTGGAACCACCACAATGACTATTAGAAATTATGGACATGACTATATTGCAGTACAAAGTCTAGCTAAGTACTCATTTTGATGTTGATGAAATATGAACAATGCCTATTTTCCTAGATACTTTTCACTTCTGTACAGTTACACATCATGTAGCAATGCTTGGGTCAGTGACAAGTAGCCTGTGCAATAGTGGTCATATATGCTCAAAACATAACAAAAACAACAAATGGCACATTTCTCAGAGGTGTCCTGTGTTAAATGACTTAAGGCTGCAATTTGTATCAGGGTTAACTCTTATCTCTGCCTTTCTAAACATTCTGTGTCCTTTTACCACAATAGCTATGCTTAAATTTTTAAATAAGCTGAAAATATTGCCTAAGATTGGTATAGCTGGATATTGAGATATTCCCATCTTCCTCAGGTGGTTGTACAAGTCCACACTCCCATCAGTAGTGGATGAATATTCCACATCCTCTCTGGCATGAATTATCACACATTTATTAGCAATCAGAAATTTAATCATTATAAGAGACACAGAGATAAATTAAGTTTGTTTGACTTTATCCAAATAAGACCAGGGCTTTGAGGTGCATTATATTAGTGTCAAATATGTATAATGTTTGTAAGAGTACTGAAATTATTATTTTAGGTAGTAGCATTAGTGCCCTCTTAGAGACCTCCTTAATGGCGTAACTGGTTTCCTGGACCAGAGATTACTGAGCAACAAACCAGCTCACTAAGTACATAAATATCCATTCAGTTCTGATCTATTCTTCATCATCTTTTCACACTGAGGCTGTTTGTGTCTTGTCCAATGAGTAGAATGTCTTACATGAGACAAATAGATATTATTTTAGTTCAGTCTTCTAGTTGGTATTCATTGATTGGAAAACTGAGACTGTAAGATGTATCATTTTAAAATGTGTATCAGTTCATATTGTTTTCTTTTTAATTTGGTTATTTCTTAAAATTCATTTGCTCATCTACTGTCCTTTGATCTCATGGATGTGTGTATTCCCTGGAAAGTAAGATTTCATTGAGAAAGTTAATCAATGAACAATCTACAGAATACCCAACTTTGGATGCCATTATCCATGTCAGATGAGCCATAACTACCTGTAAATTGAACTTCAGAAGCTCTTATGTGTCCTTCTGTCTTCTTTGAGCACCTATCCACATGTGTGAAAATCCACACACATAAGTATATACACATACATAATTAAAACAATGGAAAATAAAGCTTAGAAAAAGATGTCTTTGAATGTATTCTGTAGTTTTGATTAATGGTCATTAATTTTTACTTTGAGTTTACCATGGCAACTAACAGCTTCAGGAAATTTCTACCTTATAAATAGGAAATATGGCAATGAAGGAAAGCCAATTTTAGAAATTCAAATTTAAAAAAAATCACATTAATTTGTGATCAGTATGAACTGAATATACAGTGAATCTTTTAAAACTATATTTAAATAAAATTTTTGTCCATAATTCACAGACATTAATTAAGAAATTAGAGTGAGTCTGCTCCAGCTTCCTCTCCTATGTACTCATTGAACTGTTTTGGTCTGATATGGCTTCTTGTTAGGTGGTTTCTCTTCAATTGCATTTCATGTCAGTAGTGTCTGACTACGAGTGTGTCTGAATTACAGCACAGGCTTGGTCCAGAGCCAAGATGAGAAACTGCTTAAGAAGTCCTGTGTTTCCAGAAAAAGAAATTATGTTAAAATACTTCTGTCATGAGAATCCCAGCCTATCTTTAAACTCTTTCATCATCTCAATGTGGCTTTGATTCTCAGTAAAAAGGCTAATGTCTTGAAAATCACCCAAAATCTCTCAAGTTGAGGATGCTCAAAGTGGTTTTTATTATCTTTGCACTTTGATAGAGACTTGCTCTGTGTGAGCATTCATTTTGATTTTGGCAGATTAGGAAAATGGATAATAACAATAGGCAACAACTGGGCTATTGTGAATGTATTACAAGTAAGTCAGCCCCTTATTTTAAGTTCAAATTGGTTTAATCATGGGTCATTAGGCAATACAAACCTAACGCTAGGCTTTAAAGTTTAGCTATAATGAGAGAACTGAGAAATTATCATACAATGTAGATAATCATTTATAAATATCAATAAAATGTGAAGCAGTTTCTTTTGCAAAAATTAATTCAAATGAGCTTCATATATTTTTCTTTTTATAAAGAAGGAATATAATGGAGAGATTTGATGTCAAACATTAATAGAAAATACCAGGTGCTGGAAAATTGTTTCTTTCACTTCCTTACTCATAAATTTAAATAGCTCTCTCTATTGGATAAGAGTACTTTCTGTGAAATCATGAGAACTGGATCTCAAATCCACAATACCCATATGAAAAGCTGGGCATAGTTGCACTGGCCTGTAACTCCACTGTTAGAAGACAAAGGCCGGTGGGTATTGGGAGCTCAGTGGTCAGCCCACCTAAGAAAAACATCGACCTTCAAGTCCAGTGTTTAAAACAAAATTTATTATCAATCTGCTTCTCCAAATTGTTATATTATGGTCAGAAATAGATATATGATTCTATGTAAAAAACAATAGTCATGGGTCATGGACCTGGAGAGATGGATTGGTATTGTAGACACTGTGCTGCTCTTTCAGAGAACTCACTTTTGTTTACAGCTCCCAGGTAAGGGTGCTCATAATGACTGTTAGTTTTAGCTCTACAGGAGGTTAATTAAGAAAAATAATGAAGGTTAAATTTTGTGTCTAAATCAGCTCCATTGGATTAGTAGAACGATATTTAGAGTTGAATGGGTCTGTTTATTGTATCTTTTTCCTGATACTTTGCATGTTTCCCGTCAGAAATTTTTAAGAGGATACATCACCATGAGCAGTTATTTGTACAATTATGTTCATGTTACCACTATATGGCAAAATGTATGAGATAAAAATGTCAATTATAGATCAAGAAATAAGCAAAATATTGTATTAATATCACCATCACCAAATTATTATTTATTCCTAAAAGCAGAATTCTCATGCTTGATACAACATAGATGGTCCTTGAAGCTATTATATTAAGTGAAATAAATCAATCACAAATGTATATGACCATTCTACTTACATTGATGAATAGGAGAGTCACACTCATGGAGATAGAAAGTAGAGTTTCTCAAGGTCCAGTGAGACAAACAAATGGGAAAACCTTTTTTTTTTTTAAATGTTACATTAGTTTATGATGACTCTATCTACTAGTTCTTTGGACTTCTCTTTTTTAAAATTCTTTATTAATTACACTTTATTCACTTTGTATCCCCCCTGTGGTTTCCTTCCTCCTCCTATTCCAATTCCTCCACCCTCTGCATACATGCCCCTCCCCAAGTCTATTTTAATGAGCCTGGAGCTCAGAAAAATTAAAACATTCAGGAGATAGAGAGTTTTGTTTGTTTGGTTTTGAGACAGGATCTTTCTATGTGACTCTTGCTGCACTTGACCTCACTATGTAGACCAAGCTGGCCTCAAACTTGCAAAGCTCATTGTGCTTCTGCTGAACTTACAGTTGTGAATCATTAATTCCTACTGACATGGAGTTTTTTGAAGGCTCATAAAAATCTAAAGATACTGAAAAAGCCATGATTAAAATGTACTTTTTTTATTTTTTATTAATTAATTCAATTTCCATCTCAGTCATAGGCCCCTCCTTCTTATCCTCGGTCCCCGTTCCCTAGTGCATCCCTCTTCTCCTATTCCTCAAAATAGGGGAGCTCCCTCCCAGGCACTCCGACTCATCTATTCACAAAAGAACTGAGTTTGTCTTCCTCCCCTATGGTCTGGTATTGTGCAGTCTCCTGAGGAGGAAGTGATCAAAAATCAGGTAACATAATCCATGTCAGATATATCTGCTACTCCACTAACCAACAGGCCGACATGAAGCCTAAGATAGTCATCAGTTTCTTATAAGTAGAGTTTCTAAGAGAAGAACATGCATTGTCCTTGGTTGGTGCTTCAGACTCCATAGGCCCCCCTGTGGCTTGGTTGTTTGGCTCTGATGATCTTCTTGTGGAGCTTTCATCATCTCTATGTCCATTTATCCTCCCCTTCCCCTTTTCCAGTAGACTTCCTATGCTTCACCCAATGTTGATATCAGTGTCTATTTTGAGGTCTTGCTGTGTGGAACCTCTAAGCAGTCAACTTTGGTAGGCTCCTGTGTACACGCATATCAGAGTACCCTTAATAGTGATAAGGGTTGGCTTTCTTCTGTTGGGTGAGTCTTAGGGTTGGGCCTGTCATTGGTTGGACATTCCCTCATTCTCTGCTCTAACTGTTCTGTCTTTGTCCCTGCAGGTCTTATAGGAAGTGTAAGGTTTAGATTGAGGTTTTTGAGGGTGAGTTGGTGATATCCTCTGTCCACTAAGAATCGTATCTAGATAAAGGGTGTCCTCTTCAGTCTCCATGGCCCCTGCTACTAGGATTATTAGCTAGAGTCCTCCTCATATCCTCCAAGAGGCCTATTCTGATTTAGGTCTGAAACTTGTCTCAGAGATACCCTCACCCACCATTTCTCTTTTCTTTTCAGGCCTTCTGCCCTCCCACCCTTACTCTCCCAGGTCTGATATTCACCTTATTTCTTTGTGTGTATATATATATATATACACACAAATACATTAATACTATAAAATGTTACTGCCATGTATATATTTTGTTGCTCTACCCTATTTCTAACTTCAGGGAACTGAATGCACCATGTTTCTGTGTCTCTTTTCTAATAAATTATTTCACTTAAGCTAATTTTTGGAAATAAAATGAATACTGAAAGACATAAAGGGCACTGAGCATCAACATTGAGGGAAAAAGTCAGGAGCCTGACACAGAGGACCTCTGAAAAGCTCTGCCCTGCAGACTATCAATGTAGACAGTGAGAACTACAGGCAACCTTTGGGCAGAGTGCAGGGAATCTTAGGAAAGAAGTGGGAAACAGTAAGATCTGGAGAGTACAGGAACTCCATAATGAGAGCAACAGAACCAAAAACATCTGAGCAGAGGGGTCTTTCCTGAGAGTGCTATTCCAACCAAAGACTATGCATGGAGATAACCTAAGACCCCTGTACAGATGTAGCCCATGGCAGTTGAGTATCCAAGTGGGTTCCATTGTAATAGGAACAGGGACTGTCTCTGACATGAACTGATTGGCCTGCTCTTTAATTACCTCCCCCTGAGGGGGAAGCAGCATTACCAGGCCACAGATAAAGACAATGCAGCCACTCCTGATGAGACCTAATTAACTAGCATCAGAAGGAAGGAAAAGAAGTCCTCCTCTATCAGTGGACTTGGGGAGGGGCATGCATGCAGAGGGTGGTGGAAGGGAGGGATCGGGACTGGAGGAGGGAGGGAACCACAGGGGGATTCAAAGTGAGTAAAATGTAATTAATAAAGAAAAATAAAATTATAAAAAAGGATCAACCTGCCACTTTGTTAAAAAAAATGATTTAGTTATTCACCTAAAGTTTACTCCTTTTTTTAATGTAGGGCAAGATGTGCAACAGAGAAAGTTACAATAAAGTGGCATTGTAGTCCAAGTCTCCACCCCCACTCTAGTTCACCCTGTATTTCATGGCTGGATCTATCAACATGCTAGATTTATGATATGATAACTTACTTTGAAAAGTTGTTACGGAGAAGTGGAACAACACACTCCTTGCAGTGACCAGGAGATTGAACTCTGGGCCCTAAAACAACAGTGATAGATCATGTTTCCCAGGTGAGGGGAGGCTCCCATGGCGTGGGAAGCGGTCGGGTCCACTCTCGGCTGCCCAGCCAGAACCCGGAAGAGAACCTGGCAGCGCGGGTTTTGGGTCTCCGGGCTGGTGCCGCAAGCCTGCTTGTCCCTATCAAATTCCCAGGCTGATTGGTGGGCACAAGGGGGCCTAAGGCTGCGAGTCCCAGTCGCAAAAAAAACCCACGAGGAAGGAAAGTTGCCAGACTACTCACGGGTCACCTAGTCTTTCCCTAGAGGGTCTCTCCGACCACAGCGGGTACCTGCCACCATCACAAATGAGCTCCCGCTACAGGCGGATAGCAGCTGCGCTCCCAGCTCAAAATCCCTACTCCCTCTTCAGAGGAGGCAGGAGGTGCCCAACAGAATCTGCCACAGACCACATTGTCTGTACCCCAACCCGAGATCGGGGCTGAGAAAACCCAATCCTTTCGGGCACTCCCCCAAACGCCGCCATCACCCTGCCGCAGCAGAGCAGAAGGATAAAGAGGCGCACAGCAGCTTCACAGTGCTGGAATTCCAGTGCTGCCGGCCACTCCTAGCAAACAAACTACAGCTGGGATCTGGGACTGTGGTCATTCTACACATCCTGTTGGTCAATAGTTTCTATCAACATCAACGGACTCAACTCCACAATTAAAAGACACAGACTAACAGAATGGTTGCGAAAACAGGATCCTAGGTCCAGCGCAATAAGGTCTAGCAGCAAGTTCTATCACCACCACCCCCACACCCCCGCAGAGAAAAGCCGCTGGCTCAGGGCTCAGGATCTGACTGAGAAGCCCCAACCCCTGCTGGCACTCCCCTGAGAGCACCTCCATAAGCTTGCCCTAGCAGAGGGGAAGGACAGAGAGGCAGCCTGCCAAGGACACAGCATCCTCTCTCCAGCAGCCCCTAGCAGAGAAACCCAAGCTCTGGATCTGAGGACACTCAACCCTACCAGATACTCTCTTGGGATCAGCAAACATAGATTCTACCACTAGGCTGCTTATGGCAGAGAGATCTGGGCCTGGGATCTGGGATTGAGTACACTCAACCTAACTCTTTCCCAAGCCACCCAGGGACCAGTCAACATAACCCCTCCTGGCAGAGGGAAAGGACAAAGAGGCAGCACACAGGAAAGGTGGACACCGAGTCCTGCGGCCACAGTGTCACAGAGATGACTGTTAGCCTACCCGTGCACTTCCGCAGCAGGACCAAAACAGAGAGTAGTGAGCAAGGGGAACCCCTGTGCATTCCAACTGGTCCTGCAAGAGAGTGAGTGAGCCTTCTAGGGAGAGATTGCCCGAGACCCAGGGCCTCTCCACAGAAGCAACCAGACGAGATCCCTGCCACCCACACTCCTAGTGTGGGCATCATAGGGATTCTAGGGATAGCGACCCCAATATTGAAGCCTCTGCCTTGCGGGTCCACAAGGGTAATCCAGGCAAACAATCCCTGGATCTCAGTCAGAACTGCGTAATAGTGGCTTGCAGGCCACTGCAATAGTCAGAGAATCCACGCATGCACACTGCGCCCCCTAAAAGCACACGCTAATAACGCCAGCATCACATTCCTTACTTACGCAAAACTGAAAACACAGTGCACACTCCCCAAGCAGTGAACCTCTTTCATCTTCCTGAAAAAACAGTCCAGAAAACAGGAAGAGAAGATCATAGCCCAAACTACAATCTCAAGGAACAACCAGTGAGGATTATAAATAACCAGATGGCTAGAGGCAGACGTAAGAACACACCCAACAAAAATCAGGACATAATGACCTCACGAGCAACCCCACAAAACAATGGACACTTCAATTCACTAGATATACAAGAAAGCGACCTCAAAACTATGTTTCTCCAGCTATTAGAGGCCCATAAGGATGAAATGAACAAAGCCCTCAGAGAAATAACCAAAGAAATCGAGACTAACCAAGAGGAAACAAATCGTGCTCTCAGAGAAATGACCACGAAAATTGAGGCAAACAGAGAGGAAATGCACAAAGCTCTCAAAGAAATGTCCACACAAATGAAGGCAAATAAAGAAGAAATAAACAAAGCTCTCATAGAAATACAGGCAATTATACCCAAAGAAGTAGATCTATATTTATCACCCTGCACAAAACTAAAGTCCAAGTGGATCAAAGACCTCAACATAAAACCAGATACTCTAAATCAGTTAGAAGAAAAAGTGGGGAACAGCCTAGAACTCATTGGCACAGGAGACAACTTCCTGAACAGAACACCAACAGCACAGGCTCTAAGAGCAACAATCAATAAATGGGACCTCATGAAACTGAACAGCTTCTGTAAAGCAAAGGACACCTGTCATCAAAACAAAACTCCTGCCTACAGATTGGGAAAGAATCTTCACTAACCATTTATCTGACAGAGGACTAATATCGAGTGTATACAAAGAACTAAAGAAGCTGAAAAGCAGCAAAGCCAGTAATCCACTTAAAAAATGGGGAACAGAGCTAAACAGAAAATTCTCGACAGAGGAATATCGAATGGCAGAGAAACACTTAAAGAAATGCTCATCCTCATTAGCCATCAGGGAAATGCAAATCAAAACGACCCTGAGATATCACCTTACACCCATCAGAATGGCCAAAATGAAAAACTCAAGGGACAACACATGCTGGAGAGGTTGTGGAGAAAGGGGAACCCTCCTCCACTGCTGGTGGGAATGTAAACCGGTACAACCACTCTGGAAATCTATCTGGCGCTTTCTAAGACAATTAGGAGTAGTGCTTCCTCAAGACCCAGGTATACCACTGCTAGGTATATACCCAAAGTTTGCTCAAGTACACAAAAGGGATATTTGCTCAACCATGTTTATAGCAGCATTATTTGTAATAGCCAGAACCTGGAAACAACCCAGATGTCCATCAATGGAGGAATGGGTACAGAAATTGTGGTGTGTTTACACAATGGAATACTACTCAGCAATCAAAAAGGGGGAAATCATGAAATTTTCAGGCAAATGGTGAGATCTAGAAAAGATCATCCTGAGTGAAATATCCCAGAAGGAGAAAGACAAACACGGTATATACTCACTTATATAGACCTATAAGATATGATAAACATAATGAAATCTATAGACCTCAAAAAGATAATCAAGAGAGCAGACATGGGGTAAGATTATCAATCCTCGTTTTGAAAGACAAATGGGATGCGCATCAAACATTGACAGGAATCTACTGAGTGCATTTGAAAAACTCTAACTAGCAGTGTTTTCAAAGCAAAGACTCATGACCAAACCTTCAGGAGTGTACAGGGAATCATAAGAAAGAAGGGGAGTTAGTCTGATGAGGAAAGGATAGGAGCTCCACAAGGACCAAACATATCTGGGCACAGGGTCTTTTCTGAGACTGACATTCAACCAAGGACCATGTATGAATGTAACCTAGATCCTCTGCTCAGATGTAGCCCGTGGTAGCTCAGTAACCAATTGGTTTCCCATAGTGAGGGGAACAAGGACTATTTCTAACAGGAACTCAATGACTGGCTCTTTGGCCTCCCCACCCCCCAAGGGAGGAGCAGTCCTGTTAGGCCACAGAGGAGAGCTTTGCAGCCAGTCCTGAAGATACCTGATAAAACAGGATCAGATGAATGGGGAGGAGGTCCCCCCTATCAGTGGACTTGGCAAGGGGCACGGTGGAGATGAGGGAGGGAGGGAGGGACTGGGTGGGAATGAGGGATAGGGACACGGCTGGGATACAGAGTTAATAAAATGTAACTGATAAGAAAAAAAAATAAAATTAAAAATACAAAGAAATGTTGTTACAATATGTTTACACCAGCTATTTGTCAGTGAAGAGCCCTCATCAAGAGCTTAGTTAAGAAAATTGCACTATCAATTGGGAAAGAATCTTCACTAACCCTTTATCTGACAGAGGGCTAATATCCAGTATATATAAAGAACTAAACAAGCTGAAAAGCAGCAAACCAAGTAATCCAATTAAAAAATGGGAACAGAGCTAAACAGAGAATTCTCGATACAGGAATATCGAATGGGAGAGATACATTTAAAGAAATGCTTAATGTCATTAGCCATTAGGGAAATGCAAATCAAAATGACCCTGAGATTTCACCTTACACCCATCAGAATGGCCAAGATGAAAAACTCAAGTAACAACACATGCTGGAGAGGTTGTGGAGAAAGAGGACCCCTCCTCCACTACTGATGGGAATGTAAACTTATACAACCACTCTGGAAATCAATCTGGTGCTTTCTCAGACAACTAGGAGTAGCAGCTCCTCAAGACCCAGCCATACCACTCCTAGGCATATATCCAAAAGAGACTCAAGTACACAAAAAAGATATTGGCTCAACCATGTTTGTAGCAGCTTTATTTGTAATAGCCAGAAGCTGGAAACAGCCCAGATGCCCCTCAACTGAAGAATGGATGCAGAAATTGTGGTACATCTACACAATGGAGTATTACTCAGCAAAAATAATGAAATCATGAAATTTGTAGGTAAATGATGGGACCTAGAAAGGATCATCCTGAGTGAGCTGTCCCAGAAACAAAAAGACACACATGGTATATACTCACTCATATAAACATAACATAGTATACACCTACTAAAAACTGTACATCTAAAGAAACTAACCGAGAGAGGACCCTGACAAAAATGCTCAATCGCCATCCTGAAAGGCAAAGAGGCTGGACATCAGAAGATGAAGAAAACAGGAAACAACCTAGGAACCTGCCATAGAGGGCCTCTGAAAGCCTCTGCCCTGCAGACAATCAAAGCAGATGCTGAGACTTATGGCCAACTGTTGGGCAGAGTGCATGGAATCTTATGTAAGAAGTGGGAAATAGTAAGAGCTGGAGAGGACAGGAACCACACAAGGAGAGCAATAGAACCAGAAAACTTGAACACAGGGAACTTCCCAGAGACTCATACTCCAACCAAGGACTATTTGTGGAGATAACCTAGAACCCCTGCACAGATGTAGCACATCTGTAGTTCAGTGTCCATAGTTCAGTGGGTTACATAGTAAAGGGAAGAGGGACTGCCTTTGACATAATCTGATTGGCCTGCTCTTTGATCACCTCCCCCTGAGTGGGGAGCTACCTTAACAGGCCACAGAAGAGGACAATGCAGCCACTTCTGATGAGAACTGATAGACTAAGATCAGAAGGAAGGAGAAGAAGACCTCCCCTATCAGTGGACTTTGGGGAGGGGCATGCATAAGGAAGGGGGATGGAGGGTGAGATCAGGAGGGGAGGAGGGAGGGGCTTGTGGGGGAATACAAAATAAATAAAGTGTAATTAATAGTAAAAATTTTTTTTTTAAATTATAAAAAATTATGATTGGGAAAAAAAGAAAATTGCACTAATTCACTTCCTTCTTGCTTCATATGAATTTATGTTCATATTTTTGCATTTTTTACTAATTATTATTTTTGTTACAATTTATTCATTCTGTATCCCAGCTGTTGCACCCTCCCTTGTCTCCTCCCAACTCCGCCAGCCCTCCCTCTTCTCCCCAGATGCCCCTCCCCTAATCCACTGATAGGGGAGGACTTCTTCCCCTTCTATCTTACCCTAGCTTATCAAGTCTCATCATGGCTGGCTGCATCATCTTTCTCTCTGGTTTGGCAAGGCTGTTCATAGCAGCATTATTCATAATACCCAGAATCTGGAAACAACCTAGATGTCCCTCAACTGAGGGATGAATGCAGAAATTGTGGTACATTTACACAATGGAATACTACTCAGCAATTAAAAACAAGGAGCTCCCCCTCTGTTCATAATTTATAAAGGAGTACTAGGCTACCTAACATTATTTGTAAAATATATAATATAAATAAATATAAATACTATGATCTATGGTAGTACATCAAGTTTTTAAATATTTTCTTTTTCATTACTTTTATTTCTTGCCCCATTTTTCTTGATTTTATCATGATAGGCTTGTTTGTAAGTCAGTATATTGGAAGAAATGGTACAATTGCATACATCCCTGGACAGAGGTAACAATGAATACTCATATGCAAGCATGTTGGCTTTGAAGCACTATTTTCTCCTCTCACTTGTGAATGACCTTAAAAAATATATAACGGAGCTGATGGCCTTTCATAGGAACACATTTGCATTCTAATACTTAACATATTCATACCATCTTAGAAGTTTCTTAAAGCAAAGAGGGAATCACAAACTGGGATAAGTTAGACAGAATTCACACACACATTCATTTCCCATAGAACTATGATTTCTGAACACCACATCACCCTCCTGTATTCATCACCGTTTCATTTCTGAGGCATATTCTAATGCTTCCTTATATTGTTTATTTTGAGTTCATGCCACTTTAAGCAAACTTTCTGAAGTACTTGCTCCATGACTAATTTGAAAAAGTACTAATACAGAAACTTCCATGTGGCTTTTCGATGTGGCTTATTCTGTACTTCTTTGCATTGTAGCCAGGTGTTTGCCTTTTTTTTTTATTTTTTTTTTTATTTTCAATATCTTAACTCTTGTGACAGAAGCAAAAGCACTTTATGTTTAAATGAGTGACCTGGCTGCCCTCAACTCAAAATGCTAGGTGGGAAGCTACCACCACCAGCCTGCTTTTCTGCCACATGAGTTAGAAGAGAACCATGTTAATATTCTTTTGGAGAAAATAATGATCACTTTCCTCCAAGACAACATACAAATGTGGCATAGTTAGCATTCTGAGGCCGTAACAATACAACCATGGGCGCCAGCGAGCCAGTTCACCTTCTCACACTGAGAAATGCATCAAGTTCAGTATGTAGACATGATTAGCCGTTTCTATTTTTTGCTCCACTATCATTTGAGTCTAAGGTCATCACATTTCCTCCCTGTCATTTTCATGTGGGGGATCCTCAGTGATAACCTGACAAGGTTTGACAACCCATTTACCTCTCTGCTTACTATATCACTCATTCTACAGAGAGCTTTATCCTTAATGTGAAGATAAATAGCCAATGGCTTCTTTCTTTAAGTCTTTGGAGAGATAATCTTATAAACACTGGCTTAAAAAGGTGGGGAGAGAATAATAAAAGAGATTGCTAATCCTATACTCTGCTTTCCCAATGGTACATCAATTTAATTTCTAAAACAATATGGCTTTCCTATAATTTTTGTGAGATTACAGAGAATAAAAACTAATTCATAAGCTTCTCTCAAAATCTGTACTCTGCACACTATTTACATTTGCAATAATCAATATGAACAAGAGAAAATATATTGTTTAATTCATCTTTATCACCATAATTTCCAGATAACTTATAAACTAATAAAATGTGGATTTCAAAGTATTACTAGTGAGGGTCAGATGGAAGGGGAGAAGGACCTCCTCTATCAGTAGACCTGGAGAGGGGCATGGGAGGAGATGAAGAGGGAGAGTGGGAGTGGCAGGGAATGAATGAGGGGGCTACAGCTGGGATACAAAGTGAATAAACTTTAATTAATATAAAAATATTTTTTAAAGTATTCCTAGTTTCTTTTTTA
>NW_026585689.1:23481251-23562539 GCF_907164565.1 Psammomys obesus
AGAACCAATACGGATTCTAAGCCTGCAACTAAACCATACATTGTAATTTGATTCAGTCATGAAAAAGTGATAATATGGAACCTTGAATTAAATTTCACTACTTAAAATTTAAATAATATTTTTATCCTTCATGATCAAAATAATTGAACCTAGAACTTTTATAGGCAGAATTGTTAGTGACTTCAAACATTTGAATCGTAAAATAATTAAATCAGTTATATAAAATTAAATCACAGTGTTTGGTAATTTATAAATTAAATTGAAGATAAAATTTTGCTTATTAAATCAGATTGAGTTTATAGGATTTGGTTTGAAGAGAAATATATTTAGTAAAACTTTACCAACATAGAGATAAAGACAAGTCAAGTTTCTGTTTGTAACTGATGCGATATGCTTAAGATTTTTGCATTACCATTATAAATTTAAGTGCCTTTTCAATTCTAATGGTGGATGATATGAAATTAAAATCTGAATGCCACAGAGTTCTCACGATGCTATTTTCATTATCTGAGGGATGTGTTCTGTTACACATGTCTACAAATAGAAATCTCCCTAGACCAAACAGGTGGTGTCTCTGTACAAGCAAAGATGTAACCCTGTCGCTTAATGCTTTATCCTATGAGTGAGAAACGTAAGGGTTAAAAAACAAAAAACAACTTGGCCCATAGTCATGTTGTAAAGTGAAAAATATAAGTAGGAATACAGGAAAAACCATCAGAAAACTTACTATATGGAGTGCTGAAAACCGTATGATTCCAAACTTGATACGTCATATTTTCTATTTGAGACGCTGATTCACTTTTGATGTTAAAATGTAGGTTCACTTTTATATTTATAGCTACGATCAAGTCCCCAACCTCTCTCTCTCTCTCTCTCTCTCTCTCTCTCTCTCTCTGTCCTCTCTTTCTCTGCCCCGCGCGCGCATGTGTGTGTGTGCCTGAGACAAAATGTTAATATACTCCTCTACTACCTTTTATATTTAAATAGGGTCTCCTATTGAACCACAGCTTGTCTTTTCAGCTCTCCTGCCTAGTAAGCATATCCTAGGCACGCTCTTTCTCTGCCTCCCTTGAGATGAGGTGATAGGTAGGTTATCACACCCACTGAGCAATTGTAGTGATTCTGGGAATCTGAATGTTAGACTTGTACAGAAAGAACTTTACCCATTGAGACATCTTCTCAGTTCACAAATTCTACTTCTAATGATTGTAAATAAACTAAATGAAATGTAGGATCTATTTGATTAGTTCTTACTTAAATGTACATGTTTCGTGAATTCACTCCATCGAGGATTGTTATTTTGTGTAATTTACCTAATACCTTGCCACTGTAAAATATAATAAAACCCAGGTCAAAACATCTGGCTTTTAATCTGTCAGTCAAAAATAAGCCTGTATTCATATCATTCCAGTTATTCAAAGAGTAGCACTTGTAGGACATCCAGAAAATCTGACCTGGTAACTCTTAGATTATCCTCTATTCATTCAAGCTCTAAAACTGATGATTACTATTTTAATAAGATTCATATTTATTAATCATAAATTCACAGTTTTTCTACTTTTCTTACATAAAGTTTTGTCTTTGAAAACCCAGTGTACTGTGATTATAAAGATATCAGGAGTACTGATATTAATATGGTTGTACTCAGTAATATCAATGTCCTTTGAAATGCAGTATTTGCAGTATTGTATAGCTTCTACCTAAACTTCATGTGTGAGAGATGTTCTGTAAAAAGACTTAGGGTATAGAGAATAAACATTAAATACCTCAAGGTTAAATCCCTGAATTATTACTGAGTATTAAAAAATATGTATGATAAAATTACATAATGGAATACCACTCAGCAATTAAAAACAAGGAAATGATGAAATTTGCAGGCAAATAGTGAGATCTAGATAAGATCATTCTGAATTAGGTATCCCAGAAGCAGAAAGACACACATGGAATATACTCACTTATAAGTGGATATTAGCCATATAATATAGGATGAAGACACTAAAATTTGTACACCTAAGGAAGCTAAGCAAGAAGGACAACCCTGGGTAAGATGTTCAATCCTCACTCAGAAAGATAAATGGTATGGACATTGGAAGAAGAAGAAAACAGGGAATAGGACAGGAGCCTACCACAAAGGGCCTCTGAAAGGCTCTACCCAGTAGTGAATCAAAGAAGATGCTGAGGCTCATAACTAAACTTTGGGCAGATTGTAGGGAATCTTATGAAAGAAGAGGGAGATAGTGGGATCTGGAGAGACAGGAACTCCACAAGGAGAGCAACAGAACCAAAAAATATAGGCACAGGGTTTTTTTCTGAGACTGATACGCCAACCAAGGACCATGCATGGAGATAACCTAGAACCCTGCTCAGATGTAGTCCATGGCAGCTCAGTATCGAAGAGGGTTCCCTAATAAGGGGAACAGGGACTGACTCTGACATGAACTCAGGGCCTGGCTCTTTGATCACTTTCCCCTGAGGGGAAAGCAGCTTTGCCAGGCCACAGAGGAGGACAATGCAGCCAGTCCTGATGAGGCCTGATAAGCTAGGGTCAGATGGAAGAGGAGGAGGACCTCCCCTATCAGTAGATTTAGAAAGCAGCATGGGAGGAGATGAGAGGGAGGGGGCTAGAGCTGGGATACAAAGTGAATAAATTGTAATTAATATAAAAATAAAAAATTAATAAAAATTATCAAAAATTAATAAAATAAAGGTATATTAACTAAAAATATTCTGTATTCATACTAGGCAATGACTACATCTATATACTATATAGGCTGAAAGCATCAACAGACTAAGAGAGAAATTAGAGAACACATCTTCTGAAAAACAAATGTAAGTTGAATGGAGCAAATAATTACAGAATGACATAATTCTTACAATGCAGCCACTTTTGATGAGAACTGAAAGACTAAGATCAGAAAGGAGAGGAGAACCTCCCCTGTCAGTGGACTTGGGGAGTGCCATGCATGCAGAAAGGGGAGGGAGGGTGGGATCGGGAGGGGAGGAGGGAGGGGCTTATGGAAATGAATAAATGAATAAAGTGAATTATTTTACAATATGAATTATTTTACAAAATGAATAAAGTGTAATTAATAAAAATTGAAAAAAATTCTTCTGTTTATAGAGTATAAATGGACAGATCTTTGTCATTATAAAACAAAAAGATAGAGCAGAATAGAATTCACCTGAGTGAGTCTTGAATCTTTTCTGTAAGGAAACTCAAAATTTATTTTCAAAAGCTAAACAACAGTAAATGATGCAAAATTACATATACATTTCAGCTACTTGAGATCAACATTTGATTTTTTTAAGGAGGTGAAGTTCTAGGGCATCTATCTTTTTTTTTGTAAATACAATAGAATACTCTGAACACAAACACACACACACACACACACTCACTCACTCACACACTTGCATGACTCCCCCCCAACACTCTCCACAAGAATAAATGAGGAGAGTAGAATAACTGCTCAAATATTTTTAATTTATTCACTTTACATCATGATCATAGCCTACTCACTCCTTTCCTCCCTGTTGCACCCTCCCTCCCTCTTCTCCCATCCTCTCTCCCCTATGCCTCCAATAAATAGAGCCTCCATGAAGTCCCCATCCACTCACCCACCCCAGCTCATTAAGGCACATCAAAACTGAGCACATCTTCTTTTGTGGCCCTGCCAGGAGGAGTGATCAGAATGCTGGCAGCAGAGGCCATGTCAGAGACAGTCCCTGCTCCTCTTACTAGGGAAACACATAAAGCCTGAGCTGCCCATCTGCTACATCTGTGTAGGGGGCCTAGGTCCAGTCCATGCACGGTCCTTTGTTGGTGCTTCAGTCTCCATAAGCACCTCTGGGCTCAGGTTAGTTAGCACTGTTGGTCCTCTAATGGCACTCCTGGCACCTTCAGGTCCTTCTATCCTTCCTCCCAGTTTTTCACAAGACTACCTACTCTTCATCCAAAGTTTGGCTGTGAGTCACAGCATCTGCTTCCATCTGATGCTCGGTGGAGCTTCTCAGAGGACAACTATGAGAGGCTTCTCTCTTCTTCCCTCTCCTCAGCCACTTCCACTGTCTATTCTAGTTCCCCTTCTGAGTGAGATTTAAGCATCTTCCCTTGGGTACTCCTTGTTACTTAAATTCTTTGAGTCTGAGCATTGTAGTATGTCTATCCTGTATTATATGACTAAAATGTGTTTGTGACTGAGTACATACCACATGCTTACACAAGTTTTTGAAGGTTAGTAATTTTAGTTTATATATTGGTAATGATGAGGGAAATGTTCTTAGGGATAGGAGAGATAAGACAGTATAATGAGGAAAGTGAAATCACAGTATAATTCTTACATGTTTGAAATTGTCAGAGAAAAATTTTAAAGAAAAAATAGATTTCATATAAAATGAGTTATTTGTACTATTTAGCTTCCCATATTATTTCTAAATTTAACATGTTGTTAATGAATGATGTGAGTATTAACTTCTGATTAAATAGATTAATGAAAAATGCACATAAACTTTTGAGTTTTAATCTCTTTAAACAATTTGATTTCTAAAATGCATTCAGCGTTGCAGAACACAGTAGTAGTCAGTGGCTACAGAATCTTTCAGAACACTAATGAAGAGAAATCGTGTCACTGATGTGTAAAAGACAGGGAAATAAGAGTGACATTATCATTTTCTCTGTACGTGTCTAAGTAACTTGACCACGACTTTTGTTATACCAAAAGCAAATAAACAATTTCCTTCTTCTTTCCACGAATTTGTCATTCCTAAGGTTCTGTTAGGACCACATGGTATGTTTCTTGTCTTCCCAGCAGCATGTGCATTAAATAGCCTGAGGAGAAAATGCATCATGCAACGAAGAATCTCCATCAGAAGAGGAGGCTGAACATACTGTCAACCTTTGACTACGTGCACTAGCACATACTTGCATGTGTGTGTATGCATGACTGTGTGTGTATGTGGTGTTAGGGAGCTATGGATGCTGTGTTAACTGTGAGTCTGGTGAGCAGACAGCAAAGAACACTGTGAATTTTGTCTTCTTAGATCCATTTGATTGCTGCTAAAACGATTCAGAGGTGATAATAGTTAAACAGAAATCAAGATAGTACAAAAACTGACTCTTACAAAATATTCATGATGAAAAGTCTCATAAACAATGAAAACCACATTGCTGCAATTGAAAAAGGTTTTATGAATGTACATTGAGCATGTAAGCATTGAAAATGAATTGCAGTTGATTTACATAATAAATATTGTAAACACCTAAATTTTTGTTGGTTATAGAGAATTTATCATACATTTATGATTGACGGATAGAGATTTATTTGTATACTTACATAAAATAAATTTCTCTAAGACAACAACTTGGAGAACAAAAGTTAACTAGCTCCTTTCACTGCTTTGTTTGCTCAATGGACTTTAAAAATGCCTTTGAAATATTTTCTTCTACCTTTAGTAAAACTGAACTGCATGTTGAAGTCACAGACATATGAAAAAGCCAGTAGCAAGTGTAAGACTATAACTGCTAAGATATTTGTGTGCTGACACATGATTAACAATAATGCCTCATAGTTATTAATTTGGAGAATGTATTAACACCACTTAAATTCTGCAATTGATTTCTGTAAAATGAGTAGGACCTCCCTTATCAGTGGACTAGGGGAGGGACATGGGAGGGAGAGTTAAGAGGCAGGGAGGGTGGGACTAGTAGGAGATGAGGGAGGGGGATAGCCCTCCCTCATAGCTGGGATGCAAAATGAATAAATTGTAATAAATAATAATGATAAAGAAACAATTAAGCTAAAAATGGTAAGTTCACGCCTAAAGTTGCCCACTCCTACAGGGTAGCACATAAGAGAGGAGATTTTTCCACACACTTTATTTTGCTTTGTACCTCCAATAACGCGGAAATGAAACTATATTTTGTCCATTCCTCTGACAGTAACTACATCTCTGCATATAAATAGAACACCTACTTAAATGGTCTCTTCAAAGAGTAGAGCATGAAATTGGCATCTTCCCGTAAAAAGAAGCTACTGTGTAGGAAGTCACAGCCTGCCCTCTGAGCGCCTCCTGTGCTTAAGCTCATAAACGATCCCATTGCCTTTGCAAGCTGGTTCATACCACCACTGAGATTTTCAAAGTGTTATGTGTCATGTTCAGGTAATAGCCAAGTCTTTTAATATTTTAAATTAAAATCCTTTAAAATATTCTATCCCCCTGCCAAGGTTGTTACTTTCTTTCTATTATTGGAAAACAATAGTAACACTCTTTAACATTTATTTTCATCCCACTGAGCTTCTGTTTGAACAATAATACTTTCTTGAATCTCATTACTTGGTGATGTGATTGTGATATTAGATTTCACTGGGAAAATCAACATAAACATAACCAGAATTTATGTGTGCTTTCTATACCTGCTGGCTTTAAAAGGTCAAATAAATAGTTTTTCCTTAGTGTATGCTTTCACTTATCAAGCACTTTCAAAACTTTTATTAATTTCAAAAGTCTTTTGCTCTCACAATCAGTATCTATTGTAAACCCTTCAGTTATATAAAATTTTATGAAATGCATTATGTTCTGTATTACAATTGATTAAATTCATTCATATGTCATGACAAAAATCATAACTAAAAAATTAAGTAATTTGTCATATTATTTTGTGCAATAAGTGTCAAGTTAAAGTTTTATAGATTTAGATGTAAGCCTGCAATGAACTTCAGTTTCCTCCACATTGCATGTTTCCTATAGAGCTTGTAAAAATTATTAAAGCTATGGTATCTGTTACATTTTGTGTGCTTTAATAAGTGTCTCATTAATGCTCTAAAGTAACATAATTTCTTTTTTCTATTCTTTGTTATTAAGAATAGAATCCTGAAGACATATTTCTGCTTTGGAATTGCAGGGCAAAAGGTGACTGATAAACTAAGAAAATATAAAATTTCATAGATACTATATATACAAAGGTATAAAAATGAAATATGAAAATACCTTGCCTTCCCTGCTCAATTACTCTCTAAGAATGTGCTTCATAGAGTCCTCTGGGTTTACTCCCCTGCCATGGGTCTTTCATACAATAGACAGTTCAGTTTTACGGAAGGAAATAAGGACCATCCCTCCCACTGGTTTGTAGATTTGCCTCTCTGCTTGATCCACAAGGAAGGAACAGGAAACTGATGTAGTGGTGAGCACAGTGTGGAGCTGAGCCACAGAGGTTAGAACTTGCCATAACCACACTAAGCACCTATTTGAAGGAAAAAAACAAACAAACATGTATCTATTCTCTCATATTAACAATAGAACCATGAGGGCATAGCCCCGTGTAGTAATTGCAGAGGACCGGGTGGTAAATATTCTGACAAAATGACTAATAAACACCATTCACCGAGTGGTTCTTAAGTCTCAAATAATCCTAGGTCTACTGGAGGCTTCCTCCCTATGTTATCCCTGATGCTGTCTCAGCTTCATCCCTGTTCCAGCCTAGTTTTGAAACAGCTGCCTCACCACAAGAAATTCAATCACCTCAAGAATGTTGGAGGAACATTGAAGTTTCGGGACTCAGTGGGGAAGATGCTGTGGTGCAGCATTCTGCACTCGGTTATCTGGTTCCCTCCTCTAAAGACATTTCTCTCTTATAAAACTCTACCTTCCCCAGACCTCAGGTCCTAATTCTTCTCTTTATGCACAGTTGCTCTTCTTTAGCTTGGAATCCTCGCAGTCATCCAGCCAGCTCTATATTTTACACAGTGATCCAAGACAGGTTATTAAGGCTCAATCGTAAAGGTGGAAATTGACTGGGGAAATATATTTCAAGTTTATACAAATAGATTTAATTCGAAGTTGTCTAGAACTTCAACTCTTCTTGAAATTTTCATATCACTAATTGATCCCACCTTGTTTCTGTCCTTTCTCCCAATTGCTCACACACATCTACAGTGCCCTAACTAATTTAATTGCTGCTTCTCCTTCCCCAGAATCACACAAAAGCTACCTGAGGGATCTATATGACATATGTTCAATATGTAACCAAAATGTAGCTCATATGAACAAATACAATGCCCTCCTTATCTTTACCTTCTTATTTGCCCTTACAACAAAGCTTGATAACATTTTAAGTAAAATCTTAGTTTTCTTATTACTCCAATTTAAGATATATAATTTGGTGTTCCTTTGTCCAAAATACTTAGTCAAGAAATCTGCATTCATTTCATTCCATTCAGCATGTTTCACATCCTAACTTTTGTATTATTTAGGCAAGTCAGGGTAGGAACTCAAGGTAGAAACCTAGAGGCAGGAACTATGGATGAATGTGCCTTGTTGGTTTGCTTCCTTGCTCAGGTTTGGCTGTCTTCTTACTCAGCCTAGACACATTTGCCTAAGGATGATGTGGTCGGTGTGTAGTGAGATGCTGTGGCCAGGCATAGATTATCAATCAAAGGAATTTCTCATTATTATTCCACATTCTTATTAAGGAATCCCTCAGGTGATTCTCGGCTCTATCTAGTCTACAGTTCAAGCCATTTTGTATATCTGCATCCAAACAAGACCAGAAAAAGAAAGAGAAGGAAAGAGGGAGAGAATAGTCTTCTAAAAACATATACTAGAAAATATTTTTTAAAAGTGGTAATTTCTGATAATATAAATAATTCATTATTGCCTGGTACTGAGAAAATTATAAAGTCAATAGTAAATATTAATTTTATAGTTTCCTGGAGAAATGTGAATAACAATATGAATAAATACTAATTTTAATGTTTCTTTTAGTAGATATTTTGAAATCTTAGGATGAGTTCTCACAAATAAACAGCAAGATACAAATTCCTGTTAAAGATATTAATTGAGGAAAAGCTCTCAAGAGAGCAAAAGGACTTTCTTTTTTTTTCCTTTATTAATTATACTTTATTCACTTTGTATCCCCCCGTAGTTCCCTCCCTCCTCCAGTCCCAATCCCTCCCTTCCTCCACCCTCTACATGCATGCCCCTCCCCAAGTCCACTGATAGGGGAGGACTTCTTTTCCTTCCTTCTGATCCTAATCAATTAGGTCTCATCAGGAGTGGCTTCCTTGTCTGCTTCTGTGGCCTGGTAATACTGCTTCCCCCTCAGGGGGAGGTAATTAAAGAGCAGGCCAATCAGTTCATGTCAGAGACAGTCCCTGTTCCTATTACAATGGAACCCACTTGGATACTGAACTGCCATGGGCTACATCTGTGCAGGGGTCTTAGGTTAGCTCCATGCATGGTCCTTGGTTGGAATAGCACTTTCAGGAAAGACCCCTGTGCTCAGATTTTTTGGTTCTGTTGCTCTCCTTGTAGAGTTCCTGTCCTCTCCAGATCTTACTGTTTCCCACTTCTTTCTTAAGATTCCCTGCACTCTGCCCAAAGGTTGCCCATAAGCCTCAGCATATACATTGATAGTCTGCAGGGCAGAGCTTTTCAGAGGTCCTCTGTGTCAGGCTTCTGACTTGTTCCCTCTTTTCTCCTTCTTCTGATGTCCAGCCTCTTTGCCTTTCTGGATAGGAATTGAGCATTTTAACAAGAGTCTTCCCTCTTGATTAGTTTCTGTTTTTTTTTTTTTTAATTACACTTTATTCATTTTGTATCCCCCCATAAGCCCCTCCTTCCTCCCCTGCCTATCCCACCCTCCCTTCCTTTTCTGCATGCATGCCACTCCCCAAGTCCACCGATAGGGGAGGTTCTCCTCTTCTTTCTGATCTTAGTCTATCAGTTCTCATCAAAAGTGGCTGCATTGTCCTCTACTGTGGCCTGGTAAGGCTGCTCCCCCCTCAGGGGGAAGTGATCAACGAGCAGGCCAATCAGATTATGTCAGAGGCAGTCCCTCTTCCCATTACTATGGAACCCACTTGGACACTGAACTGCCATGGGCTACACCTGTGCAGGGGTTCCAGGTCATCTCCACGAATAGTCCTTGGTTGGAGTATGAGTCTCTGGGAAGTTCCCTGTGTTCAAATTATCTTGTTCTGTTGCTCTGCTTGTGGAGTTCCCGTCCCCTCCAGCTCTTACTATTTCCCACTTCTTACATAGAATTCCATTCACTCTGCCCATCAGTTGGCCATCAGGCTCAGCATCTGCTTTGACAGTCTATACTGCAGAAGCTTTCAGAGGCCCTCTGTGGCAGGTTTCAAGGTTGTTTCCTGTTTTCTTCTGGCTTTCAGAGGCCCTCTGTAGCGGGTTCGCTGGAAACAACCCAGATGCCCCTCAACTGAAGAATGGATGCAGAAACTGTGGTACATCTATACAATGGAGTATTACTCAGCAATGAAAAATAAGGAAATCATGAAATTTGCAGGTAAATGGTGGGACTTGGAAAGGATCATCCTGAGTGAGTTGTCCCAGAAGCAAAAAGACACTCACGGTATATACTCACTCATATAAACATACAATATAGAATAAACCCACTAAAATCTGTACATCTAAACAAACTAAGCAAAAGAGAGGACCCTAACTAAAATGTTCAATCCCCATCCTGAAAGGCAAAGAGGATGGACATCAGAAGAAAACGAAAATAGGAAACAACCTTGATTAGTTTCTTTAGGTGTACAGATTTTAGTAGGTTTATCCTATATCACAAATCTATATGAGTGAGTATATACCATGTGCATATTTCTGCTTCTGGGGTCGCTCACTCAGGATGATCTTTTCCAGATCCCACCATTTACCTGTTAATTTCATGATTTCCTTGTTTTTTTATTGCTGAGTAATATTCCATTGTGTAGATATACCACAATTTGTGCATCTATTCCTCCACTGAGGGGCATCTGGGCTGTTTCCAGCTTCTGGCTATTACAAATAAGGCTGCTACAAACATGGTTGAGCAAATGTCCTTTTTGTGTACTTGAGAATCTTTTGAATATATGCCTAGGAGTGGTATAGCTGGATCTTGAGGTAGCATTATTCCCAATTGTCTGAGAAAGCACCAGATTGATTTCCAGAGTGGTTGTACAAGTTTACATTCCCACCAGTAATAGAGGAGGGTTCTCCTTTCTCCACAATCTCTCCAGCATGTGTTGTCTCTTGAGTTTTTGATCTTAGCCATTCTGATGTGTGGGAAGTGAAATCTCAGGGTTGTTTTGATTTGCATTTCCCTGATGGCTAATGAGGTTGAACATTTCTTTAAGTGTTTCTCTGCCATTCAATATTCCTCTGTGGAGAATTCTCTGTTTAGCTCTGTACCCCATTTTTTAAATTGGATTACTTGATTTTTTGCTGTTCAACTTCTTTAGTTCTTTATATATACTGGATATTAGCCCTCTGTCAGATATAGGGTTGGTGAAGATCTTTTCTCAATCTGTAGACTGTTGTTTTGTTCTGAGGACAGTGGTGCTGGTCTAACTGGATGTCTACATATAGAAAAATGAAAATAGATCCATACTTATCACCCTACACAAAACTAAAGTCCAAGTGGATCAAAGACCTCAACATAAAACTAGAGACACTAACCGCTCAGAAGAAAAAGTGGGGAATAACCTTGAACTCTTTGGCACAGGAGACAACTTCCAGAAGAGAACACCAGCAGCACAGACTCTAAAAGCAACAATCAAGTGGGACCTCATAAAACTGAAAAGCTTCTGTAAAGCAAAAGGACTTTCTATCTGTGCTTTCTTTCATAAGATTCCCTGCACTCTGTCCAAAGTTTGGCTATGAGTCTCAGCATCTACTTTAATATCCTGCTGCTTGGAGTCTTTCAGAGGCCCTATGTGGTAGGCTCCTGTCCTGTTCCCTGTTTTTTTCCTCTTCCAATGTCCATACCATTTGCCTTTCTGAAGGAGGATTGGACATCTTACCCAGGATTCTCTTTCTTGCTGAGCTGCTTTAAGTGTATAGATTTTAGTATGATTATCCTATATTATATGTCTGATATCCACTTATAAGTGAGTATAGACCATGTGTGTCTTTCTGCTTCTGGGTTACCTTGCTCAGGGTGATCTTTTCTAGTTCCCACCAACTGTAAACAGTCACACTCTTAGGCAAGTGTTGCTGTCAGTTATGGCCAGGAGATACATGGCTCCTATTGGAGTCCCCCTACAAAGCAGCCCTTCCACCAAACCTCACAGTTACTGTCTTTAGAGAGAAGTGGTGAGTTCTGAGTAACAAGCATTTATATCTGTTAAAGCATGATTCTGTCTCTGTCAGTGGGATCTGCAGAAGACAGTAATAGCAACCATTAAAACTTCTAAAACAGCATCAAGAAGTTTGTTACCAGTGAAAGGGTTAGAAACTTATTCACAAATAGTTCCATTTATTTAGTGATAACTCATATTTTCATCCTCCCCCATCTTGTAATTGAACTGCAGTTTTAAATTGGTGATCACACTCAATTTTGTAGCCTCCTAGGAATCCCTGAATTTTGGAGAGCATGCTGTGGGGCAGTGATTGATTTCTTTTAGTTTGTTTATCTGAAATTTCAAGGAGTTTAACAGATGGAATGTCAGATTTAAATGAAGCCTGATTGCTTCAAGTGAAGAGATTGCAATTAGATCATTGTCTAATTGGATTAACATCCTGAAGCCTTCCTTACCTTCTCAAAACATATATTACATGAAGCTATATACATTGTAGAGCCAAAAATAGAAGCTGGGACATGCTAGGCCATTGAGCAAACTTTTTATCTTTGAAATATAATTCTGTTGAATCAATCTGCCAATAATAATAGCTTTTCTTTTATTTATTACACAATATATAATGATTTTAGTGTCTTCTGTTAAAATATGATAAACTGAAAAACATTTAATGATTAAAGTGTCAACACATACAAAGCAGATCATAAAGCAGCTGATGAGACAAATAAATAATAAGAATAGTTTCAAGGTTATTGAGAATTCAGGATGGTTTTAAAGTTCACTTAAATGATTAAAAATCTAGTAAGATTTATTATCTGCTGCCCCCATTACTGAGTGATTCTTAGCCTTTGAGATTTGCAGAAACTAAAGTAGTGAAAAAAATAGTTGTTATAGATATGATGGTTTGTATTGCTATATATATTTTAATCAGCTACAGGTGGAGGGTAATTGTAGCTATTATTTATACTAAGAAAAACCCATAAGACCATTATATAAGTTTTCCAAACAAGTGAGAACTGTTGGGGTGACAAAAAATGTGAGAATGATTATGTACATGGTCATGATATAATATAATTGCAATTAATAGTCGCTACATAACAAATTTATAATGGAATTATCTAACTTTATTTATATTAGTACTTATCTAAATAATTAAAAAGATTATATTTTGTGCTATATGGTGTTCTAGAATTCTTTTCATCTTCAAGGTTCCCATGATTTAGAGCTCATACCCTACATTGCTTGGGTGACAAAGAACCTGTGATTAGATAGCCCAGGGACCTAGGAGAAAACTAAAAATAATACTGGTCTGAAAAAAGAAAAAAAGTAGTGTAAAATGATTGCTAATGATACTTGACTATACTCTTAGATCAGTGTATTATTCAGCTACCATCAAGAAGCTTTCCCCAGTAGCAAACAGTAACAAATAGAGAGACTCAGAGTCAGACATTACATAGTTAGAAACCAGGGCACACTCACCTAAATGCTATGTATCTATTAAGTCTCTCAACTTGGAGCTCAGGGAATCCCATGGAAGGGGATGCAGGAAGAGCATAAGAGCTGGGGGCAGGTGATGGAGGGCACCAAGTAAACAAGATCCTCTAAAGCAACATGAGCAAAGCTCTTGTGAACTCACAAACACTGAAGCACCATGCACGGGGCCTGCACGGGGCTGTTCCAGGTCCTCTGTGTATGTTCTATGCCCTCCAGTTTCATGTGTTTCTGGGATTACTGAGTGTGTAAATGATAGGTCTTTGATTCAAGTGTCTTCCCTTGGTATCTTTTTCCTAAATTGACATGTCTTGCTCAAATTCATTACAGTTTTTATTTTGTCTTATATGTTGTATTTTTTACACTTCATTTATTCTTTTCCTTTTTTATTATTAATTATACTTTATTTACTTTATATCCCCCATGTAGTTCCCTCCCTCTTCCCTTCCCAATCCCACCTTCTCTCCTCCTCCTCCAGGCATGCCCCTTTTCAAGTACACTGGTAGGGGAGATCTTCTTTTCCTTTCCTTCTGATCCTAGCCTGTTGGGTCTCATCAGGAATGGCTTCATTGTCTTCCTCTGTGTCCTGGTAAGGCTGCTCCTCCCTCAGTGGGAGGTGATCAAAGAGCAGGCCAATCAGTTCATGTCAGAGACAGTCCCTGTTCCCGTTACTACGGAACCAGCTAGGAAACTTTTTTTTTTTTTAATTAACAAAAATAGAAAACCCTAGCCATTATGATATGAACTATCACTTATACCTGCTGGGAGAGGGAATAATGCCACTCTTAGATAAAATCCATGGGGTATATCAACCACTCCAAACCTAGCTTCATGTTCAGGAGTAGTTGACTGTTGTATATTGGACAAAGGGGTTTTTATTGTTTGTTTGTTTTGCTTATTTTTGTTTCTCTGGCTCTGGCTCTCCCTCTCCTTCTCTCTCTCTCTCTCTCTCTCTCTCTCTCTCTCTCTCTGCATGGGTGTATGTGTGTGCTTTTATTTGCTAACCATTTGATGTTTTTGATGTTTTCTTTTTTCTTTTGGGGGGGTCTGTTTTTATTTTTTCCTGCTTTTGCAGTTTTTTGCTGCAATGGGTCTCTGTATTTTGAGAAAGAACTGAATGTTAGGTGGGTACAGGAAAGGAGAGGATCTGGAAGGACTTAGAAGAGGTAAGAATATAATCAAAACATATTTCATTTAAATAATAACTCTAATTTTAAGTAGCATACCTGTAAACCAATTTTTAAAAAAGACAATAGACATAATGTTAATTTCTTAGAAGTTATACTCCTTTCTCAGACAACTAGAAATAGCACTTCCTCAAGACCCAGCCATACCACTCCTAGGCATATATCCAAAAGAGACTCAAGTACACAATAAGGACATTTGCTTAACCATGTTTGTAGCAGCTTTATTTGTAATAGCCAGAAGCTGGAAACAGCCCAGATGCCCCTCAACTGAAGAATGGATGCAGAAATTGTAGTACATCTACACAATGGAGTATTACTCAGCAATGAAAAATAAGGAAATCATGAAATTTGTAGGTAAATGGTGGGACCTAGAAAGGATCATCCTGAGTGAGCTGTCCCAGAAACAAAAAGACACACACGGTATATACTCACTCATATAGACATAACATAGTATATACCTACTAAAAACTGTACATCCAAAAAACTAAGCAAGAGAGAGGACCCTGACTAAAATGTTCAATCCCCATCCTGAAAGGCAAAGAGGCTGGACATCAGAAGATGAAGAAAACAGGAAACAACCTAGGAACCTGCCACAGAGGGCCTCTGAAAGCCTCTGCCCTGCAGACAATCAAAGCAGATGCTGAGACTTATGGCCAACTGTTGGGCAGAGTACATGGAAGATTATGTAAGAAGTGGGAAATAGTAAGAGATGGAGAGGATGGGAACCACACAAGGAGAGCAACAGAACCAGAAAACTTGAACACAGGGAACTTCCCAGAGACTCATACTCCAACCAAGGACTATTCATGGATATAACCTACAACCCCTGCACAGATGTAGCACATGATAGTTCAGTGTCCCAGTGGGTTACATAGTAAAGGGACATATGCCTCTGACATAATCTGATTGGCCTGCTCTTTGATCACCTCCCCCTGAGGGTGGAGCAGCCTTACCAGGCCACAAAAAATGACAATGCAGCCACTCCTGAGGTGATCTGATAGACTAAGATCAGAAGGAAAGAGAAGAGGACCTCCCCTATCAGTGGACTTGGGGAAGGGCATGCATGAGGAAGGGGGAGGGAACGTGTGATGGGGGAATACAAAATGAATAAAGTGGAGGGGCCAAGATGGGGGCGAAGGAGAATACCATGTCTGAGAAGCAACCAGGAGACTGAACTCTCGGCCCTAAAACAACAGCTATCGTGTTTCCCAGGTGAGGGGAGGCTCCCACAGCCAGAACCCGGAAGAGAACCCGGCTAATGCGGGCGTTGGGTCTCCGGGCTGGTGCCGCAAGCCTCCATGTCCCGATCACTTTACTAGGCTGATCAGTGGGCACAAGGGTGCCTAAGACGGGCAGTACCAGTCGCAAGAAAACCACACGGGGAAGGAAAGTTGCTAGACTGATCGCAGGTCACCCAGTCTTTCCCTGGAAGGTCTCCCTGACCATGGGTACCTGCTGCCATCAAAACTAAGCTCCCGCCACACACTGTGAACATGAGCAGCTGCACGCCTAGCTCAAAATCCCTACTCCCTCTTGGGAAGAGGCAAAAGGCAGCCAGCAGAATCTGCCACAGAACACATTGTCTGTACCCCAACCCGAGATCGGGGCTGAGAAAACCCAATCCTTTCGGGCACTCCCCCAAACACCACCATAACCCTGCCTCTGCAGAGCAGAAGGATAAAGAGGCGCACAGCGGCTTCACAGTGCCAGAACTCCAGTGCTGCTGGCCGCTCTTAGCAAACATACTACAGCTCTAGATGTGGGACTGTGGTCATTCTACACGTCCTGAGATTCTCCTGGGTCCAGCGCAATACGTTCTAGCACCAAGTTCTATCACTGGTGCCTCCGACACCTGGAAGAGAAACGCCAGCTCAGGATCCGACTGAGAAGCCCCAACCCCTGCTGGCACTCCCCTCAGAGCACCTTCATAAGCTTGCTCTAGCAGAGGGGAAGGTCAGAGGGGAAGGACAGAGAGGCAGCCTGCCAAGGACACAGCACCTTCTCTCCAGCTCAACCGGCCGCCCCTAGCAGAGAAACCCAAGCTCTGGATCTGAGGACACTCAACCCTACCTGGTACTCTCTAGGGATCAGCAAACATAGATTCTACCACCAGGCTGCTTCTGGCAGAGAGATCTGGGCCCGGGATCTGGGATTGAGTACACTCAACCTAACTCTTTACATTGCTGCCACGGGACCAGTCAACATAACCCCTCCTGGCAGAGGGAAAGGACAAAGAGGCAGCACACAGGAAAGGTGGACACCGAGTCCTGCGGCCACAGTGTCACAGAGCTGACTGTTAGCCTACCCGTGAATTTTTCACAGCAGGACCAAATCAGAGAGTAGTGAGCAAGGGGAACCCCTGTGCATTCCAACTGGTCCTGCAAGAGAGTGAGTGAGCCTTCTAGGGAGAGTTTGCCCCAGACCCAAGGCCTCTCCACAGAAGCAACCAGACGAGATCCCTGCCACCCACACCCCTAGTGTGGGCATCATAGGGATTCTTGGAATAGCGACCCCAACATTGAAGCTTCTGCTTTGAGGGTCCACCTGGGTAATCCAGGCAAACAATCCCTGGATCTCAGTCAGAACTGCATAATAGTGGCTTGCAGGCCACTGCAATAGTCAGAGAATCTCGCATGCAAACTGCGCCCCCTAAAAGCACACACTAATAGTGCCAGTATCACATTCCTTAGTTAGGCAGAACTGAAACCACAGTGCACACTCCCAAACCAGTGAACCTCTCTCATCTTCCTGAAAAAACAGTCCAGAAAAACAGAAAGAGAGGATCATAGCCCGAAATACAATCTCGAGGAACAAACAGTGAGGATTATAAATAACCAGATGGCTAGAGGAAGACATAAGAACACTCCAAACAAAAATCAGAACATAATGACCTCACCAGCAACCCCACAAACCAATGGACACTTCAATTCACTAGATATACAAGAAAACGACCTCAAAACTATGTTTCTCCAGCTATTAGAGGACCATAAAGATGAAATGAACAAAGCCCTCAGAGAAATAGTCAAAGAAATCGAGACTAACCAAGAGGAAACAAATCGTGCTCTCAGAGAAATGACCACGAAAATTGAGGCAAACAGAGAGGAAATGCACAAAGCTCTCAAAGAAATGTCCACACAAATGAAAGCAAATAAAGAAGAAATGAACAAAGCTCTCATAGAAATACAGGCAATTATACCCAAAGAAGTAGAGGCACAATTAGTGATACATAGAGAGGAAACGGACAAAAAAATAGAAGCTATCATTGAAAAGCAGGAGTCCACATTCAAACAGATGAAGGAAATGGTGCAAGACATGAAAACAAAATTATAATCAATAAAGAAAACACAAATAGAGAAAAACCAGGAGCTGGAGCACATAGAGAAAAGATCAGGCACCACAAAGGTAAGCATCACCAACAGAATACAAGAGATGGAAGAAAGAATCTCAGGAGCCGAAGATACACTTGCAGAAATTGACACGTCTCTCAAAGAAAAAATAAAATCAGAAAAGTTCCAAACACAAAACATCCAAGAAATCAAGGACACCATGAAAACACAAAACCTAAGTATAATAGGAGTAGAAGAAAAAGAAGACATTAGGCTCAAAGGTCCGGAAAATATTTTCAAGAAAATTATAGAAGAAAACTTTCCCAACTTAAAAAAAGAGATGGCCATAAACATACAAGAGGCCTACAGAACACCAAGTAGACTAGACCAGAAAAGAAATTCTTCACGTCACATCATAGTCAAAACACTGAACCTACAAAACAAAGAAAAAGTTCTAAAAGCAGCAAGGGAAAAAGGCCAAGTAACATATGAAGGTAGACCAATCAGAATCACACCAGATTTCTCAACAGAAACTATGAAAGCCAGAAGGGCCTGGACAGAAATCATACAGTCGTAAGGGACCGCAGATTCCAACCCAGACTACTATACCCAGCAAAACTTTCAATCAACATAGATGAAGAATTCAAGATATTCCAAGACAAAACCAAATTTAAACAATATCTACATAGTAACCCAGCTCTACAGAAGTTACTAGAAGGGAAACTCCAAACCAAAGAAAACAACTACATCTCAGGAAACAGAGGAAATAGATAACTACACAACAAAAAAACCAAAAGAAGACGAGCAATGAAACTCAGTGGCACCACCAACACTACATCTAAAGTAAGTAACAATTGTTGCTCACTAGTTTCTATCAACATCAACATACTCAACTCCCCAATAAAAATACACAGGCTAACAGAATGGTTGCGGAAACAGGATCCATCATTCTGTTGCATCCAAGAAACATACCTATGCAACAAAGATAAACACTACCTCAGAGTAAAGGGCTGGAAAAATGTCTTTCAAGCAAATGGTTCCAGAAAACAATCGGGAGTAGCCATCCTAATATTTAATAAAATAGACTTTCAACCCAAGTTAATCAAAAAAGATAAGGAGGGCCAATATATTCTCATCAAAGAAAAATCCACCAAGAGGACATCACAATTTTGAATATCTATGCCCCAAACACAAGAGCACCTACATTCGTAAATGAAACAATATTAAAGCTTAAATCACACATCGATCCTAAAACCCTAATAGTGGGAGACTTCAACACTCCACTCTCACCAAGGGACAGATCAACTAGACAGAAAACAAATAAGGAAATAAAAACACTTACAGAGACCCTAAATCAAACGGACCTAATAGACGTCTACCGATCTTTTCATCCAAACTCAAAAGAGTATACCTTCTTTTCAGCACTGCATGGAACCTTCTCCAAAATAGACCATATAGTTGGTCATAAAGAAAGCCTCAACAGATACAAAAAGATTGAAATAATCACTTGTATTCTATCTGACCGCCACGGAATTAAGCTGGACCTCAACAACAACAGAAATAACAAACAGCCTACACGCACATGGAAACTGAACAACTTGTTACTCAATGACAGCTGGGTTAAGGAAGAAATAAAGAAAGAAATTAAAGACTTTCTAGAATTCAATGAAAATGAAGGCACAACATACCCAAATTTATGGGACACATTGAAAGCAGTGCTCAGGGGAAAATTTATAGCACTAAGTACCTGCAAGAAGAAATTCGTAACATCACATACAAACAACTTAATGGCCCAACTGAACACCCTAGAAAAAAAAAGAAGCAAATACACCCAAGAGGAGCAGACGGCTGGAAATAATCAAACTCAGGGCTGAAATCAATCCATTAGAAACAAATAAAACTATTCAAAGAATCAATGAAACAAAAAGCTGGTTCTTTGAGAAAATCAACAAGAAAGACAAACCCTTAGCCAAACTAACTAAATAGCAGAGAGAATCTATTCAAATCAGCAAAATCAGAAATGAAAAGGGTGACATAACTACAGACCCTGAGGAAATTCAAACAATTATTAGGTCCTACTACAAAAGCCTATATGCCACAAAATTTGAAAACCTAAATGAAATCGACAATTTTCTTGATAGATTCCATCTTCCAACATTAAGTCAAGATCAGGTAGAAAGACTGAGTAGCCCTATATTCCCCAAGGAAATTGAAGCAGTCATTAACAGTCTCCCCTCCAAAAAAAGCCCTGGGCCAGATGGTTTCAGCACAGAATTCTACCAGATCTTAAAGAAGTGTTCACACCAATTCTCCTCAAACTATCCCACAAAATAGAAACAGAAGGTACATTACCAAACTCATTCAATGAAGTGACAGTCACCCTGATAACTAAACTACACAAAGACCCAACAAAAAAAGAAAACTTCAGACCTATCTTTTTTATGAACATTGACGCAAAAATACTCAATAAAATACTTGCAAACCGAATCCAAGAACACATCAAAGATATCATCCACCACGACCAAGTAGGCTTCATCCCAGGCATGCAAGGGTGGTTCAACATATGGAAATCCATCAATGTAATCCACCACATAAACAAACTGAAGGAGAAAAACCACATGATCATCTCCTTAGATGCTGAAAAAGCATTTGACAAAGTCCAACACCCATTCATGTTTAAAGTCTTGGAGAGATCAAGGATACAAGGCACATATCTAAACATAGTAAAGGCAATATACAGCAAGCCTATAGTCAACATCAAACTCAATGGAGAGAAACTTAAATCAATCCCAGTGAAATCAGGGACAAGACAAGGCTGCCCACTCTCTCCATACCTCTTCAACATAGTTCTTGAAGTCCTAGCCAGAGCAATAAGACAACTAAAGGAGATCAAGAGGATACAAATCGGAAAGGAAGAGGTCAAAGTGTCACTATTTGCAGATGATAGGATAGTATACATGAGGGACCCCAAAAATTCAACCAGAGAACTCCTTCAGCTGATAAACACCTTTGGCAAAGTGGCAGGATACAAAATCAACTCAAAAAAATCAGAAGCCCTTCTGTACACCAAAGACAAAAAGGCTGAGAAAGAAATTAGAGAAACAACACCCTTCACAATAGCCACTAATAACATAAAGTACCTTGGTGTGACTCTAACCAAGCAAGTGAAAGACCTGTTTGAGAAAAACTTCAAGTCTCTGAAGAAAGAAATCGAAGAAGATCTCAGAAGGTGGAAAGATCTCCCGTGCTCATGGATTGGAAGGATTAACATTGTGAAAATGGCCATCCTGCCAAAAGCAATCTACAGATTCAATGCAATTCCCATCAAAATACCAACTCAATTCTTTACAGACCTTGAAAAAAAGATTCTCAGCTTCATATGGAGAAACAAAAAACCCAGAATCTCCAAAACAATCCTGTACGACAACAGACCATCTGGAGGTATCTCCATCCCTGATCTCAAGTTGTACTACAGAGCAATAGTAATAAAAACTGCATGGTATCACCATAAAAACAGAAAGGAGGATCAATGGAACCACAGAGAAGACCCAGAAATGAACCCACACACCTATGAATACTCGATTTTTGACAAAGAAGCCAAAACCATTCAATGGAAAAAAGACAGCATCTTCAAAAAATGGTGCTGGTCAAACTGGATGTCCACATGCAGAAAATGAAAATAGATCTATATTTATCACCCTGCACAAAACTAAAGTCCAAGTGGATCAAAGACCTCAACATAAAACCAGATACTCTAAATCTGTTACAAGAAAAAGTGGGGAACAGCCTAGAACTCATTGGCACAGGAGACATCTTCCTGAACAGAACACCAGCAGCACAGGCTCTAAGAGCAACAATCAATAAATGGGACCTCATGAAACTGAAAAGCTTCTGTAATGCAAAAGACACAGTCATCAAAACAAAATGGCTGCCTACAGATTGGGAAAGAATCTTCACTAACCCTTTATCTGACAGAGGACTAATATCCAGTATATACAAAGAACTAAAGAAGCTGAAAAGCAGCAAAGCAAGTAATCCAATTAAAAATGGAGGACAGAGCCAAACAGAGAATTCTCGACAGAGGAATATCGAATGGCAGAGAAACACTTAAAGAAATGCTCATCCTCATTAGCCATCAGGGAAATGCAAATCAAAACGACCCTGAGATTTCATCTTACACCCATCAGAATGGTCAAGATGAAAAACTCAAGGACAACACATGCTGGAGAGGTGGTGGAGAAAGGGGAACCCTCTTCCACTGCTGGTGGGAATGTAAACTGGTACAACCACTCTGGAAATCTATGTGGTAATTTCTAAGACAATTAGGAATAGTGCTTCCTCAAGACCCAGCTATACCACTGCTAGGTATATACCCAAAGTTTGCTCAAGTACACAAAAGGGATATTTGCTCAACCATGTTTATAGCAGCTTTATTTGTAATAGCCAGAACCTGGAAACAACCCAGATGTCCATCAACAGAGGAATGGGTACAGAAATTGTGGTATTTTTACACAATGGAATACTACTCAGCAATCAAAAAGGAAGAAATCATGAAATTTGCAGGCAAATGGTGGGATCTAGAAAAGATCATCCTGAGTGAAATATCCCAGAAGGAGAAAGACAAACTTGGTATATACTCACTTATATAGACCTATAAGATGTGATAAACATAATGAAATCTGTACACCTAAAAAAGACAATCAAGAGAGCAGACAAGGGGTAAGGTGATCAATCCTCGTTGAGAAAGACAGATGGGAAGTGCATTGAACGTATGACAGGAGTCTACTGAGCACATGTGAAAGACTCTAACTAGCAGTGTTTTCAAAGCAAAGACTCATGACCAAACCTTTGGCAGAGTACAGAGAATCATGAGAAAGAAGTGGAGTTAGTCTGATGGGGAAAGGATAGGACCTCCACAAGGACCAAATATATCTGGGCACAGGGTCTTTTCTGAGACTGACATGCAACCAAGGACCATGTATGAATGTAACCAAGAACCTCTGCTCAGATGTAGCCTGTGGTAGCTCAGTAACCAATTGGTTTCCCATAGTGAGGGGAACAAGGACTATTTCTAACGGGAACTCAATGACTGGCTCTTTGGCCTCCCCACCCCCCAAAGGAGGAGCAGTCCTGTTAGGCCACAGAGGAGAGCTTTGCAGCCATTCCTGAAGATACCTGATAAAACAGGATCGGATGATTGGGGAGGAGGTCCCCCCTATCAGTGGACTTGGCAAGGTGCACGGTGGAGATGAGGGAGGAAGGGATTGATGGGAGGGAATGAGGGATCGGGACACGGCTGGGATACAGAGTTAATAAAATGTAACTGATAAGAAAAAAAATTAAAAAAAATTAATAAAGTGTAATTAATAGTAAAATAAATAAATAAATAGATAAATAAATAGATAAATAAATAAAATATCCAAGAGAAAAAAATAAAAAGCAGTTGTCCTCATTGACAAAGGCTCAAAATGCTCTACACACTCATCATTTAGGAAATCCTTATCAAAACTGTAATAAGACCCTATTTTTCACCAATGTTACCTATAAAATTTTGAATATGACATGACCATGATCATACTGAGTACTAGTAGACTATATTAAAAAACTCTTTTACATACCAACATCTAATTAGACTAGCATCATTTGTTCAAGTAACTTTTTCCTATTGTGTATTTCTTGCTTCTTTAATAAACAATAGGTGTCTTTAGGTGTATGATTTATGTCTGTACCTTTGATTTCATCCATTAAATGTCTGTTTTTATGCCAATATCATGTAGTTTTTATTACTATAGTCCATAGTACAGCTTGAGGTCAGTGATGGTTATACATCTGGAAGTTCTTTTATTGTATAACATTGTTTTAAGTATCCTGATTTTATTGTGTTTCCATATAAAACTGAGAATTGTTCTTTCAAGGTCTGTAAAGAATTGTTTTGGAATTTTAATGTGGATTGCTCAGAACCTGTAGATTTCTTTTCTTTCATAGGCTGGCCATTTGTACTATGCTTACTTTTACCAATCCATGTGCATGTGAGTTCTTTCCATCTCTTGCTATCTTCTTCAATTTCTTTATTGAAAGCCTTGAAGTTTTTAGGATATATATCTTTCACTTGAGGAGATGAAGGTCCCTTCACAAAACTCAATTCCAAGTCGATCAAAGATCTCAACATAAAACCAGATTTACTGAACTTAAAAAAGAGGAAGTGGGAATTATTTTTTAATTCACTGGCATTGGAAACAATTTTCTCTTTGGCCTCCCCACCCCCCAAGGGAGGAGCAGTCCTGTTAGGCCACAGAGGAGAGCTTTGCAGCCAGTCCTGAAGATACCTGATAAAACAGGATCAGATGAATGGGGAGGAGGTCCCCCCTATCACTGGACTTGGCAAGGGGTGCGGTGGAGAGGAGGGAGGGAGGGAGAAACTGGGAGGGAATGAGGGATCGGGACACGGCTGGGGTACAGAGTTAATAAAATGTAACTGATAAGAAAAAAATAAAATACAAAAAAATAAAAATAAAAAATTAATTAATTAATTAATTAAAAAACATCAATAACTCAGTCACTAAAATAAACAATAAATGGAACCTCATGAAACTGAAAAGCTTCTGTAAAGCAAACAACACTGTCAATAGGATAAAACAGCATCCCACAGAATGGGAAATAATTTTCACCAACTCTACATCTGACAGAGGGATAATATCCAAAATATATAAAGAACTCAAGAAACTATAGATCAACAAACTAAATAATCCAATTAGAAAATGTAGTACAACTGTAAACAGAAAATTCTCAACAGAGGAATCTCAAATGGCCAAGAAACAATTTAAAGAAATATTCAACAATTAGTCATTAGGTAAATGCTAATCAAAACAACCCTGAGATTCTGAGTTTCCAACTGTCAGATTGGCTAAGTGTATAGTAATTTTAATATAGCAATATGGCTGTTCTGATAACATCCAAAGACCTCTAGGTATGTGTGATCTGGCTGGACTGCAGACACACCACACACCTTTAATCCCTCTAGCTGAAATACAGACATGCCCTCAGTATACACCTTTAATCTCAAATAATGATGTCTAATTGAGGGACTGATGAAGTCAATAATCAGAGAAAGACTTATCAGAATATAATGCAACCAACTCTCAGGAGAACAGCAGAGGAAAGAGAGGGAGATACACTTGAGTTTGGAGAGTTGAATTAGTTCAGTCAATACCAGAAGTTCAGTTGAATAGTCAGGTCAGTAGATTTTAGTCATTTGGGAGTTAGTGCAATGGAGTTGAGTTAGTTCGTTAGTTTTTGCAGGTCAGCAGAAGTAGTTGAAGCCAGAGAACAAGAAAGAATGAGAAGATTAAAACAAACTTCCAAAGTAACTTTAAGGTCAAGCAGAGCAATTCATTGAGAAGTCAAGGGAAGCCTGATTGAATCAGTCAGATTGGAGAAGAGTTTTGAACCAAAACAACTGAGTTGAACCAGCCAGTCAGAATTCAGAAAGAACTATAAAGGGTCAGTTTATTCAGCAATAATCCTCTGAGAGCAGAATTATTTCTGTCTAATAAAATCTACATTCACAGCTAGGATTACTAACACAAGTGACAGCTCATTCTGGGAAGGATGTAGAGCTAGTGGAACCCTCCTCCACTGTTGATGGGAGTCCACACTGTAGAGCCATTTTAGAAGTCAATATGACAGTTTCTCAGAAAACTGGAAATTAATCTGCCTCAAGACCCAGCTATAACACACCTGAGCATATACCCAAAAGACACTCCATTCTATCAAAAGGATACTTTATGGACTATAACCATAGCAACTTTATTCATAACAGCCAGAATCAGGAAAAAAGCTAGGTGTCCCTTAAGTGAAGAATGGATAAATAAAATGTGATATGCAATAGAGTATTATTCACTTATTAAAAACAATGACATCATGAAATTGACAGGCAAATGGTAACAATTAGAAAAAATATCATCCTGGGTGTGGTAAACCAGACACAGAAAGACAAATGGTATGTATTAATTTATAAGTTGATATTAGTTGTGAAGTAAAAGACAATAATGCTACAGTCCATAGAGCCAGAGAGGCTAAGTTAACAAGAAGGAAAATGTAAGAATCTCCCCAGGAGGGGGAAATTGAATAGATTTCTTAGGTGGACTGGGGTGGTTGGGGTTTGGAACAGGAAGGATCAGGTGGAGGAGGGGGAGAAAATACTGGGCCACACAACTGGAATTGTGGGGCATTTCAGGGACAAGTTACAATGGAAACCTCATACTATTGAAACTCCATGGAATCTATAATAATAATTCTAGCAAAGACTCTTTGTAATGGGAGATATGGATCCTGAACCAATCATTTCCTGTAACCAGGCAAGACTTCAAGAGGAGGAATTTGAACAGTAGCCCAACCACAAAACCTTTGACCTACACTTTTTCCTGCATGCAAGAGTGTTCAGGGACCAGAGTCTAGCAGAATCATCATCAAAGAAGCTTCATCCAGCATCTTGTGGGAATATATGCAGAGTACCACGTCCAAACATGAGGTAAATCTTAGGAAAGTTCTGCAGAGAAGGTGGAGGAAGGAGTACAAGAGAGATAAAGAACACACCAGCAGAACACAGCCCACATATTCTGACTGGGACTTACGAGGACTCAGAGAGATCAACAAGCCTGCAGGCATCTGACCTAAGACTTTTGCATATATGTTATGGCTAAGTAGCTTGGTGTTCTTGTGATAAAAAGAATTGACTTGTAGAGTGAGAACCATATTTTTTTCAGTGGCAGCTTCATTTATTTGAAGAACTCTATTCTCTCAGTCATTTAAAAATCCGGAGAGCAGTGGTGATTAAAATTAAGTCTTAAAACTTTAAAGACAAAACACATTCTAAAAGACTTTACTATGACTGATTGCACTAATTAGCTTGATCACATAGAGGTCACAACAGTGTTCTTTACATCTTTCTTCACTGGAGTGGAAAGTGATGGACAAGGTCTTTCAGGTTCTCTTCACTGTAACACTTAGTAATCTCTCTTTAGAGTGTTATTGACCCTTATGGCTGTAATTTTACATTTTGTGAGTACAATGTTTTTCATAGTATCATGTTTTGGTAAATGGAAGTTACTACATCTTCTCTAGCATCCTTGAATGTTCTGCTTTATTTAAACTCCATGTGTAAATATTGTTTGATATTTACGTGAAAAAGACAATTTAAGACTTCCATCAAAACTATTAGTGTTACATCATTATAGATAGGTGATGCATCAAATATGTCTTTGCCATATATTTTCACAAATCAGTGTAAACATACTTTCCTGACGGAATCAAACTCAATTTTTACTTTTGTTTGAGTTAGAATAAAAGTAGGTAGAAATTCAAAACGATTCATTCTGTGTCATTTTTTGAATAGCACAGTTGTCAAGAGTCTCCAAATTAGTGACTATTAATTAAAGTTCAAATAACGACCTTTCTAGATAGCCTACTGGATCTCCATGGGGTTTGGGTGAAACAAGCTGTATAAATATGACTTCAGTTTGGCTTGTTTCTAATGCAATTGGATTCATTCATATTGTAAAAGGAATGTGCATATAAATCAGGATGCATTTAGTTTCTTCTCCAAATCATAGATTGCTGAAGACTACAAATGTGATGCTTCTTTCAAGGTTGAAAACTCCTAGGAAAAAATCCACTCTAATACTAAAGCTGGAAAGCTTCTACATAAATTAATGAGATTAGCCTTCTGCAGAAGTGGCCCATTCTAACAGATGGTTTCTAAATGTGAAAATGATTACACAGGGGTGCTTCTCAAATCTCATTAAAGAGACTAAAATAAAGGCAATGTAACATAAACTCTGACCTAATTAATTGTTACTTTTCCAATGTAATTCAGCAGAAGGTTAAGATATGCCCAAAGTCTGCTAAGAGGAAAGAAAAGAGAGGCAAAAAGCCAGAATTTGACATGATATTTACTCATGCTCCATTTCTGAATACCTACTAATGTTCCAAGCATTATATGATACAGTGGATTGCCCTAGGAATAAAAATAACGAATGTTTATATTGCATCACAAATATTTTCCCTAGAAAAAAAAAGATTAGAAACATAAGATTTTATTAATTCTGCTCCTAAAAATATTTTAAATTCCTCCAGTAAGGGTTTTCACAGAACTGGAATTTATGAACAAGCATAAATACATAACTTACTCCTGCTTCAGCTTAATTTTATCAGACACAATTTTATCATTACTTTATACTACATGGGAGACATCTTGCATACAGCTTTGGAGCAAACATTAATAATTATATACAGATATATTGTTTTCTCATTTTAAATAATATAATCAACTATACAATAACATAAAATATAGATATTGCATTAATAAAAGAACATAGAAAAATTATTTTTATCTGACATTTAGAACTAAGATTGGTTAGAGCTTAATAATGAGAAATATAGGGTATCTCTAAAATGTTTATTAGTTCAAGGAGGCAGGAAAAAATCTAATTAATGGTTAATAATGTAAATAGTAACATCACCATGTTAGGTTATAAAATTTCTAGAATATAGCTGGAATGGATGAGAGGGATATGAAGAGAGAAACACTTGCAATAATGACACCATTCATTATAAACCAAGGCAAATATATCGAGCACAGTACGACAACACAGTGAAAAGAATGCAAGAAGACACAGGCATTTTGACTTATGTAAAAGGCAGAGCATGGCTAAACATTTGGGTATCTTATGTACACTTTAAAATTTATTTTTAACTTTTAAAATTATCTATTGTTAATATGATGGATGCACTAACAGGTAAAAATCCCTCAATAAATTGAAAACATAGAATCCAGATTCTGAAATACTGAGATTTGGGTCCCAGGGTAGACAGCATCATGAAGTTGTATGATAGCAGGAAGTCATTAATAAATGTTTTACTCAGGCTTTCTTTCATCTAGACTAAGATAAAAAATATGAAGTTAAGTTATCATGAAATTAAAAACTAAACTTACTCAAACTATGATACCTTAACTGAAATAATAATATTTTATTAAAAGAAAGAATTTTTCTCCTCAAAGCTGCAAGTAATAGATAATTACTTTATTGTGAAGATATTCTCCATAGAATTCTGAATTTCTCATCCTATGAGATAAAAATATTATTTCAATTATTTTATTTCTAATGAAAGAATCTATCTTCCTAAAATAAGTTTTTAATGTATGTTTCTATTTGTACTACATGTTAGAGAATATATTTCTTTTAAAGTGATTCTCCATTTATGTTTCTGCCAGAAAAGATGTTTAAGACCATTGAAATCTAGAATTTTACACAATATCTTTCATTTTCAAAATACACCCAGAGATTAGATAAAAAGCAGAGACTAGGTACATACATAAAGGAACATTTTAATTAAATTTTTATTAAATATTTTACATTAATTTTTTTATATTAGTTACCTTTTATTCTCATTGTGTCCCAGGTGTAGCCCTCTCTCTTATTCCCTCCCAATTCCACCCTCCCTCAGCTCCTCCCATGCCCCTCTCTAGGGGAGGTCCTCATTCCCTTCCATATGACCCTAGCTTATCATGTCTCATCAGGATTGGCTGCATTGTCCTCCTCTGTGGCCTGGTAAGGCTACTCCTCCCTCCGGGGTGGGGGATGGAGGGGGTCAAAGAGCCAGCCATTGACTTCATATCAGAAACATTCCCTGTTCCCCTTACTAGGGAATCCACGTGGATACGGAGCCGCTGTGGGCTACATGTGAGCAGGGGTTCTAGGTTATCTCCATGCATTGTCCTTGGTTGGAGTATCAGTCTCAGAAAAGAACCCTGTGCCCAGGTATTTTGGTTCTGTTGCTTTCCTTGTGGAGTTTCTATCTTCCCCAGGACATACTAACTCTCCTTCTTTCATATGATTCCCTATACTTTGCCCAAAGTTTGGTTATGAATCTCAGCATCTGATTTGATACACTGCTATTTAGAGTCTTTCAGAGGCCCTCTGTGGAAGGTTCCTTTCCTGTTTCTTGTTTTCTCCTTCTTCCAATGTCCACCCCATTTGTCTTTCTAAGTGAGGATTGATTGGTCATCTTATCCAAGGTCCTCCTTCTTGTTTAGCTTCTTTAAGTGTACAGATTTTAGTATGTTTATCCTATCTTATAGGCTTAGTATCCACTTATAAGTGAGTATATACCCTGTGTGTCTTTCTGCTTCTGGGATACCTCACGCAGGATGATCTCTTCTAGATCCCACCATTTACCTTCAATTTTCATGATTTCCTTGTTTTTAATTCCATTGTGTAAATATGCCATGATTTCTGTATCCATTCCTCCATTGAGGGACATCTGGGTTGTTCCCTGTTTCTGGCTATTACAAATAAAGTTGCTACGAACATGGTTGAGCATCTTTTGGATATATGCCAGAGTGGTATAGCTGGATCTTGAGGAAGCACTATTCCTAATTGTTTGAGAAAGCACCAGATTGATTTCCATAGTATTTGTACAAGGTAACATTCCCATCAGCAAGGGAAGAGGGTTTCCCTTTCTCCACATCTTCCCCAGCATGTATTGTCACTTGAGTTTTTGATCTTAGCCAGTCTGATGGGTAAAAGGTAAGATCTCCGGTCATTTTGATTTGCATCACCGTGATGGCTAAAGACATTGAACACTTCTTTTTTTAAAAAAAAAAAAACTTTTTTAATTACACTTTATTCACTTTGTATCCCTCCATAAACTCCTCCCTCCTCCCTTCCCAATCCCACCTTCCCTCCCCCTTCTTCACGCATGGCCCTCCCCTAGTCCACCAACAGGGGAGGTCTCCCTCTCCTTCCTTCTGATCTTAGTCTATCAGATATCATCAGGAGTTGCTGCATTGTCATCTTCTGTGGTCTGGTACGGCTGCTCTCCCCCTCAGGGGGGGGGGTGATCAAAGAGCAGGCCAATCAGTTTATGTCAGAGACTGTGTTTGTTCTCACTTGGGCAATGAACTGCCATGGGCTACATCTGTGCAGGGGTTCTAGGTTATCCCCATACCTGGTACTTGGTTGGAGTATGAGTCTCTGGAAAGACCCCTGTGTTCAAGTTTTCTGGTTCTGTTGCTCTTTTTGTGGTGTTCCTGTCCTCTCCAGAAAGATCTTACTATTTCCTACTTCTTTTGTAAGATTCCATGCACTCTGCCCAACAGTTGGCCATAAGTCTCAGCATATGCTTTGATAGTCTTCAGGATAGAGCCTATCAGAGGCCCTCTGTGGCAGGTTCTTAGGTTGTTTCCTGTTTTCTTATTCTTCTGATGTCCATCCTCTTTGCCTTTCGGGATGGGGATTGAGCATTTTAGCCAGGATCCTCCCTCTTTATTAGTTCTTTAGATGTCCAGGTTTTAGTAAGTTTATCCTATATTATATGTCTATATGAGTGAGTATATACCATGTATGTCTTTCTGCTTCTGGGACAGCTCACTCAGGATGATCCTTTCCAGTTCCCACAATTTACCTGCAAATTTCATCATTTCCTTATTTTTCATAAGTGTTTCTCTGCCATTCTATATTCCTCTACAGAGAATTCTCTTTTTAGCTCAGCACCACATTTTCTAATCAGATTGCTTGATTTTTTGCTTTTTAACTTCTTTAGTTCTTTATATAGTCTGGATATTAGCCCTCTGTCAGATATAGAGTTAGTGAAGACCTAAAGGAACATTTTTAAAAAAAGGAATAAAAAATATTAAAAAATTATTATTTCATTAATAAAATAAGTGGAATCATTTAATATTTAAATTAATGTTCTGAACAGAGTGTGAACTTAGTATCACACATTCCTTTATCATATAAAAATCATGAAATTCATCTTGTTTTTATACATCACTGTGCTACATATTATGTTATCAACAATAGGTAAATGAGAATAATTTACTTTTAATGTTCTAATGAAAGAATATTAGTATATTGCTCTTATAAATACAATGATGTTTTGAAGCATCATTGTAACCATGGAAAGAAGAAAAGAAACAAGAAGTTAAAAATTTGGAAGGACACCCATTCCTCCAAATACATGATAAAGAAAATATTATCTTTTTTCGGTCTCCTGGAAGATTTTAATTATATGATTCTGTTCATTTCTCACTCATTTCAAACGTAAGACAATTTTATACTTCATGTTCTATTATGTCCTAGAGTTGACATATAATCCTCATGTGTCAATTCATGTGCTTCCCTTTCATCAAACTGTAGTTATGTCAACACATCCTTTATATCTAATAACATTATGGGTAGTACACATATTAACCGTTTCCATTTCCTATCATTAATAACCCAAGCCCTGACTTCATCTCCATTCCAGAAATTATGTGGCATTTCAAGGATGTCTTATAGATTATGTTTTATGCTCTGTTAATGTTAAAGTAATAGCTCTAATTCTTATGATGTGGTTTTATTCACAAACAGGAGCAATGTACATAGTCTAAGTTGATAGTGTGGCTATCAATATATTGACCATGTCCTTCCAGAAGAAGAAATTTGAATAAAGGGACAGAGATACATGAAACAATTGATTATACTTCTACAAACCAAGAAACACCATATATTTTAGCAAGTATTGAGAAGCAAGAGACATGTGTGGAAATGGTAACCCTCACTTTATTTGGAAGAAGTCAACCAGAGAATTTAGAATAATTATCCAAAAAAGTTCTATTTAAAAAGCTCACTTGGTGTAAGTTTGCTGTAACATTTCCAGGATCAAATACATATGACCAAGACTATCTTCTCAGTCAACATTGGACTTCTATCCTCTGGTTAGATCAGTCTTTAATTCTTTAGACAATGAACCAAGATTTTCATGTGTTTCCTCCTTGGATAGTCTTTATTTAAAAAAAAAATACATTCATATATCAAAACATACAAAGATGTAATGCTTTAAGCCTAAATTATTTAGAGAAATGGTTGTTTTGAAAAATGTGTCTTCCCATGTTAATGTTATAAACTCATTTTGAATGGTGGGACCAATGGAACCAAATTTAATCATTTTTTTCACAACTACCTATATATTCTAGATAAGACTTGGATTTGTCATTACTAATAGTAGCATTGTCTGAAAGACTCATTAGAATATAATTCTCCTCTGGTAGCAATAGAGAAACAGCAACCGTGCGTAAAGAATATTAGACAAGTAGACATGTGAACAGTTTCATATTGTTTAAATACAGACATGTTCTGTAGAACAATGATATGAGTAAGAGTAGAGCTGCTTGCTTTTCTTTTCAACTCTGGGTCATGCAGTGTGAAATAGCACTGTACCTGACATGAGTGAGAATTGACCAGAGTCATAACATTGTCTTTTTCTAGGAGTCTAACTGAAGACACTATTTCTGCTCCATGTATTTGGAGGAACGGCAGACATCACATGGAAAACAGACTGTTGGTTTCATATAGGACAATTCCCTCATACGTTCCCTCTGGCCAAGATTAATTCATTCTTTATTTTCCTTATAAGTCAGACCATTGTGTACCTATCCCAGTTTTCCATCAGGCTCTGGTACAAGTACCTCTGTTCCCTTTCTTTTCTAGCCTAATACTGAGAATTGTTTGCTCATTATGATGACCGCAGAGGGAAATATTTGATGGATATTATAGATTTTCTCATGCCTGCTCCTAAATAGGCATAAAGTTAATTGTTTGCATGCATTCATTGTTATAAATACTTGTGATAATTTCCTTTTGATGTTAGACCAATTTAAATATCTGACCCTTATGTTAATGTTTGTTGCTAAGTTTTGAATAATGGTGTCCTCTATAAATTGATGCTAAGTCTTGACTTCTAATGAAAGTGTGTTAAAATGCATGGCCTTGAAGTTGTGACTAAGTGACAAAGACTAAAATTTATGAATGAGATTAAATACTTTCATGTAAGGAAAAAAGCCAAAAGAAGCATTTTCTAATACTTCTGGATTCTGTCATATAAAGATACGTGCCCATCTGCTCCAGGAGACACAGTAAGTCATCAGTGTGAAACAAAAAGAGAAAGGTTTAACTTTTCCAAAGGCTGCTTTTTCATGTTTTTAAAAAGCACAGGTCAAAAATTAAGTAGACCTGAGAATGACTTTATACTGAATCTTAGTTTCTCTAAGGTACTAAAAGGACTGTGTTCCTCTGTAAGTGACTGACAATGAGCAAAACTCTTAACAACCATCACTGACACAAAATTTATCATTTAGTTTTCATTGACACAACCATAGCTTTCTTCCACCAAAGGCAATGAACATCAGAAACTTAGCCACTTGGCTGATAGCTGTTCCGCCTCTGTTTCTCGCCTACATCCAGTTGCTGGGCTTTGGCAGCTACCATCATAGTGTGATAGTAAGGAGCCATGCCAGGCTGTGTGTGATAGTCTGAAAACAAGCAGGAACTGAAGTAAAGACACACCATCACGAATACAAACCTTGTAAGCCTGTTGTCAGAGCCTCTGATTCAAACAGCTGCTTCCAAGGCATCCCTGAAGAACTGTCGTGTTGACAGTGAAAGCTACACTGGTAGGACCAGTGGCAACTGCCACAGATACCAGTTTTGGCAATGTTTTCACTACAGGCACAGTTGTACCAGGTACCTGCTATGGCAGATTTCACCTTGGCATTGTCATTCCTGCAGTTCTGAGAGGAATCTTAAGAGTGTTTTTCCTTCCTTTGGCAGTCAGAAAAGATGGTCTGGTAAAAACTGGCATTATGGGGCATAGTTATTACTAGCAAAGCAATCACAGTACTACATGCATGTATGGGCCCACCCATTTGTCTATGTAAATAACATTTTTCTCATCACTAAGTATGGGAACTCTCTTCCAATCTGTCTCTGCTATGCATAACATGAAATCCAAATGTTTCAAAAAAAGTCCAATTTAGATATCTTTTTGTCAATTTGTTATTTTTATTTCTAATTAAATAAATTAATATTATTGTACTTGGGGCTGGTATCATTAAAGCATATTCATTCACACTTTTAAGAAAAAGCTAGATTTAGGAAGCTACCAAGAACAACTCTGAGTTGCAGGGAGATGAGATGCTTAGAACTGTGAGTAGGTTCTGAGAGCTGTGTTAGAAGTACTGAAACTTCAAAGGAATGGAGGTAGGACAAGATCTTCTAATCTGACAGACTGGAGTTACTGGCATTCAAAGCTTGAAGCGGTAACATTAAGGAAACAACACATTGTCTTTCTGGTTTCTAAATAGATTGAGTAAAAGAGGCATCAGCTAACAGCTTTATTGTAAGACACCAAAATGTTAGACACCAAATATATAAGTGCTTTGTTCTTAGACTTCTGAATCTTCAGATAGGTATAAAATAAAATTCTGTTCTGGTCTATTTAAAAATACCCAGCTCAGGCCTTTTTAAAGGAGCACACACAGAATTTAGTCATCCTCCAGTTATGGAGAGACATTCTCAAATTTGGTTCCATGCAAAATTTTGGAAAAAATTATTATAAGAGCACCGGCACCTTGAGTGACATAAATATACAATCCAAATGGAAGAGAATGTGTTTATTTCCATTTGACTCTTCTTGTCATGGTTGGTTCAGGATTAACTTCTTATTACCAGGATGTCTAAGATTTGTTTTTCCTCACTCATGCAACAGAAATATTTGCAAACATATACACAAAGTTTGAGTGTGTTCCAACCACTGCTATTTGACTGGGAGAAGATGAGGGAGGAAGCTACAGCCATGATTCAAAGTGAATGAATTGTAATAAATAATAAAAGAAAATAATACTTAGGGAGAAAATATTTCTTCGGACCCATGGTTTAAGAGATACCGAGTCTCACTGTAGGGAAAGCTTGATGGCTATAGCTTACATCTGGGAGGATTAGAAAGCACAATTTTGGGAAGCAGTGGTGATAAATCCAGGAGGTAGAAATTTCTTAGGCATTTTAGGGTAAAAAAGACATTAAAGAAAAGTGACCAACTCCTTTCTTGGCTATAAGCTCAGAATGACATTGGGCTGCTTTGTCCTTTACAGAGGCCAGAAGCGGTTGGGCCAAGAGGCCTTGCCATAGACTGAATATGCCTGAAGGGACATCTGGTTTTCTTTTTCGCCTAAAGGATCGCTATTTTTCAGTAACCATACTGAGTGTGACTGAAACTGCCATGTACCTCAATATCTGTAATGGAAACTGGATTGAAATGTTTAACCCTCTTTCCCTCCCTCTGTTCAGTAAAGCCTTAACTCTGAGGTAAAAGGCTGAATGCTGTCCAGGAGCTCTTTCCTCTCTTCCCCACCCCCTCTCTCTTTCTGAAAATTTCTTTAATAGAACATTTATTTCTAAAAGTCATATTCTGTGGTTTGGTAATTTCAGTCTTTGAGTTTACAAGACAAGGGGGCCTTAAAGCCACTGGCTTAGGGTAGCTTCGGTAACCTACAAACTTATGGCATCACACCTTTCCTAGCTAGCCCGGATAATAACAGAGAATAGCTCTGTCACTCTCAAAGACGCCTGGAGATTTTTGTATCAGTAGATCCTGGCTATAAATCTCAAGAAACAGCACACAGTGTACCCACTTTCTCTGGCTAGGCCTTATTTCCTGAAGGTTGCACAGCAAGTCAACTCTACCAGCTGGGGAACATTTCACATTCAAACCACGACACTGTGGCAGTGTTCATTGATCTCTCACAAACTGCCAAATCTTAGTTGCGCTGACTCTCAAAACATGCAGGTCGTTGATAAACTAAGCCCCGTGAAGTAATGACAGAAGACAGGCAGGACATCTTCATGAATTTAGCACCTTTGGTGCAATTCACACTATGGTTACATTTCTGATTGACTAGAAATCAGGCAGGCATATTATGAAATCATTTTTTAAAAGCTTTAATACAAATTAACCTTAGATTCTGAAACATTAAAATCAAATTTACTGGTATTTGAGATATATTGAGGAGAAAATTGAAGAAAGACTCAAAATAATCAAGTTTGTTAATTGATATTCACTTAATAAAACATCTTGTTATAAAAGAGAAAATTTTACTAGAAAAATAATAAAATTGAAACATGAAAACAGTGCAGAATAAAAATTTCAGAAAATGTTGAAAGCAAGTTTACTATTTTAATAGATACAATACAGTTAACCCAGTATAAAAGACGATTTATCAAAAGGGCACTTGTTAAACTAAGAAGAAGAATGAAAAGAGAAAATAGAAGGGAGGAAATATTATCACAAATGTTGAAAAAAAATTCAAACATTGGAATGGGGCATTGGTGTCAGGAAAAGCGAAGGAAGAAGGCATCTGGATAGAGATGCGTGAAATATCAGAAAAGGGATAGAAAAGAACCTTGAAGTTTCCAGGTTTTTTTTTTAAATGTGGTATTTTAAGATTTACTTTATTTCACATGTAAAAGAAAACCCTTGAATGGTTTATCATGAAGATTATGAACTTAAGTTGGAAACAAGTATAAGTACCATTTCAAGGCAACATCCTAAGAAATGAATATTAATATTCAGTAGTTAAATAGCTCTACAAAACCCTTGGCTGTGTGTCTCCTTGCTTTGCATTTTGACTTAGCTCCCGTCTGGTTGCAAATAGAAAATTGCATGTTGCTTGCCATCCAACACCATCCCTTTGGACTTGGCATTTATTTAGGGTTGTTTAGCAGGATTCTGGCTCCCCTCGAGGTCTTTGGCTCAGTTTTTCTTACTGACCTTCCCCACTGTGGATCACTTCTGAGAGCACATGGCCTCTCATATCCTGCCAACACAGGAACTTGCCAGAAAATGGGAGAATGATTTAAAAAAATCTTATATATTTTAACTGAAATGCCCATCCTCATTTTACTATCTACTGGATATTTTTGGGGGGTTGGGGAACAACTTATTGTATACAATTATTGTTGTTTTGATGTTAGTGTATTCCTATATGTATTGAAATGGTATTTAATTTTCCACTGTAGTACTTCTGTCAGCTTTCTTCTAGTCATTCAAAGTTTGCACATTATATGCTACATTTCTGAGCCATCTGCAGCTACAATTCACAGCCCATTTATGTCCAAACCAGCAAAACATATTTCAGTAGACATAAGTTGAATGATGATGGATCCCAATGTGACACTAATAGAAATACTCAAAATACAGGATTTGCTGCCTGTCACACGAAAAAAAAAAAATTACAGCCATATTGAAAATTAAATATGCATACTGCCTAAGGTCACAAAGCCTAAGATTTTTTTATTCTTTTGATACAGTTAGTTATAAGGAAAGCTACATGGTTTCAAAATACAATAGCTCAATTATATAAGCAAAAAGCTCACTGTGAAAAGCATTCTGTGTATTTTATGTGTTACTATAACATTCACTCCTTGCCATAGGAAGGTGTTAGAAACCTATCCAAGATTAGTCCTGAATGGACCTGAAACTTAAAATCAATGTTTACCCATGTTTTTAATAACAGCTTGCTTTCAACATTGATTGCATTTACTGCAAACTCCCACTGGCCATTTTTAAGTATTGGGCTAAATGGAAAGTTCCCAATGGTGTTATTGAAACCTACAACTAGCAGGCTCCCTTGGTTTTTCAGATCCAATGACCCTGGCTATCATTGGCTGCTTAAACCCTTGACAAGCAGCCACAGGATTTCTGAAATTAACTGCTTTTCTGGCCTGTTTTCACTGAAGCTCTATGGTGAGTAATTACAAAGTCTTTTCATAAATCCTAGTAATCAATTGTGACTACACCTATTATTATTAGACCTACACTCCGTTCTTTTCTGCAATTCTAGACATAAGGGAGACCAACACAAGCATTTTTGCCTAGTTGGGTATGAATTTATTAACCAAATAAATGCAGAATTTACTAGTATATTACATCTGAGCAACTAAAATTGAGATTTTGTTTTTGGTTTTGTGTGTTTGAGAGTGCTTAATTTTGCTAAATAACATTCACATGGCAAATCAGCTTTCATAATTTTTTTTTGAGCTAGAGGAAGCAATGTAAATAGCAAGTGATGCAAATCAATAATCCAAGGTACCAGAGAGGCTGTGTGGGATTCCCTAATTCAAAGCCAGCTTGAGTAAATTATCAACAGACTATAAAAATATAAATCAATATCTAGGGATATAAAATTCATTGGCAGAGTTCTTATGTACCATGAGCAAGGGTAAGTTAAATTCTCAGTATAACAAAAAAAACTAAAATAAAGGAAGAGACATGCAGTCAGTATGAAGCCAACTCAGGATTTACGCTCTTTTAAATAGGAAGTCTTCTTTAAAGTACTCTGAGTGAGCATGACTCCTACAGTTATAGTTGAAAGGATAATAATGAAGTCAGGAAGTATGCAGTAGGATCAACAGAGAGTTTTTATGCCAAAAAGAAAGCAGAACATAATGAAATATCTGAGATGTTCCGGTTATAGATCAACAATCCAGCCACAGGGAGTAACTTCAAAGCTTTTTTTTTTTTTTTTTTTTTGGAAAAAACTGAATATTCTTGTTTTTATGACTAAATGTAATGTTGTAATAGATACATTGGATTACAGTAAGGATTTGTCACTTATTCTAATCATGGAATCAGAATTATAAAAATGTTCAGAAATAAAATGTAGGAAATAATAAGTTGGGAGTAACTACTGAAAGTATTTCTACTCTCCATAATGCAAAAGATACCAAGCAGCTTTTCACAAAGGATAACGAATCTCAGGAATATGCTTCAGTTGGTGAAATTAATGGCTTGTTGGTTATTATAAATGAGTATTAGTAATGGATTCTCACTAACATAAATGTAAGAGCTGTGAACTAACTAAAGTATTCACCAATTACCTCTCATCTTTGCATAATCGAAGCAAAAATTCTTATGAACTTCTATCATTACTTGGTCTTGTGTCCAGCTATTGGTTTTCTAAGTACCTGACATCAAGAAAAGGGAAAAAAGTATTCTATATTCATAATATAAGCATCCTTTCTATATAAGATGAGCCTTCCTTTCAAGATTTGGTTGAAGGGTCAGAAGGTTATGAAGCCAGGATTGCACTGAGCTGCAAATATCAAATTATTTTATGTATACTTATTGTTTGCCCAAGAAATTGCTCTATACATGAGAGAATTGGCCTAAAATAGTTTTGCTTTTATGCTCATAGTAAGGCTTGAAAGGGTAGAACTAATATTTACCTACCTAAAATATTTTCTGGAGACTATAATCAAGTTACAACAACAAAAATATTCTAATTGTTTTCTTTGGTCAAAAATAACATAAATTCTTTTTTTTTTCTTCTTTTTTTTTGAATTTTATTTTTTTCTTATCAGTTACATTTTATTAACTCTGTATCCCAGCCGTGTCCCGATCCCTCATTCCCTCCCAGTCCCTCCCTCCCTCCCTCATCTCCACCGTGTCCCTTGCCAAGTCCACTGATAGGGGGGACCTCCTCCCCATTCATCTGATCCTGTTTTATCAGGTATCTTCAGGACTGGCTGCAAAGCTCTCCTCTGTGGCCTAACAGGACTGCTCCTTGTTAAAGCTGTGTTTTTCAAATTGACACTACTGCATGCAGTTGATGGTACGGGGTAAAATGAGGTGATTTTTTTTTTTAAGCATGAAAGAATTATAATGATGTCAGCAATTACACAAATTTATAAATGGTTACATTCCATTAGAGAAAGAAATCAAAGTCCAAAGACTGCATTTCCCTTCTCAAAGCTTTTCTCACATTTACAGCATATAATTTTAAGATTATTTTATTATGTCACTTTTATATCAAGAATTTTACTCATTTTTTTTCTACATTCTTCTCTCTCATCTCATCGTACCTGCTAAAAACCTTCTTTTGCACAAGTTGTTTGTGTAGCATTGCAATTGCATGTGTGAGTATACGTGTGTCAGTGTGTATGTGTGTGTGTTGCAGTGAGTTTAGTTAGATTTTTCTTTCCAGAACAAGGATAGAAGTTTATTGAGTAAGTGCTGCTTACCATTGGTTAAGCTGCTTTTGCCTTCTACCTACAAGCATTCTCACATTCTGTTTTGTAGGATGATGACTTGTGGGTCAGGCCCAATCTTGTGCAGGTTTTATATAGATAATTCAGTTGCACTGAGCTCATGAATACAAATGCTGAGCCATGTCTCTTGTTGAACATCTTTCTTTCTCCCAGCTGTTGTTACCTTTCTGCCTCCTCTTCCATAATGTTCCCTGAGGTTCAGAGGGAGTTATATAGCTGTCCCATTTAGAGCTGAGCATTCTGCTATCACTTACTCGGTACACATACTTCCACTTATGGGGTTCTGCAATAAACAACCTTTTCATGTACTAAGACATTTTTTTTTTATTAAGCATAGGAACAGTACTAATCCATTGATATCAACAAAATATTTACAAGACAGTTTGGCAGCAAGACCATGTCGCACAACTACTGTAATTGGGTTACCCCCAGGGTCTATGGCTTCACAACCCAAGAGCTTTTGGCAAGGATTACAGATTCTGTAACACCTGCTACAAATTTAATCAGATGATGATCATTTATCCTCATAGTACTCATTCCATCATTACACTTAAGGGTATACATAGCAGGCCATTCTGTTATTAACAAAATTCACATTTGAATAAGACTGAGACTACAGGTGACTGTCTCCTCTCCTAGATCCAGCTAGGTACCTTCTGGCAGCGTTAAGGCTTACTCGGATTGCAGAAGCAGCTCAATTCCAGCTTGATTTCCCTGTGTCCTATGACCAAATTTTGTGGTGTCAGTACTTGTATCCTTTTTATCCTCATCTTTAATTCTTCCCAGATACTACCAACCTCTCCATCTACCCACCAGCTTTCTTTTTTCAAAAGCAAAAAAAAAAGGAGAAATAATAATCAAAACAGAGACAAATAAGACATTTATTTATTCCCAAATGAAACAAAATGTTATCAGAAATACAACTGAGCTCCTTTTGTGGTGGCCTACTACTCCTTAGCATAAGGCCTGCACTGAAGTGTGGAAGATGTACCCAGTGATACTCTATTGGAGAATGTTGGCGTACTTTTTTAATTAAATTTTTATTTTTTACACTAATTACAGTTTATTTACTTTGTACCCCAGCCATAGCCTCCTCCCTCATTCCCTTCCAATCCCACCCTCCCTCCCTCATTTCCTTCCTGCCCTTCTCTAAATCCACTGATAGGGGAGGTTCTCCTCCCCTTCCATCTGACCCTAGTTCATCAGGTGTCTTCAGGACTGGCTGCAGTGTACTACTCTGTGGCCTAGAAAGGCTGATCCTCCCTCGGGGTGGGGGTGGGGTTGGGGTAGTTCAAAGAGCCAGCCACTGAGTTCATGTCAGAGACAGTCCCTGTTCTCCTTACTAGGAAACCCACTTGGATACTGAGCAACCATAGGCTATTTCTGAGCAGGGGTTCTAGGTTACCTCCATGCATGGTCCTTAGTTGGAGAATCAGTCTCAGAAAAGACTCCTGTTCCCAGAAATATTTGGTCCTTGTGGAGCTCTTTTTCTCTCCAGGTCTTACTAACTCCTCCTTCTTTCTTATGATTCCCTGCACTCTGCCGATGATTTGGTTATGAGTCTCAGCATCTTCTTCGAAACACTGCTAGGTAGAGTCTTTCAGAGGCCCTTTGCAGTAGGCTTCTGTCCTGTTACTTGTTTTTTCCTACTTCCATGTCCATCCCATTTGTCTTGGCATAATTTTAAAACTATTTTATTTATGTTTCTTATTCCTTGTTCTCCCTTCTCTACCCCAATCCCTTCTGACACACCAATACCAGGTAGGAGAGAGAGAGAGAGAAAAAAAAAGGGTTAGTGGGAAGAGGGGAACTAATACTTTGAGGCTTCATGTTGGTTAGGATCTTTGGGCTCCTTGGGGCAAGTCCAATCCTCCTTTCAGAGTATCTCTGACATATTCTGGTCATGCTGCATCAACAACAACCGGAAGCAGCAGGGGAGAAGCACTAGCAGCCTTCTTTGTAGGAGTTCCCTTTCTCTCTCTCTAGCTCTGGCATTTACTTCCTTTGAGTCATCAGAATTAAACTATCTATAGCTGGTAAAGAACTCTCTCAATGCTCGCATGAGGCAAATAGTTTGCTGCTGTGGACAAAAAGAATCAGTCCCATATCCTGCACCTGGGATTAAAGCAAAACCATGTTTATATCATAAACCAAAACTTCCACAACAGGGAAAAGTTATTCTAACTTTCCCAGAGGGTACCATTTGCATTGGCTTCTTGGTTAGCTGTGGGACACTGTCTGCTTCCCCCTTTTAGTGCTGGAGATCCTATATTCCTTGAATTTTTTTATGCTGCCACAGTCTCTGTGAGTTCCACTGTGAACATGCTGATTTTTAAGTAAAAAAAAAAAAAAATTAGTAAGAGGCTTAATATATGAACAATTTGCCCTAGAAAAATTAACACTTTCACACTAAAACATTATACTTACTGATTTCAATCATTACCGAGTGTTAGTCTCATAATCTAGGTGGTCTGTGTGGTTAATGTGTGTGTGTGTGTGTGTGTGTGTGTGTGTGTGTGTGTGTATGTGTGTGTGTATGTGTGTGTGTATGTGTGTGTTTATGTGTGTGTGTGTGTGTGTATGTGTGTGTGTATGTGTGTGTTGGGAAATACATAACACTATTTAGAGAGGAAGAGAATAGAAACAATTTGTTCTTTAATTAATGTTTTCTTAACAAAGTGATGTGCATTATTCCAGTTTGCTGGTTTTAATTTTCTCATTGCGACTGAAGTTTTTCTGCCTTATTGCTTGTCACCAATAGTGCTGATCAGAGCCTTGATGAAATTTCTTATTGCACTGGCTTAGGAATATTTCCTCTACTATAAGCTTGAAGTTTAGGTCATGGAAAATGCACTTGTAAAATTACAAAGCCTTTGTCACATTGTCCAAGAAGTTTGTCTTCCTTCTTTCAGATTAGAGACCTTGTTTGAAGTACTGACTTCCCTGCTATCAGTATTACATAGTGTCATGTGTAATTGTTAATCTCAAGGATGTAATCAGTATCCTATTAATGTATTAATTGGAAATTCTCTGGTTTAAAGTGTTTCATGAATGTGCTAGTGATTGGAATTTCCTCTTCTGTGAACTTCCCGTGCATACTTTTAACTCTGCAATGTGTTCATAGATATTAATAATCAAGGCTACAGGCTTTTGTAATCAGTAAGAATTTCCAGTTTCTGTGGTGTTTTGATGTATTTAATGCTTCCACTATGTCATACCACAAAACGCTCTACTTCTTGACAGTTTTAGTGAATTTAAACTAAATTTTGAAGCATGGGTACTGTGCAGATTAATACATATTTTATAAGAAGTGTACAACTTCACCAAAGAAAAAGAACCACAGAAAGAAATCATTAACATTCTTTTGCTTCTTAGCCTTTTGTGTTTGATCTTTGTAGTCCAACGAAGTAAAATAATTCTGTACCTGAATCTCAAATGAGACATGGTGTTTTTGTAATAAAAATTTGTAATAATACCCCCTCAAAACTACCAAAAGTATTTAACAAATTTCTTTATATTAACAACACAGTAACATTTAAATGTGACTCCATAGAATTAGAGATGAAATAGTTAAATATTTGTAGTCTTAATTATTTGTGGTTTGGCTTTTATTTTTTTCTCTAATAAATAGCTTAACCTTTCTGGTACACATTGATTTCATACAAAATTTTATTCATGTTATTTTGGTTTTGATTATTTTATAAAGAGTATCAAGAACTACACACAGGATGAAAGCAATAGAGTCAAAAAGAACAATAATAACACTGCTAGATGCATTTAATGGCAGTCACTCAAAGAAGAAGCCATGTATTTTGAAGACAACACAAAGTTGTGTTGAAGGGTTTGGAAAGGGAGAGAGGAAAGAAAAATGGAAAATGATTAAAAATAATATGATCTCCAAAATAAAAGAAAAACATTGGAATAAAATGTTGCTCGTGGTATTAAAACATAAAATTTATTTTGAATTGTAATACAGAGATAGGGTGATAAATACAACATGATCCAGGCAGAAAAATAGACACATTGACCAACTCAGGATCCCCAAGTATGTCATAGTCTTACAGCCATTTGCCTCTTAACAAAGAGGCTAAAAATAAATATTATACAAAAGACAACATCATAAAATATGTTGTAATTCAAAATGGATTAAATTTATCTAAGACAAAAAATATGCATTTTGAATCTATTCCTCTTCAGTCTCCAAAATCAGTTTTCCTATATGATTCCATTTATATTTTCAGTGTAAATATAAAGGAATATATGATTTCTTTGGAATGATTTGATTTACTGTGAGTTTTAAATTTTGTTTTATTCCTATCTGTCACTGTGTTATTATATTAATAATTCTGTAAATTTTATGATTATGAGAATGAATGTTACTAATGAAGTTTATGTACTTTAAAAAACATAAGCATTGTATTTTGATAAGGAAATCAATGAATTAGAGTGATATCTGATAAAGTTCATTACTTACAAGTGAAGCAAAATAAAATGCTACTCTATAGGTAAATATGAAAATTTTTCTGATAATAGGTGAGAGAAAATTAACTTTGCTTTTGAATTTTAGTTTAACTCTCTTGTGATTGTGAATTCACTAAATACTCTTGATACCTTGATTAAATGGAAATACATAACAAGATATCAACTATAGCCTGCCTTGATTAATATGAACTTTTTGAAGAAAGAGTTATAAAGCCTCAATGATATCTTCATTCATTAACAGTACACATCTTTAGGTGACCTAAATACACTTTATATTAAATTGTTAACCGTGATGGTCTCTTATGAAATATTTTGTGTAAATCTGTTTTCCCATCGCGAAAGATGACAATGAGTTTTGGAGGTGTGTATTATTTGGCAGCAAAGCATTTGCAGATATATTTTGAGCCTGTGGCCCTCACTAGATGAGGGGCTGCATGCCTAAGAAAAACTTTCTTTCCCTCTCACAGCTGCAATCAGCTGGTTATAGAACCTCAGTTAATAGTGAATCAAATGCCAGGCTCTCCTCTCCATACTCACATTTTGTCTGATTGAGCCTTCACAAGCCTAATGCACACTGCCTTAATTGTAATAGATTCATACGTACTACTAACCTAACGTATCTAGAAGATGCCGTTTCCTTGTATTCCTCACCACCTGTGGCTCTTCTCCTTTTCCACCATAAAGCCCAGTGAACCCTGTAAACCAAAACAATGGCCAATCTGGTAAAACATGTCCAAAGGCAAAATAGTGACAAGAATATTTTGCAGGTAACCAACTATTTTCTGATTAGATATAAGGCCTGCTTCACAAGTTGAAACCCACATGAGTCATCATTAGGACCACGAACCTGCATCTAAACAGGTTCTGAGGTAGAGTCTATGTGTCGAACTCTGCTAAATGAAAAAAAAAAAGGATGTGTAATAATCAACCTAAATGGTTCAACTATAACTTAAAAGCCACAGTCAATAGAATAATTTTATATAAAAATAAGTTTATCTTCAGGGCTTTTGCAAGATTTTTTCTTGCTGATACCTTTATAAGTTCTATCCCTTTTTTTTCTTTTGCATATATATTTTTTTAATTTATTGAGAAGGAATTCGTGTATGTGTATGTGTGCATGTATACACACATGTGAGCGCCTTGGAAGGCCATAATACGGATGCAGTTTCTCCGGAATTCTAGGAGTTTTTTGAGCCATGGGATATGTATACTAGGAATTGAACTCTAGTTCTCTCAAAGAGCCAAAGCTGAACTCCAGTATGCTCCAGTTCTTTTTCAAAAGATCAGTTCAGATCTTCCTTATCTACAGAAGATTTTCTAAGACAACACTACTTTCCCCATAGCACTCAGCATCAATGAAACTATTTTGTATTTGTTTATATTCTTGTTTTTAATGAGATTTCCTAATTTTATTAAAAACACCCACATATTCTTTTATTCATTGCTCTCAATGACTGCAAAATACACATAACTAGCTATTTTGAAAATGATAGAATTAAGTGTTTTTTTGTTTTTTTTTTTAGATGTAAAATTTCTTTTACATATATATAGCATGAAAAACCAACCTAACCTCACTGCTAAGTTATTTTGTGTTTACTCATTATCCTGGGACATTTTATATCTAATTTCTCAGCAGTGTGTTTCATGTATTTCCTCTCTGCAAGAAACTCCAAGGTCTGCTCCCATTTATTTATTCAGATTTTATGCACAAGGATAAGTTATAACTCCTTGAGACAGAGCATCTCATTTTCCACGACACCCCACAGATAACAGCAATTACACTGCTATACAAAGGGTTTCCATCCATGCAAATAATTTGTTTTTCAGTGAAAAATAAAGGATAGATCACCTCTGAATAGATTTTTTTTGTTTCTTTCATAACTGTGAATGACCTATGAGACCCATCTGGTATTTCCATAAATCAAAGAAAGAAAAATCCTTCAAGAGTAAAATATTACTTATTCTATGAGCAAACAACTTTAAATTAAAAAAAAGAGGGAAGAATGAAAGTGTTTGGTTTGTAACACAGCATGTGTCTGATTTGATTCACTTTCTGCTGGTACAGTTTTGTCCACTTAACCTATTTTTTGTTATATCAAACTGTAGAATGAAGAAAATATTTTCAGAATAATCATTTACATTACATATGAAAAACATTTTCACATTATCTAAATAAATTAAATATGGTACATGGATATTTTACTGGCTAGTCAAGTAATGCTTTTGCACTCACACACAATGTTTTGCAAAATATTCCAAAATTATAGTGAAACATATCTTTTCCTTACATTAGGTGAAAATAATATTTTATTATTATAAAACAAAATAAAATACAAGTCAGAATACTAAATGTTGAACGCATATAAGGAAGCTTTAATTATGTTACTTTGAAGTGTTCTTCAATACGTTATATTGCATGTATATAGCAATAGTTTTAAGTATTGCTTCAATTAGCATTATATAAAATCAGACTTCTATGTTAAAAACTTGAGATCAAAAGTCATCCATCCACCTTTTATGACACAGAATTCATTTTTCTTATATTTACTATCACTTCTTCAGTTCAGACTCTCCCTAAAGTTTTGTGAGTCTTCGTAGTCCCCTGATTTATCTTGAAACTACCTATTTTGTTTCAAATCAAATGCTGATCAACATTATGTTGATATAAGTTGGCAGGCCTCAGTGGAAGAGGTCATGCTCAGCCCTGATGTGCCTTAATATGTCTGTGTGGGTTCCCTTCTGAGAAGAAGGGAGGGAGAAAATGGGAAACAAGGTGGAAGGGTGGGACCAGGAGAAAAGGAAGGAGGGTGCTGTGTTCAGAATGTAAAGTCAATAAACAAACATATAAAAAGAGAAAAACAAAATAAAATAATAAATGAATTTCATATAGTCATAAGCTTTAAGAGAAGATGGTTGAAGTTGTATGAAACATCATTTGTAATATCCAGAAGCTGGAAAGAGCCCAGATGCCCCTCGACTGAAGAATGGATACAGAAATTGTGGTACATCTACAAAATGGAATATTACTCAGCGATAAAAACCAAGGAAATAATGAAATTTGCAGGTAAATGATGGGAATTGGAAGAGATCATCCTGAGTGAGGTATCCCAGAAGCAGAAAGACACACAGGGCATATACTCACTCATAAGTGGATATTAGACATACAATATAGGATAAACATACTAAAATCTGTACCCTGAAGAAGATAATCAGGAAGGAGGACTCTGGTTAAGATGCTCAATCCCATTCAGAAAGGCAAAGAGGATGGATATTGGAGGAGGGAGAACAGGGAACAGAACAGGGGCTTACCACAGAGGGCCTCTGAAAGGCTGGACCCTGCAGGGTTTCAGAGCAGATGCTGAGACTCATAGCCAAACTTTGGGCAGAGTACAGGGAATCTTATGAAAGAAGTGGGAGATGTTATGAAAGACTTGGGAGGACAGGAGCTCCACAAGGACAGCAACAGATCCAAAATATTTAGGCAGAGGGTTCCTTTTTGAAACTGATGTTCCAGCCAAGGACCATTCATGGAGATGGCCTGGAACCCCTGCACAGAGGTAGCCTATGGCAGTTCAGTATCCAAGTGGGTTCCATAGTAATGAAGACAGGAACTGATTGGCCTGCTCTTTGATCACCTCCCCCTGAGGGGAGAGCAACCTTACCAGGCCACAGAAGAAGACATTGCTTCCATTCCTAATGAGAGCTGACAGACTAGATCAGAGGGAAGGGGAGGAGGACCTCCCTTATCAGTGGCCTGTGAGAGGGACAAGGGTTGGGAAAAGGGAGAGTGGGATTGGATTGGCAGGAGAGGAGGGAGGGAGGTACAGGGGGGATACAAAGTGAATAAACTGTAATTAATAAAAATCAAATAATTAAAAAAATCCAGTGAGTCTTAGTGTCTGCTTTGAAACACTGCTAGGTAGAGTCTTTCAGATGCCTTTTGTGGTAGACTCCTGTCATAAGTTCAATGCACATCCCATTTGTCTTTCTAAATGAGGATTAATCACCTTCGCCTGTGTCCACTTTCTTGATTATCTTCTTTAGGTGTGTAGATTTCATTATGTTTATCATGTCTTGTAGGTCTATATAAGCGAGTATAAACCCTCGGCAGAGTGCAGGGAATCATATGAAAGAAGGGAAGTTAGTATGATATGGAAAGGATAGGAGCTCTACAAGGACCAAATATATCTGGGCACAGGGTCTTTTCTGAGACTGACACTCAACCAAGGACCATCTATGGATATAACCTAGAACTTCTGCTCGAATGTGGCCTGTGGTAGCTCAGTAACCAAGTAGTTTTCCAAAGTAAGGGGTACACAGACTATTTCTAACAGGATCTCAAGGGCAGGCTGTTTGACACCCCCCCCCCAGGGGAGGAGCAGTCTGTTAGGCCACAGAGGAGGAATTTGCAGCCAGCCCTGAAGATACCTGATAAAACAGGGTCAGATGAAAGGGGAGGAGGTCCTCCCCTATCAGGGGACTTGGAAAGGGGCAGGGAGGAGACCAGGGAGGGAGTGTGGCGTTGGGGAGGGAATGAGGGAGCGGGATACAGCTGGGACAGAGTTAACAAAATGTAACTAAAAAGAAAAATAAAAAAAAATCCAGTGAAACATTGTTTTATAAAATTAATTATCATATTTTAGCATTAGTTTTTCCACTAAGCAAAATAATTTTTCTCCTTTAAAAATAAGTTCAAAGAGCAGGCCAATCAGATTATGTTAAAGGCAGTCCTTCTTCTAATTACTATGTAACCCACTTAGACACTAAACTGCCATGGACTACATCTGTGCAGGGGTTCTAAGATCAGAAGGAAGGAGAGGAGGACCTCCCCTATCAGTGGACTTGGGGAGGAGCATGTGTGAAGAAGGGGGAGAGAGGGTAGGACCAGAAGGGGAGGAAGGAGGGGCTTATGGGGGGATACAAAGTGAATAAAGTGTAATTAATAAAAAAATAAGTTTCAAATACAGTAGAAAACAAATAATGCACAAAAATATAAACACACAAAAGCTTTGCGAGATGTTGGTACTTGATAAGTCAATAATTTTTTTTAAATCCTCCATTAAAGTGTCTGTTTTAAAATAGTAAAACAAGAATTAGAAATTTTTACCAGTTTACATTCCCACCAGCAGTGGAGAAGGATTCCCCTTTCTCCACAACCTCTCCAGCATGTGTTGTCCCTTGAGTTTTTCATCTTGACCATTCTGATGGGTGTAAGGTGATATCTCAGGGTTGTTTTGATTTGCATTTCCCTAACGGCTAATGAGGTTGAGCATTTCTTTAAGTACTTCTCTGCCATTCGATATTCCTCTACAGAGAATTCTCTCTTTAGTTCTGTTCCCCATTTTTAAGTGGATTATTTGGTTTATTGCTTTTCAGCTTGTTTAGTTCTTTATATATATTGGATATGAGTCCTCTGTTAGATAAAGGGTTGGTGATGATTCTTTCCCAATCTGTAGGCAGTCACTTTGTTTTGATGAGGGTGTCCTTTGCTTTACAGAAGCTTTTCAATTTCATGAGGTCCTATTTATTGATTGTTGATCTTAGAGCCTGTGCTGTTGGTGTTCTGTTCAGGACGTTTTCTCCTGTACCAATGAGTTCTAGGGTATTCCCCACTTTTTTTTCTAGCCGATTTAATGTGTTTGGTTTTATGTTGAGGTCTTTGATCCACTTGGACTTCAGTTTTGTGCAGGGTGATAAGTATGGATCTATTTTCATTTTTCTACATGTAGACATCCAGTTGGACCAGCACCATTTCTTGAGACGCTATCTTTTTTCCATTGTATGGTTTTGGCATCTTTGTCAAAAATCAGGTGTCCGTAAGTGTGTGGGTTTATTTCTGGGTCTTCTGTTCGATTCCATTGATCCACCATTCTGTTTCTATGCCAGTACCATGCAGTTTTTATAACTGTTGCTCTATAGTACAGCTTGAGATCAGGGATGGAGATACCTCCAGAAGATCTTTTATTGTAGAGGATTGTTTTAGCAATTCTCGGTTTCTTGTTATTCCATACGAAGTTGAAAACTTTTCTTTCCAGGTCTGTAAAGAATTGTGTTGGCACTTTGATGGGAATTGCATTAAATCTGTAGATTGCTTTTGGTAAGATGGCCATTTTTACTATGTTAATCCTGCCAAGCCATGAGCATGGGAGATCTTTCCATCTTCTCATATCTTCCTCTAATTCTTTCTTCAGAGACTTGAAATTTTTTTTCATACAAGTCTTTGACTTGCTTGGTTAGGGTTACATTCCAAGGTACTTTATGTCATTTGTGGCTATTGTGAATGGTGTTGTTTCTCTAATTTCTTTCTCAGCCCTTTTGTCTTTTGTATACAGGAGTGCTACTGATTTTTTTGAGTTAATTTTGTATCCGGCCACTTTGCTGAAGGCGTTTATCAACTGTAGAAGTTCCCTGGTAGAGTTTTTGGGGTCACTCATATATACTATCATATCATCTGCAAATAGTGATAATTTGACTTCTTCCTTTCCCATCTGTATCCCCTTGATCTCCTTCGACTGTCTTATTGCTCTAGCAAGGACTTCCAGCACTATGTTGAAGAGATATGGAGACAGTGGGCAGCCTTGTCTTGTCCCTGATTTCAGTGGGATTGCTTTAAGTTTCTCTCCGTTCAGTTTGATGTTGGCTATAGGCTTGCTGTATATCGCCTTTACTATGTTTAGATATGTGCCTTGTATCCCTGATCTCTCCAGTACTTTAAACATGAATGGATGTTGGATTTTGTCAAATGCTTTTTCAGCATCTAGGGAGATTATCATGTGGTTTTTTTCTTTCAGTTTGTTAATATGGTGGATCACATTGATGGATTTCCATATATTGAACCACCTCTGCATACCTGGGATGAAGCCTACTTGGTCATAGTGGATTATATCTTTGATGTGTTCTTGGATCCGGTTTGCAAGTATTTTGTTAAGTATTTTTACATCAATGTTCATAAGGGAGATTGGCCTGAAATTCTCTTTCTTTGTTGAGTCTTTGTGAGGTTTAGGTACCAAGGTGATTGTGGCTTCATAGAATGAGTTTGGTAATGTTCCTTCTGTTTCTATTTTGTGGAATAGTTTGAAGAGAATTGGAGTTAGCTCTTCTTTGAAGGTCTGGTAGAATTCTGCGCTGAAGCCATCTGGTCCTGGGCTTTTTTTGGATGGGAGACTTTTGATGACTGCTTCTATTTCTTTGGGGGATATAGGACTATTTAATTGATTTACCTTGTCCTGATTCAGCTTTGGTGAGTCAAATCGATCAAGAAAATTGTCCATTTTATTTAGATTTTCAAATTTTGTTGAGTATAGACTTTTGAAGTAAGTCCTAATGATTGTTTGGATTTCCTCAGTGTCTGTAGTTATGTCCCACTTTTCATCTGATTTTGTTGATTTGGGTGGTGTCTCTCTGCCTTTTAGTTAGCTTGGCTAAGGGTTTGTCGATCTTGTTGATTTTCTCAAAGAACCAGCTCTTGGTTTCATTGATTCTTTGAATTGTTTTATTTGTTTCTAATTGATTGATTTCAGCCCTGAGTTTGATTATTTCCAGCCGTCTACTCCTTTTTGGTGTGTCTGCTCCTTCTTTTTCTAGGGTTTTTAAGTGGGCCATTAAGTTGATTGAATGTGCTGTCTCAAATTTCTTCTTGAAGGCACTTAGTGCTATGAACTTTCCTCTTAGCACTGCTTTCATTGTGTCCCACAAGTTTGGGTATGTTGTGTCTTCATTTTCATTGAGTTCTAGAAAGGCTTTAATTTCTTTCTTTATTTCTTCCCTGACCCAGCTGTCATTTAGTAGCAAGTTGTTCAGTTTCCATGTGTGTGTAGGCTTTTTGCTATTTCTGTTGTTGTTGAAGTTCAGCTTTATTCCATGGTGATCAGACAAGATACAAGGGATTATATCAGTCTTCTTGTATCTGTTGAGGCTTGCTTTGTGACCAACTATATGGTCTATTTTGGAGAAGGTTCCATGAGGTACTGAGAAGAAGATAAATTCTTTTGTGTTAGGGTGTAAAGTTCTGTAAATGTCTGTGAAGTCCATTTGATTCATGACCTCTGTCAGAGATATTGTTTTTTTGTTTAATTTCTGTTTTGTTGACCTGTCCTTTGTTGAGAGTGGGGTGTTGAAGTCTCCCACTATTAATGTGTGGGGATCTATATGTGCTTTAAATTTTATCAATGTTTCTTTTACAAATGTGTGTGCTCTTGTATTTGGGGCATAGATGTTCAGGATTGTGATGTCTTCCTTGTGGAATTTTCCCTTGATGAGTATGAAGTGTCCTTCCGCATTTCTTTTTATTAATTTTGGTTGAAAGTCTATTTTATGAGATATTAGAATGGCTACTCCTGCTTGTTTCTTGGGTCCATTTGCTTGGAAAGTTATCTTCCAACCTTTAACTTCAGGTAATGTCTATCGTTGTGCCTTAGGTGTGTTTCTTGTATGCAACTGATTGCTGGGTTTTGTTTACATATCCATTCTGTTAATCTGTGTCTTTTTACTGGAGAGTTGAGTCCATTGATGTTGAGAGAGATTAATGCCCAGTGGCTGTTAGATCCTTTGATTTTGATGTTGGCTGTGGTCAAAAGGTTGTGTGCTTGGTTGCTTTTTGTTTTACTGTAGTAAGGTTAATTATTAACCACTCTGGAAATCAATCTGGCGCTTTCTCAGACAACTAGGAATAGCGCTTCCTCAAGATCCAGCCATACCACTCCTAGGCATATACCCAAAAGAGTTGCAAGTACACAAAAAGGACATTTGCTCAACCATGTTTGTAGCAGCTTTATTTGTAATAGCCAGAAGCTGGAAACAACCCAGATGCCCCTCAACTGAAGAATGGATGCAGAAACTGTGGTACATCTATACAATGGAGTATTACTCAGCAATAAAAATAAGGAAATCATGAAATTTGCAGGTAAATGGTGGGACCTGGAAAGGATCATCCTGAGTGAGTTGTCCCAGAAGCAAAAAGACACGCATGGTATATACTCACTCATATAAACATACAACATAGAATAAACCCACTAAAATCTGTACATCTAAACAAACCAAGCAAAAGAGAGGACCCTAACTAAAATGTTCAATCCCCATCCTGAAAGGCAAAGAGGATGGACATCAGAAGAAAAAGAAAATAGGAAACAACCTCGGAACCTGCTACAGAGGGCCTCTGAAAGCCAGAAGAAAACAGGAAACAACCTTGAAACCTACCACAGAGGGCCTCTGAAAGCTTCTGCAGTATAGACTGTCAAAGCAGATGCTGAGCCTGATGGCCAACAGATGGGAAGAGTGAATGGAATTTTATGTAATAAGTGGGAAATAGTAAGAGCTGGAGGGGACGGGAACTCCACAAGGAGAGCAACAGAACAAGATAATTTGAACACAGGGAACTTCCCAGAGACTCATACTCCAACCAAGGACTATTCATGGAGATAACCTAGAACCCTGACAATGCAGCCACTTCTGATAAGAACTGATAGACTAAGATCAGAAAGAAGAGGAGAACCTCCCCTATCAGTGGTCTTGGGGAGTGGCATGCATGCAGAAAGGGGAAGGAGGGTGGGATCGGGAGGGGAGGAGGGAGGGGCTTATGGGGGGATACAAAATGAATAAAGTGTAATTAATAAAAAATTAAAAAAAGAATTTGTTAAATAACATAGAGGTGGAACATAACAAGAGCTGAAAGAATGCTTATCAGTGAATTCATTGAAACCCACCTAAGCCCTTTATACGAAACTCTCAAGTTATTAGGACATGCAAGCTTTTTATGCTGTGCACGTGTTCCCACAATACTTTTCACATGGTCATCCCTTAACTAAGACATTGATAAAATAAAGGCAATATTTTATTATTACACAAAATGCTCTTGACATTTCAATGATAGCTCATAAGCAGACACACTTGATATTTCCATATAGAGCATTTCTTTGTGCAGAACTCACTATCATGGATAAATTTCTAGGTTCTAGACAATAGGAAGCTATGTACTTCAACTTATGCTTCACTCTAATCCATTCTTGAAGTAATATGTGTAATATATCCTCAGTTTGCTTGAGGATAATAGTTCTAAAAGTATGACAGTATTTTCTGCATCAATTATACAGATTTGTTTAATGTTAGTATAGTAGTTATAAAGCATCAGAAGATTATGACCATAAACTTATGAAAAGTTGGAGGTCAGAATAAACAGTGCAGTTAAAATATGTTGTTGCTAGGTTTCTCCACAGAAGAGATCAGCCAAATTATGAAGTTTTCCTACATATATGCTGATGCATTGATGATAAAATCTCATTCTCTATATGTCAGTAATTTTGCTCAGCTGGCAATGTGCTTTGTATGCAAGCATAAGGATATGAGTTTGGACTTCAAGTGCCCACATAAAAGTCAAGTGTGGATGTCCATGCATGTTCCCCAAGCATTAGATAGTGGAGACAAAATGACTGGATAGAAGAGGCAAAAAGAGCTCGGGGCTCATTAACCAACCAACCACCCTAGCCAAAATGGAAAGCTCCCAGTTCAGTGAGAGACATTACCTCTATAAATAAGGTGGAAAACAAAAGAAATCATCCCGTATTAGCCTCTTGCTTTCAAATGTGCATTTATGGAGGCACACAAGCATGCACACGAACACACACGCACACACATGCAGTCATACAGGGAAAACACATAAAGAAGCAAATTTGCCTAAAATTTTTACTCTATTTATTCCAATACATTTAAAATCTAAGGTATATAAGATGGTTCAACAGGGAAAAGTACTGGTTGTGTGCCTGTCTACCTGAATTTTATCCCCAGAAACCACATGGTAGAAGATGAAAAGAAAAAAAAGAGTCCTGCAAATTGTCCTCTGACCTTAACACACGAACACACATAATACACTAAATTAATAAATTAACGCTGTTTAAAAGGAGACTTCTGAAGTGATTTCAAACCTTTCATCAGTAGACTAAGCATATTTTTCTTTTCATTAAATATACCCCAGATTAGGGCTGTTTGGGTCAATAAACCATCTGAAATTCTGAATAGGGATCAAAGTTTGTGTGTAATTTCACAGAAATCTTGGTTACTGCCAAGTTAAAAAGTCCAAGTTAAAAAGCCTATTAGATGATAAGAGTAGGTTAGAAGAGTTTGGTCACAAAGCCTTGGTTGTCCTGGACTCACTTTGTAGACCAAGCTGGCCTCGAACTGACAGAGATTCTGCTGCCCCAGCCACCATGCACACACAGCTATAAACTCCTTTGTATTATAGTATATACTATTGCATTTTGTGCTATAAGAGAATCTCTGAGGCTCTTTGGGGAGTCAGGACTTGCTTTTTCACTTTTCTGAATACCTTTCCTACCAGCAGTGCTTCCCTTTATTTTCAGTGTTCCTAGATAGCTGTTTTTTTTTTATTTTTTTATTTTTTATTAATTACACTTTATTCATTTTGTATCCCCCCATAAGCCCCTCCCAGCTCCCCTCCCGATCCCACCCTCCCTCCCGTTTCTGCATGCATGCCACTCCCCAAGTCCACTGATAGGGGAGGTTCTCCTCTCCTTTCTGATCTTAGTCTATCAGTTCTCATCAAAAGTGGCTGCATTGTTCTCTTCTGTGGCCTGGTAGGGCTGCTCCCCCCTCAGGGGGAGGTGATCAAAGAGCAGGCCAATCAGTTTATGTCAGAGGCAGTCCCTCTTCCCATTACTAGGTAACCCACTTGGACACTGACCTGCCATGGGCTACATCTGTGCAGGGGTTCTAGGTTATCTCCATGAATAGTCCTTGGTTGGAGTATGAGTCTCTGGGAAGTTCCCTGTGTTCCAATTTTCTTGTTCTGTTGCTCTCCTTGTGGAGTTCCTGTCCTCTCCAGCTCTTACTATTTCCCACTTCTTACATAAAATTCCATTCACTCTGCCTGACAGTTGGCCATCAGGCTCAGTATCTGCTTTGATAGTCTGCAGGGTAGAGGCTTTCAGAGGACCTCTGTGGTAGGTTCCTAGTTTGTTTCCTGTTTCCTTCTTCTAGCTATGGTTCTTAAAGCCAAATGAAGAAGATTTTGAATTTTCAATTTACTGCATAGTCACAACTGTCTTTCTCCACACAAAGGAGTTTAACTCAGTTCTACAGTACAGGTTACAAAAACTCCTTTTTAGCTGAGTCAATTTCAGTACAGCAATGATGGTTTCATGTCTTTAAACCTTTCTTTAATCCAAAGGGAAGTCTCTCAGCACAGATAGACCAACCCTATTTGAAGATGGAGAAGAAATCTCTATGAACAACATTTCAGTTTCTGCTCTTTTGCTTTTTTGAAAATTATGTTTCTGTGCTGGTAACTCATGTCAGTGCCAGTTAAGGCCTGTATAGGGCATCGAACCATGACCTACCAGTTTATGGGTGCTAGGAACTGACATCCCACTGGAAAAACAGCCAGTCTTCTTACCATCTGTCTGGCATCCCTTCCCAGCTTTCTTCAAGTCAGAGCACCTCATACAGAGTTCCTCAGAACATTTCTAATGGTATTAAGCCTCAATTACCCACTATAGAAACAGCTCAATATCTGAACTTATTGACTTTTTTTTTTTTTTATTTCCCCAGATGCACTTTCCTTTCCTCTCTCCCAGTAACTGGAAAGAAAGAAAGAAAGAAAAAAAAAAAAAAAAACCTCACACAAGAGGTGGTATTCCAAGTACCACATCAGCCCAAGGATTGAAAGAGTCAGGATCTAGAGACACAGTCCTTGATCTGTTTAGTTAGGAGAGTATTCTATATGATTTGACATAATGATCAAATATTATCAGTATATACCCCAAGAAACCTTCCACCTTAGAAAACATTTTTGTTTTGAGATTTTACCTAAATTTTCTTGAAAGAAAAAGAAAAGAAAAGACAGCTATTCTGATGGGTAAAAGGATGGAAAGGCAAAGAAAATGGACATCAGAAGAAGAAGAAAACAGGAAACAACCTAGAAACCTGCTACAGAGGGCCTCTGAAAGCCAGAAGAAGAAAACAGGAAACAAACTAGGAACCTACCACAGAGGTCCTCTGAAAGCCTCTACCCTGCAGACTATCAAAGCAGATGCTGAGCCTGATGGCCAACTGTTGGGCAGAGTGAATGGAATTTTATGTAAGAAGTGGGAAATAGTAAGAGCTGGAGAGGACAGGAACTCCACAAGGAGAGCAACAGAACAAGAAAATTGGAACACAGGGGACTTCCCAGAGACTCATACTCCAACCAAGGACTATTCATGGAGATAACCTAGAACCCCTGCACAGATGTAGCCCATGGCAGGTCAGTGTCCAAGTGGGTTACCTAGTAATGGGAAGAGGGACTGCCTCTGACATAAACTGATTGGCCTGCTTGTTGATCACCTCCCCCTGAGGGGGGAGCAGCCTTACCAGGCCACAGTAGAGGACAATGCAGCCACTTTTGATGAGAACTGATAGACTAAGATCAGAAAGAAGGAGAGGAAGACCTCCCCTATCAGTGGACTTGGGGAGTGGCATGCATGCAGAAACGGGAGGGAGGGTGGGATCGGGAGGGGAGCTGGGAGGGGCTTATGGGGGGATACAAAATGGATAAAGTGTAATTAATAAAAAAAAAGTTAAAAAAATTTTAAAAAGGTGTTTTGAACTTTAAGAATAGTTTTACATTCGTTTAGATCTGTATTTGGGACATTGTTTCTCTCCCTTTGGTTTCTTCCTGTTCCTTTAAACAAAATTTTTTTTTTCAGAGAAATTTTTGAGTATTATAATCACTTCCTAACTTTAAAGGCTTTGGAGCATGGTTGAGAAGATCAGAAATCTGCACAATATGAAATTTAGGCTATGGAGAAATACTTTGTGATACAAAAATTAAGAAACTTTCAAAGGGCTGTGAAGTAGTTAAGAATAAGTACAATGAGGAATTTGATTGCTGGAAATTTTTATGCAGAATAATACATAGGGGACAGAAAAATCCACCTAGAATAATACCAAGAAATAGAGGGAAATAATTTTCAACATATGTAGGAAAAACTATTTGGGTGTGTTGTAGCCACTCACAGAATTGTGTATGTAAGTTAGAGTCAAATGTACAAATGAGATGAACAATATTTTAAACCATGAATGACTATATGATATTTTAATAGTCACTGAAAATCATATATACATTACACATAAATATGTTTATGTAAATCTTATTATTAAAATAAATTACTCAGCCTTAAATGTGTTTATTAATGTAAGTGAAGGAATAATTGTATTACTAAAAATGAATACAAATACATATAAATAAATTTAATAGGCTTATAGTCAAATGCAAGCCAGTACAATCTACTACTACTACTACACACACACACACACACACATATATATATGAAAATATATATATAATAAGTTGAAATTAGTACAAACATTAATATGTTGAAATATAAAACAATACATAACTATAACTAGCTAATGTTCTATTAAAAGAAACTTTTTGAAAACAATACATGTAGTTTTTAAAAGTATTCAAAGAATCTTGATTATTATAATTTTGGTTTATATTGAAATTTATTATTATTTTATTTTTATTTTTGGGTTTGTTTGTTTGTTTTTTTCAGTTTTCTGAGACAGGGTTTCTCTGTGTAGCTTTGGTTGTCCTGGGCTCTCTTTGTAGACTTGGTTGCCCCTGAACACACAAAGACCTGCCTGTCCCTGCCTCCCTAGCTATCATTTTAATTTACTTATTTTTGGATCCATGAAAGAATTATCTTTAAAATAAATACATTGAGAATGACAAAAACTGGGGAAAAAAATGGAATCAAAAATACAAATGCAATCTTTTGCTAGTTTTTCTTTCATAAATACAACAAAGTGACATAGAAAATTCCTTACATGAATAAATGTTTAATAATAGAATTCTTCCCTTAGATATATTTATCTAGTATTTTGGATTTAAGTCGATGGCCTTGTTTTTAAGTGAATCATGTGGTCTTTGTCATCATTCATGTTCATAACAAGACTCAAACACAGATGACTTCACATCCCATGTAAAGTAAGTGAAGTAAATAGTTTCATAAATCATATAATGTCAACAGTTCTAACACTGGTCCAGTTGCTGGTGGGGCTGTTGTCCTTATCAAATATCTTGTTGGAATGTGCTGAAATTCTCCTTCCTGTTTTATCTCTATAGTGTCTGAGTGCTACATGCCTGTTAGTCCTGTGACATCCTGAATTGTATATTTTTTTTGTCTTTTGATTACCATGGGCTCCTCTGCAGCATGTCTTCCTACAACACCTTCCCTATGTCCTCATATGCCCTATGTGCCTAGTTGTGCTTAGTTATGCTTTCTCTTCTGCCTAGAACATTCTCTACTCACTTTCTTCTTTGGGAAAACACACCTTAACCTCAAGGCACAGTGCAAATAGAATCAATTTTTGATTTCATAGCAATAACTTTGCTTATCCTATGAAATTCATTTTATTTTCTGACTTTCAACTTGTCTACTCTTAGTGGCAGAGTAATTTACTACATCATAGTAAATTGAAGAGTGGGGGCTTAGGTTATATTCACAATAATTGCCATGTCTTTTTTTCTTAACTCTTAACTAGGAGTCCGAGGTCATAGTAATTGGTTGATTGAATTTTTTTCTCATTTTTCTTTTTCCTTTCAAGTCCTGGGAGCACAGAGAAAAAAACTGGGCAAAACTTTTTGAGGAATTGTTAAACAGCATTCCAAAAATTATAGTGCTAGAATGAAAGCTCTCTAGGTGTTTCTTAAATAAGTTTTAAGGAGCTAAAGAATGAAGCTTTTGACTAAAATAAAATCTCAGTGGTGCCATTTAAAATTGGATTTGTTAATCTTCTAATCTTTTGTGCTCTTTTGTATCTCTAAACTTACTTAGGTTAATTATATTATCATTGTTCTTGATTCAAATGGAAGAATAGTTCCTAATTATATTATTTGTACCAATCTTTGTGACTTCAAACAATATACATCATATAAATATAATTATTTAATATTGTCTCTTTCTACTTAATCATACCTACTAGGTTCTTCATTAGGATTTTTAAAAAAATAGTTTTTGACAAGAACTTTGAGCTTTAACAAAATCCAGCATGAAAAACCATAGTAAAAAAAATAGCTTTTCCCCTCCCAAATAGCATAAAAACTGTAACATTCTTACTTCTAGTATGTATAATTTTCCATGTTCTAACTCCTATTTTAGTCTATTAAAATAACAATTAATTTTGTTTTATATAAGAATGAGTATCAAACCCAGAGTTTTACAAATGCTAGGTAAATCCCCAACTTCTGAACTATGTCTCCAGATTTCAATTTTTTAAAAGCATACAAGTAGTATTTATACTTTCTATTTGAATTTATAACTGTTCTTGTTACTAAATAATTTTTCCTGTTCCCTTATAGGAATAAACAGAATAGCTCAACTGTTCTGTTCATTTATGTGTTTGTTTGTACTTTTATTATTATTATTCATTCCTTTCTTCTTCCTTTACCTCTATTTTTATTTTAAGCTTGGAAACAACATAAAACAAAATAGCCATCACCAGAAAGTGGAAAATACTGCTTCCATAATAGTATATACAAAATAACATCATAATATTTTCCTTTGCCTTCAAGCATGTTCTACATGAAGCAGAAGTTTATGGAAACAAAAATTCCTGCATAATATCAGAGAACGCTAGTTACATTGTTTAAAGTGTTAAGTTCATTTCTCGTTCTTGGTTATATTGGTTTCTGTTTTATTATAATTTGTATTAAATGTGTTCCTTGACGATTTTGTACATGTGCACAATGCATTTTGTTTACTCTTATCTCACCCTTTCCTGTTGTCATAGGACTCAGTGCTTTGAACCAAAAGCTGCTATCTTCACCGTATCAGCTCTGCTTGCTAGTGATAGACCATCACAATAGGGCCCTTTTACTCTTGATGTTCTCTCAGAGCAGGAAGTGGTAGAGAGAAACATAGGAACCTCATTTTAATTTCCTGTGGCTCCCCACTGTATCACTAGTCACTTTTATGCAATTCTGTTCTAAATTTATAAGGCCAGGGGTTGTCTCAGTAAGTACTATAGTACATAGACTAGGAGAAGTTTAGTAGAGAAGAAGCCATGTGGCGGGGGAAGCCATCGTCCGTGCTGGCTGAAAAATTTCATGTGGCTGTTTTGGGGTTCCTGTGATCCTATAAGAAGGAGCTTAGTCATACTGTACTTATACCTGAATTCTCTGAATATAGCCCCATTTTCCATTTTCTACCTGAATATAAAAGATTGAGTTTTGTTTCTTCTTATTCTTCCACAGTCAGTGACTGATATTATAGCCACCTGCTATTCAGGATGTGACTGAAAGTAAAGAAAATTTTGAGAGCTTCAAGATTAATTGGGATAATTGTGATTTCCCAGAGCCAATGTGGATTGTGAGTATACAGGAAGAGAGATGGGAAAGAAATGAAAAAAGAAATTAAGAGTCTTCCTAAACTTCAAAGAATATCAACAAAAATTAAACTGAAGACCACATGAAGACCAAAGGAAATAGTCATTTTTAAGTCACCAGAGATACTTTCAGAAGAAACCACCACTACCAACATGAAGATCTCAGATATCTATTCTCCAGATTGTGGGAAAATTAATCTGTTTAAGTCATCTTGCATATAAATCTGTCATGACTGTTGCAAAAGTATTCATTAAAAGGATTCCATCAACCTATCAACTGCAAAAGTATCTGAGATAATATTAATGATCTTCTATCCCAAGTCTAATCTTCCTTTTGGATCATTGATCTCACAAAATGTGAGTTTATTTATCTCTATACTCAAACCAGTGTCTACTATTATATTTTCCCTTTTTCTATTTTAGCAACAAGTTCTTTCTCCACCTTGAATAAAAGCTTCAAATCTGTGCACTCTTCTGTATCCCCAGTGGCATCCATGTAGTTTAAAACACTACAGGCTCTGATTTGAGTTACTGCTCCAGTTTCCTTGATGGCTGGTTCTTTGTATCCTTCAAAAAAATCTCTATGTAATGAAACTCTGACCAGTCACTTACCTATTCTTTCTGTATTCTCATTGATTTTAGGGTAAAATTTGAAGTTCCTATGGCTGGAAAAGCCCTTTGTGTGCCTCCTCATATTTATTTCTCTACTCTTGTTTGTCTTCCATTTGCTTTTTGAAACTTTATAAAATTTATGTTACAGAAGTTGAACTTTCTTTTAAATTTTCTGGAGCATATTTTCTACACCCTCACACATATCTAGACTTCTGCACATGTTATTCTCTTTGTATGAGAAACATTTCTACTGTTTCCTGTCTTTATTCTCAATATTCCCTGAGTTAACATCCCGAGGTCTTGAGTTTTATCATCTCTTGATCTGAGAAACTCTTTGTGATCAGAAAATGTATGGTTAGGGTCTCATTTTATATACATCCAAGGCTTTGTTGCAGTTCTAGGTAGGCACTGTAAAACTATTGAGCCTGGCTTTCTCAGTAGAATGTTGCTGCTTATGATACTTATGATGCTAATTTCATACACTATAGATATCTTATAAACAATTTGAATGATTGGATGGAAGGATAGGTGGTTACATATAGCAAAATAGTAATTATTATTATATAGAATGCTTAATAATTTATGTCAAAACATATGTTTTAATATTTAAGTATTTCCAATAATATATTATATCTGTTTTAAATAGGTTTATCCTATATAGTACTTCTGCTTGCTGCTGGACATTAAGATGAATATTGAAATAAAATGCAATGCGGTATTTGCTTTTAATAAGTATACTTTTAAAATACAATTTTTATTTTTACTTCCAGCCAAATTTAATAATATTTAAGATTATGTTTTCTACCATTTAAAAGAGAGAAATATATATATGTATATATATATCTGATAAGTAGCATATTTTCTTAATAATTTAATTCTTGACTGTTCCAAAGATAGAATACTTACTTCAGTTAAACTATTTCTCAAATGTTAACATGAAAATATGCACCATCAATTTACTGCTGAAAAATATGCAGGTTTCTTTCTTAGTTTATGTATATAAAAGAAACATTCACTGAAAATATCTGTCACTAAGTTATTTCCTCTTTAGACTGTTTACTTGTGAGATTATATGAAACAAGATTACTTAATTTGGAATTTCATTGTGTACAGTGTTTAATAATCAACTATTAAGAAATATTGCTATATTAGTATATTTTAGTCATGCAACAAGTGAATTCACATAGAAACACCAGCCATATGCTATATGCTCAGCATAGATTTGCCTACATATATTAATTACTATAATGTACAGTCTTAATAATATTTGTGATCCTTCTAAAACTAATATGTCAAGAGACTGACTTATTTATCAGTGAAAGAAAAGTAATATTTTCCTGCCTTGTATTTTTTGTGAGAAATGAAGTTATATATTTTAAAATATTATATTACATATTATCATTATATGATGCATGTAAAAATTTATATTTTGTATTGCATTGTAGTCCTTTTTACCAATTACTTAGAATTATTATACAGTCCACTGTGCAGTTTTGTTTACATATTTTGAGATGTCAAGAGTCACTATCATCAGTGATTTACAAAATAATATTAAGCAAAAAAATCGACTCTAAATTCTGACTTACGATTGAGCCATTTTATGGATCCATAGCAACAAAACCAATTCTGCATATATTTATGTGTTTGCTTCAAGAGGTGATTAGCATTACTCCTTTTAGTTCACTAAGGTACTATTTGGGGAAGTACCTCTGTAGTGAGCTCAACTGTCCCCACAACCATCTCACACTATTTCCTGGGAGCAATTCATGACAATAAAGTCACTCCTAAGGATGATCTGAGTTAATATCCTTACACTCAAAGCAGCGAGCTTTTTCGAAAGAAGTGGAACTATGGAATCTAATCAGAGTTGAATGCCCATGTTTACGATTGATTTCAAGTTGCTGACGACCAGCAGTGCAGAAGACAAGTCAGAACCCCCACAGTTCTTCAGCGATACTAGCAATTATACAGGCAAAACTCATTTTGTTGCATATCTGCCAAAGCCCAATTTTTAAGCACGGATAACTTCATTTTACTTATTTCAAATTCAAAGTCATAGAGGACATCATGCACATATAAAAAAAAAAAATAACTCAAAGTTTGCTTGTTTCCAAGCTATCCATGACAAGCTTCATAAACTTGAAAAGGAAGACTGCTGACAAAGCAGAGAATATGAGTACACTTCTTTCCAAACAATAACACCCAGATGAAAGAAGAAACTAAAATTCAACCAGAAATAAACCCCTGATTGTTCTCCTGTCAGCCTGTCACCTACATGAAACAGCTGCTAAAGCACAGACAGCTGTTTCTGCTAAAAGCACTACCGCTGCTGTTTTCCACGGACTTTATTTTCATTAATATAAAAGTGGGCTGACATGTTTCAACTCAATGTCACTGCCCATCTCAATTAGAATTCCACGAAGCCCTCACTGATGTTACGAGAGCCTGGTCAAGTTCAGCATTCATTTCATCCCTTTAATAGAAAAGATCTCAAGGCACCTGCCACTTCCCAACTTCTCTATACCTTTTTTGTTTAAAACATTATTTAAATTGTTAAACCAGGGCCAGAACACAAGGTAGGTTGCACACTATCTTCTCCTGTTTCCCTGTTTCCCCAGACATAATCCATCAGGCTTGTTCCTGGTGCTTCAATAGAACAACTGCAAACTTTCTTCCCCTCTACCCACATCTGCTGAAGGTTCCACAAATGATCCTCTCCTAACCTCCCTGCCTCTTCTGTTGCTGTGTCCCAGCTCACAACTCCAGGAAGCACCTTCTGCTCAACCACAAGACAAGCCAGCCAGAACATTAGTTAGGCTGCCAGCACACCATTTCTCTCTTTCTACTCCTGTAGATCTAATCTCTTAGGCTGCTGCCTAGTGTTACACCAGATCACCAGAAGAAGCTTCCTTTCCCTTTGCCTCACATGTCCTGTGGGTCCTACAAAACACCTCCTCATAAATAATCTCTAGTCGCTCCTCTTGTCATTGTACCCCAGCCTTCAGCATTAGCAGGCATTCTCTGTAAACACAGCAGCTGAGCAGGCCAGTAAAACAGGCAACACTCAGTCATTTCTCAGCAGTATTCTTGAGAAAATCCAGTGAGGAAACAAAAATCAAGTAACAAAACACCCACCGAATAAAGACAAATCAATAATCACCCCAAACACAGACAACTAGTCACCAGAATAAGAATAAAATCAATAACAGCCCAGGCCATACATCTCAATTAGAGCCCAGCTATCCTATCACAGCTGGCCCTGAAGAGTACACCATAGCTGAAGCACAAGATAACAGCTTTAAGATGAATTTTGTGAAGATGATAAAGAGACTCAAAGAGGAAACAACTAAATTCCTTACAGAAATCCAGGAAAGCACAAGCAATTGGAGGAAATGAACAAAACCCCTAATGTAAGTCAAGAAAATGCAAACACTTGAAAGATATGAATAAAACTGTTGAAGACCTGAAAATAGAAAGAGAACCAATAAAAAAACAAACAAACTGGGAATTCTGGAAATGAACAGTTTATGAATTTGAGCAGGGACTACAGAGGCAAGCTTCACCAAGAGAATAAAAGAAATGAAAGAGAAAATCATAGGCATTGAAAATATGAGAAACGAAATGGATTCATCAGTCAAAAATGTTAAATACAAAAAAATTCATGACACAAACATCCAGGAAATCCAGGACAATATGAAAAGACCAAACCTAAAAATAATATGAATAGAGAAGGAGAAGAATCCCAGCTCAAAGGCCCAGAGAGGTTAGATGAAAAGGAGGGGTCTAAAGTATACAGTTTAGTAAAAGTATACAGGTCTCCCTGGGAAGAAGAAATAGATTTTACAGTTCAACTGGGGGCAGCTTGGGGTAGGAGCAGAAGAAATAAGGTTGTAGGGAGAAAGATGGATGGAGAAAGTGAGAGGTAGGGGGGGCTAAGTAGAGATGGTGTAAAAACCTAATATCCTGTGAACTATGACAGTGACCCTAATGAGAACTTGCAACATAACCAGTGATCTGGAATCTCAAATGAACAACACTTGTAGCCAGACAATTGAGTTGTTGACTAAAGGGGGTCCCAATGGAAGTTGCCAAAAAACCCAGGCTGCTGCTATGACAAAGGATGGTTCTCTGAAAACTGATACTCAGCCCTTGTGGCCTATGTCAACATTAACACAACTCATTGAACATGGGTTAAGATTTTGCCTACATGGAGACTTCACCGCTTTGTTCTAGTCTTACTGATATGGGAAGGTACTCTGTAGGTTATCAAAAGAAAGTTGTGTACACCAAGACATCCAGAAAACCTTTGGCCTGCAATTTTTCCTGCCTCTAAAATATGCTAGGGAAATTGTGGCACAAAATTTGTGAGAGTTGCAAACCAACTTAAAGCCCACTTTATGTTAAGAAACAAATAGGACATAAAGCCAGACACAAAATTTGTTAGAAGAAAATGTGGGGGAGAGCCTTGATCTCATTGGCACAGGATATAATTTTCTGAACAGAATACCAACAGCTCAGACTCTAAGATCAATAATTAATAAATGGGACCTCATGAGACTGTAAATCAAAGGACAATGTCAACAGAACAAAACGACAGCCTGCAAACTGGGAAAAGATCATTACCAACCCTGTATGTGACAGAGGGATAATATCCAGAATATATAAAGAACTCAAGAAATTAAACACCAACAAATAACAAACAGAATTCTCAACAGAGGTATATCGAATGGTGGAGAAACACTTAAAGAAATGACATGAACTCAGTGATTGGCTCTTTGACTGCCAGCTGCTGAAGGGGTAGCAGCCTTGCCAGGCCACAGAGGAGGAAAATACAGCCAGTCCTAATGAGCCTGATAAGCTACAGTCAGATGGAAGAGGAGGAGGAGCTCCCCTATCAGTGGACTTGGAGAGGGGCATGAGAGGAGATGACTGAGAAATGTTGGAATTGGGAGGGAATGAGGGAGAGGACTACAGCTGGGATACAAAGTGAATAAAATGTAATTAATAGAAAAAAAATAAAAATTTAATTAAAAAAAGAAAGAAAGAAATGAACACAGTGGGCAGCTCTTTGATCGCCTCCCCCCTGGGATGTGCAGCCTTGCCAGACCACAGAGGAAGATGATACAGCCAGTCCTGATGAGACCTGATAGGCTAGGGTCAGATAGAAGGGGAAGAGGTCCTCCCCTATTAGGAGACTAGGGAAAGGGCATAGGAGGAAAAGAGGGGGTGGGTGGGTGGGATTAGGAGGAGATGAGGGAGAGGACTACAGCAGGAATACAAAGTGAATAAATTGTAATACATAGATTAATTAATTAAAAAAAGAAAAAGAAAAAAAAAAAGGAAATGTTTAATGCCCTTACCCATCAGGGAAATGCAAATCAAAATGACTCTGAGCTTCCATCTTACACTCATAAGAATGGCTAAGATCAAAAACTCAAGTGACAACACATGCGGAGAATATGTAGAAAAAGGGGAACGCTCCTCCATTGCTGGTGGGCGTGCAAGCATGAACAACCACTTTGGAAATCAATCTGGTGCTTTCTCTGAAAACTCAGAATATCCCTATCTCAAAACCCAGATACAGAAGATGACAATGCAGCCACTCTGGATGTGATCTGATAGATTAAGATCAGAAGGAAGGAGAGGAGGACCTCCCCTATCAGTGGACTTGGGGAGGGGCATGCATGAAGAAGGGAAAAGGAGGGTGGGATTGGGAGGGGAGGAGGGAGGGGCTTATAGGGGATACAAAGTGAATAAAGTGTAAAATAATAATAATAATAATTGAAGTTAAAAAACAAACAAAACAAAACAAAACAAAAAACCCAGATATACCACTCCTGAGCATATATCCAAAAGATGCTCCAGCATACAACAAGAACATTTGCTAAACTATATTCATAGCAGCTTTATTTTTAATAGCCAGAATCTGGAAACAACATAGATGTCCCTAGACCAAAAAATAGATACTGAAATTGAGGTACATTTACAGAATGGAATACTACTCTGCTATTAAAAACAAGGAAATTATAAACTTTACAGGCAAATGATGGAACTAGAAAAGATTATCCTGAGTAAAGAAACTGAGAAGCAGAAAGACATGTATATATTCACTTATAAGCAGACATTAGCCATATAATATAGGATAAACATATAAAACCTACAGACCTAAAGAAGCTAAACAAGGAGAACCTTAAGGAAGATGGTTAAATCTCATTCAGAAGGACAAAGGGATAGACACAGGAAGCAATGAAAGAAAGGGAACAGGTTGGGAGCCTACTACAAATATGCTGTGAAAGATCCACCCAGCAGGAGATCTACACCGATGCAGAGAATCACAGCCAAATTTTAGGAAGAATGCAGGAAGTCTTATGGAGGAAGAGGGGAGTGGGAGGCTAGAAGGACTCAGAGGGGATAAGGGCTCCACAAAGAGACCAACAAAGCCAAAAAATCTAGGCCCAGGGGGGCCTGCAGAGACTGATTAACCAAGGTCCATTCATGAAAAGGATCTAGAACCCCTGCTGAGATGCAGCCCAGAGGCAGCTCAGTCTCCAAGTGAGACCCCTAATAAAGGGAGCAGGGGCAGTCTCTGACAAGAACTTGGTTGCCTGTTCTTTGATGACTTCCATAGAATCCCTCCCCTCAGTGAGTTAATACCAATTAATTCCTCTGAAGAAGAGGTGAAAATATGGTAAGAGTCAGGGGATGGAAGACACCAGGAGAACACAGCCTTTTCAATCAACCAAGCAAGGTGCATATGAGATCACAGTGTTTGCAGTAACTAACACAGGGCCTACATGAGTCTATACTATGATATCTGTGTATATATTATAACCATTAATTAAGTAGCTTAGTATTTTTATAGGACACCTGACTATGAGAATGAATGGGTCTTTTATTCTATTGTCTGCTCTTGGAATTCTTTTCCTCCTATTAATTTGCTGTGTCCAAAGTAGATGATGAAAGTTTTGCTTGATCTTACATTTTACTTTATCATGTTTGGTTGTTATCTCTTGAAAACATGTTCTTCTCTAATGAGAGACAGAAAGGGAGTGGATCTATATCGGACGGAAGGTGCTGAAAAACTGGGAAGAGTAACAGGAAGGAATACTACTATCAAGATATATTATTTTAAAAAGTATCTACTTTAAAAATGGTAAAAAAAAAAAAAAACCTTGAAAATAGATTTCTCTTAATAGGACAATACAGTTAATCCACTTCCTCCATATGTTCATTCACAAATAAAAGAAGAAGCCTGTGCCTGTTTTTCTCCAATGTCTTCAGAAATAGCTAATACTGCAGGCACTTTCTAAAATAAGAGCCTAGCTAAAAGCAGTATGTTAAAGCAATGAAATGAAACTGGATACTCTCAAATTATAGATACGAGTTGCATAACAGGAAGTTGGAGTCAGACCTTGGGTTCTTTGTGCCTTTCCACTGGTCTGCCATACACTTTCATTTGTCATCGTCTTACCAATTTATGATAATTGTTTTCTATTGTAGATAAAATGTACTGTCACTTTTAGGTTTCATGAGTTGGGGTTATAGTCTCCTATAAATTCTTTCCTAACTGATTCATCTATCTATCTATCTATCTATCTATCTATCTATCTATCTATCTATCATCCACCTACCTACCTACCCACCAACCTACCTATCTACCTACCTATCTTTAAGGAAATTATCACAGTACAATAAAAAAGGCTATTTTATGAACTTCTGAGAGCTTGAATCCCAGGTTTTCTTCTTTGACATTTCTAACACGTAAGTTGAGGACCTGTTCAAGAAAAGAGCTGTGTACATTTGATACATGAATGAATGACATAATGAAATATGAATAGTATCTCAGAAATTAACTAAAAAAATGTTATTTTAGATAATCATCACTGTATATCCAGGCATAGTGAACATTATTTCTTTCTTTTTTACAAAACAACAACAACAAAACAGCAAATGAGAAATGAAGCACCTAAACAATCTTTTAAAGAACTCATGTCTTTATTTCCTGATGTGAAATTGGAGAGTTTATATATATATATATATATATAAAGTAGGGTTAGATATCAAAATAAAACAATAACACTTTATTCCAGTTATGAAAGTATAAAAGGTATACTGCTTTGATGATCCTTTTAATGATCTTTTGAATAAACTTTACCATGTTTAGGACTTTTGTATTTAAGTTCATTAGAAATATTGCCCTCTAATTTTTTTGTTGTCTTGTCCTTATTTGGCTTTGATAGGATATTGCTGATTTTAATAAAATTAGTGTTTCTTTTTATAAAAAAACAACAAAGAGGGAAGACAGTAATCTTTTGGACAGTAATTATTTGGAAAGTAATTTTTGCCTATAGCCTGTTTCCAATGACTTATAAAATAAAACATGTTAAGATATGAAAGACAGATAGGAAAGAACATTGAATTATAAGACAATAGAGCATTTTAAAGACAAGATTTTAAACTTTTGGAAAAGATTTCTAGGTGAAAAAAAAAAACAATTATGACATGTACCAGTTGGGAGAAACTAGTAGAGTTAATAATGTTTATGTGAACAGTTCATTCATTATTCAGATATCTTATATGAAAATAATTCATTATGTTCTAGAATAGCATCTTCTCTTTTCTGGATTTTGTCAACTGCTTACACAATCATTATAAAAACCATTGAGTAATAATTCTACCTTAATTGTGGGAATCCTTCATCCATTCAGTTTCTGTAATAGTGTTATTTCAGTCACATATACAAATATAAAGACTCAGTTTTACACTCAGTTTTAGGTTCTTTATATTTTTTCATTTGATGCCTTTAGCTGAGTAAGATCACAATATTGCTTTTTATAAAATCAGTGGAAAACTGAGGTTAAGTAGACTTATTTAACATTAGAAGTTTAAAAATACAATTTATTTGGACTGTCTCCTAAATACTTACAATTATACCCATAGATTAGTGCATCTATCATCCCTAGTCAAAGAGGCTTTTTGTCATATATAGTTATTATCACAAACATCCATGAGTGCTCAATATGCAGAGAATGTGACCTCTATATCATATCATTCCTTCAGGTCTCAAAGATAATTGTGAAAGATGGGATGGAAAGTTTATAAGAGACAGGGATATTTAACAACAAATGTGATAGGGCATTCTCATACATGGAATCACAGCATCTGTGATTATGCTTGCAAGACCTGCTCAAGATGAAGCCAGACAAAATACCAGCAGAGGTTTAGGAGGGCATCATGAAGCTCCACGTCTGTCTGAAGAGGTACTGATGACCAGTGAGAAAAGGAGAATCACGTTTCTTCAGGGATGTGGCTCTTAAGAGGCTAACTATTCTTCCATAGATGACCCTACATCCAAAAACATCTAAGTAACACCAAGAGGACTTAATGAGCTTTAGAAAATAAAAGAGAACATTTAATTCAGAGGGAAAGTGGTGATGACGGGAAGGGAAGGAACTGGAGGGGACATATGGAAGAGAATCTTTTTTGTTTTTGTATATCATTTATTTACTTATTATTCACCTAATCATTTTTTGACCTGATCCAAGCCCCCTCTCCCCTCTCTCTCAATCCCATACTCATGTTCCCTCCCCCATTTCCCCTTTTCTTTCTTCTCAGAGGAGAGGCTCCCAAGGGTCCCCTTGCACCTTAGCACCTCAAGACACAGCAGGACTAAGGGCATCCTCTCCTACTGAGGCCTGATTTGGCAGCCCAGCTAGGTTAGCAACCAGAGGAAGGCAACAAAGTCAGAGACAGCTCCCACTCCCATTGTTAAGAGCTCCACACATTGACTAAACTGCACATCTGTTACATATGTGTAGGGGGTGTGGGTCCAGCCCACACATGCTTTTTGGTTGGTGGTTCAGTCTCTGTGAGCCACCATAGGCCCAAGTTAGATTACTCTGTAGATTTTCCTGCGATGTCCTTGATCCCTTGAGCTCCCTCTCTCCTTCTTCCCACTAGTCCACAAGATACTTGAAGCTCTGCCTGCTGTTTGGCTTTGGGTCTCTGCATCTGGTTCCAACAACTGCTGGATGAAGCCTCTCAGAAGGCAGTTATACTAGGTTCCCGTCTGCAAACATAGCAGAGTATCATTAAAAGTGACAGGGGCTGGTTCTCCCCCATAGGCTGGGTTTCAGGTTGGTCCAGTCATAGGTTTGTCATTCTCTCAATCTCTACGCCATCTTTATCCCTACACGTCTTATAGGCGAGACAGATTTGGGTCGAAGGTTTTATGGGTGGGTTGATATTGTCCTCCCTCCACTGGAAGTCCCATCTGGCTATTGGAGGTGGCATCTTCAGGCTCCTTAACACTTGCTGCTAGGAGTGTCAGCTAGAGTCACCCTCATAGACTCCTAGAAACTTCCCCTGTTCCATATACACATTCCACACACAGATTTTTCATCCTTTTTCCTGGACCTACTCCCCCTAACCTTCTCTCTCCTCACTCTTGCTCACCACCCCCTTTCCTTCCCACCTTTCTCTCTCACCCAGTTCCCTCCCTCCATCTACTTTATTTCCACTTCTGAGTGAGGTTTAAGCATTCTCCATTGGTCCATCCTTGGCTTCTTTGGGTCTGTGGATTGTAGCATGACTACCCTATAATTTATGGCTAATATCCACTTATAAGTGAGTATAGAATTTGTATGTCTTTCTTGGTCTGGGTTACCTCACTCAGGATGATCTTTTCTAGTTTCATCCATTTGCCTGTAAATTGCATGATGTCTTTGTTTTTAATAGCTGAGCAGTATTCCAGTGTGTAAATATGCCACAATTTCTGTATCCATTATTCAGCTGATGAACATTGTTTCCAGTTTTTGGCCATTATAAATAAAGCTGCTAGGAACATAGTTAAGCAAGTGTCCTTATTGAATCATGAGGTATTTGGGGGTATATGCTCAGGAGTAGAATAGCTGGGTCTTGAGATAGATCTATCCAATTTTCTGAGAAACTTCCAGACTGACTTCCACAGTGGTTTTATAAGTTTGCACTCCCATCAGCAATGGAGGAGTGTTCTTCTTGCTCCACATCCTTGCCAGCATGTGCTGTCACTTGAGTTTTTGGTCTTGGTCATTCTGATTGGTGATAGATGAAATCTCTGATTTCTTTTGACTTTCATTTCACTGATGACAAGGGAGGTTAAACATTTCATTAGGTGCTTCATGTCTAATAGAGATTCTTCTGTTGAAAATTCTCTGTTTAGCTCTGTAACCCATTTTTAATTGGATTATTTGGTTTGTTGCTGTCTAAGTTTTGAGTTACTTATATATTTCAGATAGTAATCCTTTGTTGAATGCAGGTTTGGTAAAGATCTTTTCCCACTTGACAGGCTGCTGTTTTATACTATTGACAGTGTCCTTTGCCTTGAAGAAGGTTTTCAGTTCTATGAGGTGCTAATTGTTGATCTTAGTGTCTGAACTCTTGGTGTTCCATACAAAAAGTTGTATCCTAACCCAATGCTTTCAAGGGTATTCTCTTTTATTAGATTTACTATATGCAGTTTTATGCTGAGGTCTTCGATCCACTTGGACTTGAGTTTTATTCAGGGTGACAAATATGGTTCTATTTGAATTATTTTACATGAAGGCATCCAGTTAGAGGAGCAAAATTTGTTGGAGATGTTTTCTTTTTTCCATTGTATGATATTAACTTCTGTAGGTGTGTGGGTTTATTTCTGTTTCTTTGGTTTGATTACATTGATCTACCTGTCTCTTTTTATACCAATACCATATGGTTTTATTATTGTTGCTCTGTAGTACAACTTGAAATCAAGAATAGTGATAGCTCCAGAAGTTCTTTTATTGTACAGGATTGCATTAGCTATCCATGTTTTTTTTTTTTTTTCATTTTTCCATATGAAGTTTAGCATTGCTCCTTCCAAGTCTATAAACAATTGTGTTGGAATTTTGATGGAATTTGCAATGAATCTGCAGATTGTTTTGGTAAGGTGGCCATTTTTACTATGTTAATCCTACTGATCCATGAACATGGAATATCTTTCCATCTTCTGACACCTTCTTCAATGTCACTTGCTTGATTAGAGTTACACCAAGATATTTTATATTATTTATGGCTGTAGTGAAGGATGATGTTTCCTTAATTTCTTTCTCAGTGTTATTTGTATACAGGAGTGCTACTTATTTTTTGAGTTATGTTTGTATCCAGGAACTTTGCTGAAGGTGATTATCAGATGTAGGACTTCCCATGTAAAATTTTGGAGTCACATATATATGGTCATAAAATCTGTGAATAGTGATACCTTGACTTCTTCCTTTCCAATTTGTATTCCCCTAATCCCTTTTTGTTTTATTCCTTTAGCTAGAACTTCAAATAGTGTACTGAATATATATAGACAATGGAAAGCCTTGTCATGTCTATGAATTTAGAGGAATTGGTTTAAGTTTTCCTCCATTTAATTTGATGCTGGCTCTGGGTTTGCTGTATATTGCTTTTATTGTGTTTAGATATGTGCTTGTATTGCAGATCTCACCAATACTTTTAAAATGATAGGGCAATGGATTTTGTCAAAGGCTTTTACAGCACAGCATCTAATGAGATTGTTATGTAGCTTTTTTATTTCAGTTTGTTTATAATATGTATTACATTGATGAATATTTGTATATTCAACCACCCTTGCATCCATGGGATAAAACCTACTTGATCATGGTGGATGATATCTTTGATGTGTTCTTGGATTCAGTTTATGAGTATTTTATTGAATACTTTTATAATGATGTTCATAAGAGAAATTGATCTGAAATTCTCTCTTTGTAGAGTCTTTGTGTGACTTAAGTTTCAGAGTGACTGTGTCCTCATAAGATAAGTTTGGTAATGTTCTTTTTTTTTTTAGACTAACTTGAAGAGTATCGTTATTAGCTCTTCCTTGGAAGTCTGGTAGACTCCTGTGCTGAGACCATGTGGTCCTGGGCTTTTTTTTTTTTCTTTAATTGGGAGACTTGTAATGACTGCATCTGTTTCCTTAAGGATTATAGTACTATTTAAATTGTTTACCTAATATCTATTTAACTTATTTTATAAAAATGGAAGTCAATCATTAAACTGCATTTATTTTTACTTCTTTTTTAACTTTTATTAATTACACTTTATAAACTTTGTATCCCCCCATAAGCCCCTCCCTCCTTCCACCTTAATCCCACCTTCCTTCCCCTTTCTTCACACATGCCCCTTCCCAAGTCCACTAAAAGGGGATGTCCCCCTCTCCTTCCTTCTAATCTTAGTCTATCACATCTCATCAGGAGTGGCTGCATTGTCATCTTCTGTGGCCTGGTAAGGCTGCTCCCCCCACAGGGGGAGGTGATCAAAGAGCAGGCCAATCAGTTTATGTCATAGGCAGTCTATCTTCTCATTACTATGGAACCCACTTGGACACTGAACTGCCATGGGCTACATCTGTGCAGGGGTTCTAGGATAACTCCATGGTACTTAGTTGAAGTAAGAGTCTCTGGAAAGACCCCTGTGTTCAAATGTTCTGGTTCTGTTGCTCTCCTTGTGGATTTCCTGTCTTCTCCAGATCTTACTATTCCCCACTTCTTTCATAAGATTCCATGCACTCTGCCCAACAGATGGCCATAAGTCTCTTGGCATCTGCTTTGACAGTCTGCAAGGAAGAGCATTTCAGAGGCCCTCTGTGGCAGGTTCCTAGGTTGTTTCTTGTTTTCTTCTTCTTCTGATGTCCATCCTCTTTGCCTTTCAGGATGGGGATTGAGCATTTTAGTCAGGATCCTCCCTCTTGATTAGTTTGTTTAGATGTAACAATTCTAGTGGGTTTATCCTATGTTGTATGTTTATATGAGTGAGTATATACAGTGTGTGTCTTTTTGCTTCTGGGACAACTCACTCAGGATGATCCTTTCCAGGTCCCAACATTTACCTTCAAATTCCATGATTTCTTTATTTTTCGTTGCTGAATAATATTCCATTGGGTAGATGTACCACATTTCTGCATCCATTCTTCAGTTGAGGGGCATCTGGGGTGTTTCCAGCTTCTGGCTATTACAAATAAAGCTGCTACAAACATGGTTGAGCAAATGTACTTATTGTGTACTTGAGCCTCTTTTAAATATATGCTTAGGAGTGGTATGGCTGGATCTTGAGGAAGCACTATTCCTAGTTGTCTGAGAAAGTGCCAGATTGATTTCCAGAGTGGTTGTGCAAGTTTATATTCCCACTAGCAATGGAGGAGGGTTCGCCTTTCTCCACATCCTCTCTAGCATGTGTTGTCACTTGAGTTTTTCATCTTGGCCATTCTGATGGGTGTAAGGTGAAATCTCAGGGTAGTTTTGATTTGCATTTCCATAATGGCTAATGAGGTTGAACATTTCTTTAAGTGTTTCTCTGCCATTCAATATTCCTCTATGGAGAAATCTTTATTTAGCTCTGTTCCTCATTTTTTAATTAGATTACTTGGTTTGCTGTTTTTCAGCTTCTTTAGTTCTTTATATATACTGGATATGAATCCTCTGTCAGATAAAGGGTTGGTGAAGATTCTTTCCCAATCTGTAGGCAGTCATTTTGTTTTGATGATGATGTCCTTTGCTTTACAGAAGCTTTTCAGTTTCATGAGGTCCCATTTATTGATTGTTGCTCTTAGAGCCTGGGCTGTTGGTGTTCTGTTCAGGAAGTTGTCTCCTGTGCCAATGAGTTCTAGGCTCTTCCCCACTTTTTGTTCTAACAGATTTAGAGTATCTGGTTTTATGTTGAGGTCTTTGATCCACTTGGACTTTAGTTGTGTGCAGGGTGATAAGTATGGATTTATTTGCATTTTTCTACATGTAGATATCCAGTTAGACCAGCACCATTTGTTGAAGATGGTGTCTTTTTTCCATTGTATGGTTTTGGCATCTTTGTCAAAGATCAAGTGTCCATAAGTGTGTGGGTTTATTTCTGGGTCTTCTGTTCGGTTCAATTGATCCTATGCCAGTACCATGCAGTTTTTATTACTGTTGCTCTATAGTACAGCTTAAGATCAGGGATGGAGATACCTCCAGAATATCTTTTATTGTAGAGGATTGTTTTAGCAACTCTGGGTTCTTTCTTATTCCATATGAAGTTGAGAATTTTTCTTTCAAGGTCTCTAAAGAATTGTGTTGATAATTTGATGGGAATTGCATTGAATCTATAGATTGCTTTTGGTAAGATGGCCATTTTTACTATGTTAATCCTGCAAAGCCATGAGCATGGGGGATCTTTTTGTCTTTTGATATCTTCTTCTAATTCTTTCTTCAGAGTCTTGAATTTTTTTTCATACAATTATTTGACTTACTTGGTAAAGTTTACACCAAGGTGCTTTATGTCATTTGTGGCTATTGTGAAGGGTGTTGTTTCCCTAATTTCTTTCTCAGCCCTTTTGTTTTTTATATACAGGAGGGCTACTGTTTATTTTTGGTTTGTTTGTTTGTTTTTTAGGGTTTTTTTTTTTTGAGTTAATTTTGTATCTAGCCACTTTGCTGAAGGTGTTTATCAGCTGTAGGAGTTCCCTGGTAGAATTTTTGGGGTCACTCAGGTATACTGTCATATCATCTGCAATTAGAGATAATTTGAATTCTTTCTTTCCAATTTGTGTCCCCTTGATCTCCCTCACTGTCTTATTATTCTAGGCAGAACTTCCAGAATGTTGAAGAGATATGGAGAAAGCAGGCAGCCTTGCCTTGTCTTTGATTTCAGTGAGATTGCTTTAAGTTTCTCTCTGTTTAGTTTGGTGTTGGCTATAGAGTTGCTGTATATTGCCTTTACTATGTTTCGATATGTACTTTGTATTCCTGATCTTTCCAATATTTTAAACATGAATGGATGTTGGATTTTGTCAAATGTTTTTCAGCATCTAAGGAGATTATCTTTTTTTTTCCTTTCAGTTTGTTAATATGGTGGATCACATTGATGGATTTCCGTATATTGAACCACCTCTGCATACCTGGGATGAAGCCTACTTGGTCATAGTGGATGATATCGTTGATGTATTCTTGTATTCGGTTTGCAAGTATTTTGTTAAGTATTTTTGCATCAATGTTTCTAAGGGAGATTGGCCTGAAATTCTCTTTCTTTGTTGCGTCTTTGTGAGGTTTAGGTACCAAGGTGACTGTGGCTTCATAGAATGAGTTTGGTAATATTCCTTCTATTTCTACTTTGTGGAATAGTTTGAAGAGAATTGGAGTTAGCTCTTCTTTGAAGGTCTGGTAGAATTCTGTGCTGAAACCATCTTGTCCTGGGCTTTTTTTGGATGGGAGACTTTCGATGACTGCTTCTATTTCCTGGGGAGATATAGGACCATTTAATTGATTTACCTGGTTTTGATTCAGCTTTGGTAAGTGGAATTGATCATGAAAATTGTCCATTTCATTTAGATTTTCAAATTTTTTTGCATACAGACTTTTGAAGTAAATCCTAATGATTGTTTGGATTGCCTCACTCTCAGTACTTATGTCCCTCTTTTCATTTCTGATTTTGTTGATTTGGATGGTGTCTCTCTGCTTTTTAGTTAGCTTGGCTAATGGTTTGTCGATCTTGTTGATTTTCTCAAAGAACCAGCTCTTGGTTTCATTGATTCTTTGAATTGTTTTATTTGTTTCTAATTGATTGATTTCAGCCCTGAGTTTGATTATTTCTAGCTCTCTACTCCTTTTTGGTGTGTCTGCTTCTTCTTTTTCTAGGGTTTTTAGGTGAGCCATTAAGTTGCTTGAATGAGCTGTCTCGAATTTCTTCTTGAAGGCACTTAGTGCTATGAAATTTCCTCTTAGCACTGCTTTCATTGTTTCCCACAAGTTTGAGTATGTTGTGCCTTCATTTTCACTGAATTATAGGAAGACTTTACTTTGTTTCTTTATTTCTTCCCTGACACAGGTGTCATTTAGTAGCAAGTTGTTCAGTTTCCATGTGTGTGTAGGCTTTTTGCTATTTCTGTTTTTGTTGAGGTCCAGCTTTATTCCATGACAATCAGAAAGGATACAAGAGGTTATTTCAATCTTCTTGTATCTGTTGAGGCTTGCTTTGTGACAAACCTCATGGTCTATTTTGAAGAAGGTTCCATGAGGTGCTAAGTAAAAGGTAAATTTTTTTTAATTTGGGTGTAAGGTTCTTTAAGTGTCTGTTAGGTCCAGTTGATTCATGACCTCTGTTAAAGACATTGTTTCTTTGTTTAATTTCTGTTTTGTTGACCTGTCCTTTGTTGAGATTGAGGTGTTGAAGTCTCCCACTATTAATGTGTGGGGATCTATGTGTGGTTTAAGTTTTATCAATATTTCTTTTAAAAATGTGGCTGCCCTTGTATTTGTGGTATAGATGTTCAGGACTGTGATGTCTTCCTGGTGGAATTTTCCCTTGATGAGTATAAAGTTTCCTTCCCAAATCTTTTTATTAATTTTGGTTGAAAGTCTATTTTATCAGGTATTAGAATGGTTATTCCTCCCTGCTTCTTGGGACCATTTTCTTGAAAAGCTGTCTTCCAGCCTTTTACCCTCAGGTAATGTCCATCTCTGTGACTTAGGTGTGTTTTTTGTATGCAACAGATTGCTGAGTCTTGTTTATACATCTATTCTGTTAGTCTGTTTCTTTTTATTGGAGAATTGAGTCTATTGATGTTGAGAGAGTTTAATGACCAGTGGCTGATAGATCCTTTGATTTTGATGTTGGCTGTGGTCATAAGGTTGTGTGCTTGGTTGCTTTTTGTTTTACTCTAGTGAGGTATATAATTAATTATTATATATATATAAAATAATTATTATATATACTTAATTATTAAGTATATATAGTATATATACTATATATACTATATATACTTATATTATTAAGTATATATAGTATATAT
>NW_026585689.1:23562549-23621931 GCF_907164565.1 Psammomys obesus
TATATATACTATATATACTTATATTATTAAGTATATATAGTATATATATATATATAGTATATATAAGTATTAAGTATATACTTAAGGTATATACTTAATTATTTCCTGTGTTTTCTTGAAAGTAACTGGTTTTCTGGGGTGTATTTTCCCTCTAGTGTCTTCTGAAATGCTGAATTTGTGTGTAGGTATTGTTGAAATTTGTTTTTGTCATTGAATATCTTGTTTACTTCATCTATGAGGACTGAGAGTTTTGCTGGGTATAGTAGCCTGGGCTGACATCTGTGTTCTCTTAGGGCCTATGTGATATCTGCCCAGGCCCTTCTGGCTTTCATAGTCTCTGTTGAGAAGTCAGGTGTGATTGTAATGGGTTTGCCATTATATGTTACTTGGCCTTTTTCCCTTGCAGTTTTAGTATTTTTTCTTTGTCCTGTATATTTACTGTTTTGATTAATATGTGGGGGGGGGATTTTCTTTTCTGCTCTAATTTATTGTGTATTCTGTAGGCCTCATGTATTCTTATTGGCCTCTCCTTTAAGTTGGAAAAATTTTCTTCAATGATTTTATTGAAAATATTTTCTGGTCCTTGGAGAAGGGAATCTTCTTTTCCTCTATTCTTATTATTCTTAGGTTTTGTCTTTTTATGTTGTCTTGAATTTCTTGGACGGTCTGTGTCAGGAATTTTTTAGATTTAACATTTTCTTTGACAGATACATCTATTTCTTCCATTGTATCATCTAGAAATTCATCCTTTTCTTTCAGATTTTCCAATTTTTTGGAGTACATATTTTGAAATAAATTGTTTGCATTTTCTCAGTGTTTGTTGTTATATTTCCCCTTTCTTTTCTGATTTTGTTAATTTGGATGCTGTCTCTTTTCTCTTTCAGTTAGTGTAAGTAAAGGATTGTCTATCTTGCCAATTTTCTCATAAAACCAGCTCTTTTTTTAATTGATTCTTTGTTTTGTTGTCTTTGTTTCTATTTTATTTATTTCAGCCCAGTGTTTGATTACTTCCTGCCATCTACTCTTCTTTGGTGTGTTTGCATCTTTTTGTTCTAGATCTTTCAAGTGCGGTGTTAAGTCACTAGAGTGAGATATCTCTAATTTCTTTATGAAGGCACTTAGTTCTATGAACTTTCACTGTGTGCCATAAGTTTGGGTATGTTTCATTGAATTCTAGAAAGTCCTTAATTTCTTTATTTTTTCCCTGACCTTAGTGATCATTGAGTAGAGAGCAGTTCAGTTTTCATGAGTTTGTAGACTTTTGTTCAAGTCTTTCTTGCTTTTAGAGTCTCTGTTAAGAAGTTAGGAGTAAATCTGATAGTTCTACCTTTGTATGTTACTTGGCCTTTTCCCCTTGCAGCTTTTATTATTCTTCTGTTATTTTGTAGAGTTTATGTTTCGATTATTATGTGGCAGGTGGGTTTTCTTTTCTTATCCAATCTAAGTGGTTTTCCATAAGCTTGTTTGCTTATAGGCATTTTTTTTCTTTAAGTTGGGAAAATTTTTTTATGATTAGCGAGATCCCCAAAGGACCTCGAGGAGTCGCGTCCATTGCAAATCATAGGAAGATCTATAGTCGCTGTGACTCTCACAGACACCAAGGCAGTAGTCTCCAACTGACAACCTTGCGCTCAGGGTTGAAGTTGATTTATAGGTCCCAGTCCCTCATAGCCAGCCCCAAAACAGGAGAATTCCAGCCTGGCAAGCATCTATTGGTTGATACACAAAAAGGGATGCTGCATTTTGAAGTGATTGGCTGTGGGAAGGTGCCAAAACCATTAATGGTTCTGACTTCCGTTGCTCTCTCTTGTGGTAGGGGTAGAGCACCTGGTCTTGGGTTTCGGTGGAAATGCCCTGTCCTGTGTTAATTGGCTGTTGCTAGGGTAGAGGGGCAATTAGCACATATGGTGATTTTTATAACCAAAAGTTAGGGCCATTTGAACTGGTTTCCTACCCACTGTATCTCTAGTGGTCAGAAAAGAATGCAATAAGGCTGGTTCCCTAATCCACTGGTGCTTAGGTGTGACTGGTCTTTGTCCAGGCTTGTTCCTTTAACCTAGTAACCCAGAAACCCAATTTTTACTTCTTTTGTTTTCCTAAGGGAGGGTCTAACTTAGATATTCCTGGACTAACAGGCTTTGTGAACATGGGAGGGGTGGGGGAGCAGTGGCCTAACAACGGAGGTCCTAGGACATCGTGTAGCTCAGGCAATTAAGAGTGCCCATGAGAGAAGATTCGTTTAAAACACAATATATGCCTGTGTGATAGTCTCTACTACCAAAAGGTAAAAGAACGGGGGAACAATTCACATGTAGTGGCATGTATATTTAATCTCAACTCCCTTAATTGAGGCTATAGACACAGTAAAGAGAATATCCCAGTTAATCAGTAGTATTCTGATTCAGTAAGACAGAAACTGAGAGACCTTTATCAAAACAAGAGAAAAAAGCTAATTTCTGAAAAGTTGTCAAGTATCCTGTGCAAATGTGCTGTAACATACATACATTTGCACGAAATATACATCATACACAGACACACACAGAGTTCCACATGGGATGTCTCTATCAAATCCCTCCCTGAGAGCTCAGGAAATCCCTAAGAAGAGGAGATGGAAAGAATGTAAGAGGTAGGGGGGATGGAAGACATGAAGAAAACAAAGTTCTCTAAATCAACTGAGTACAATCATATAAAAAACACAGAGTTGAAGCAGCACACACAGGGCTTGGGCAGTGCTAGGCCAGACTATCTGTGTTTTTATCATGGCTTCCAGTTCATGTGTTTATGGGATTTCTGAGTGTGCAAAGAAGTGGGTCTTTGATTCTCATGCTTTTATTTGGGCTCTTTTCTTTCTGTTCCTTTGTCTTATCCAACCTCCATATGATAGTTTTTGTTTTATCTTATTATATTTGGTTAACTTTCAAAATATAATGAATGACTGAGTGAATGAATGAAGGAATGACGCATTTGTCACAAGGGTAAAGGTTAACAACTCAAAAGTCAATAATAACCCCTGGGAGAGAGAAAAATCAGATATTTCAATGGAGTGGTACTAGGGCCATCAAGGGCTTCAGGAGAACTCCCTTGTTTAGGAGCAGTTACAAATAATAGGCTCCACAGTTTGTGTGTGTGTGCTTTTATTAGGTTACAGTTTGGAGCTATTTAGTTTTATTTTATTTGGGGCTTTTTTGTTGTTTTATTTTGGTTTCTTGCTTTGGGGGGAATGCTTTGTTGTAGTATTGGGGTTTTGTTTCATTTTTTTAAAGAAAGAAGTTAAAGTTGGTGGGTAAGGTTGGAGAGATCTTGAAAGAGTTGCAGGAAGAGAAAAATATGATCAAAATATACTTATTAACTAATAAAAAATATAACAAAGAAAAAAAAACAAACACAGAATTATATAGTATCTAAACATAAGGTACAAATTTAATTGACAATGTTCATGAGATACAAATTTAGTAACATTTCTAATGCAATTATTAATTAACACTGGAAATAATCCAAATGAATCAATGACATTCAACCTCATTACATTAAAAACAAAATAGCAGACATGAAATTTGGATGAGTTAGGGCTACAGTGATATATTTGAGCAGTAAAGGGAGAAGTAGTGGTTTGGGAATATGATCAAAGACATTACTGGAAATTACCAATGAAGTAATAATATGTTTTATTTAAAATGAAGTACTTTTATGTCACCCACTAGATTTAAAAGAGTAAAAGTCATAGAAAGACTTAATGAAATGAAAAAGTTTATTAATAAAATCCAGAGACCATTTATGGAGAAAATCTTTATCAACAAAACTGGCTATACTTGTATACTAACATGAAAAAGGACATGAAATATTAGTCACTGCAGAAGATAATATAAGTTCATGAAAAATAAAGTATAAGTAAATCAAAGTGGAAGAACTGAGCAATTTTAGATGAATAAAGTTTTCAAACTTGAAAAAAATGTGTGACTAGTTTTATAATTCTTGTATTAAGTAGAGCAATTGCTAAAGACCAGCATAAACTCTCTTTTGGTAAATAAATGGTCAAATGTATGCCTTAATATGTAAATGAATGATCAAATAGATTTTAGATTACTTTGTCACTTATATCATGTTTAAAAATTAAATGTTCCCATTATTATATTATTTGGTTTAATGATTATATAAAATATATATTATATACAATATAAAATATATAAATTTACATAATTTATATCTATATATCTATATAACATTATACAACTGGGCTACAATTGGGCTACAAAGTGAATACAAAAAAAATAGTAGTAATCCCATCAAAATACCAATACCATCCTTTACAGACCTGGAAAGAAAAATTCTCAACTTCATATGGAGAAACAAAAAACTCAAAATTTCCAAAATGATCCTGTACACCAACAGTTCATCTGGAGGTATTTCCATCCCTGATATCAAGCTGTATTACAGAGCAATAGTAATAAAAATGGCATGGTACTGGCATAGAAGCAGAAAAGTGGATCAATGAAACCAAACAGAAGACCCTGAAATAAACTCACACGCCTATGAATACTTGATTTTCGATAAAGAACCCAAAACCAGTCAATAGAAAAAAGACAGCATCTTCAGCAAATGGTGCTGGTCCAACTGGATGTCCACATGCAGAAAAAATGAAAATAGATCTATATTTATCACCCTGTACAAAACTAAAGTCCAAGTGGATCAAAGACCTCAACATAAAAGCAGATTCATTAAACCTGTAAGAAGAAAAAGTGGGGAAGGGCCTGAGCCTCATTGGCACAGGACAACTTCCTGAACAGAACACCAACACCACAGGCTCTAAGAGCAACAATCGATAAATGGGAACTCATGAAAATGAAAATCTTCTGTAAAGCAAAAGACAATGTCATCAGAACAAAACAACAGCCTACGAAGTAGGAAAGGGTCTTCACCAACACTATAACTGACAGAAGGCGAATATCCAGAATATATAAAGAAGTGAAAAAATTCAAAAGCAATAAATCAAGCAATCCAATTAAAAAGTGGGCTACCAAGCTAAAAAGAGAATTCTCTGTAGAGGAATATAAAATGGCACAGAAACACCCGCAGAGATGCTCAACGTCCTTAGCCATCAGAGAGATGAAAATCAAAACAAACCTGAGATTTCACCTTACACCCATCAGAATGGCTTAAATCAAAAACTCAAGTGACAACACATGCTGGAGAGGTTGTGGAGAAAGGGGAACCCTCATCCATTGCTGATGGCAATGTAAATTGGTACAACCACTTTGGAAATCAATCTGGTGCTTTCTCAGACAATCAAGAATAGTGCTTCCTGAATATTCAGTTATACCACTCCTAGGCATTTATCCAAAAGATGCTCAAGTACACAACAAGGACATTTGCTCAACCATGTTTGTAGCAGCTTTATTCATAATAGCCAGAAACTGGAAACAACACAGTTGTCCCTCAGTTGAGGAATGGATACAGAAATTGTGGTACTTTTACACAATGCAATACTACTCAGCAATTCAAAACGAGGAAATCATGAAATTTGCAGGCAAATAGTAGGATCTAGAAAAGATCATCCTGAGTGACGTATCTCAGGAGCAGAAAGACATACAGTGTATATACTCACTCACCTATAAAGTAGGAGAAACATATTAAATATGTGCATCTAAAGGAGATAAACAAGAAAGAGGACGTGGGATAAGATGATCAATCCTCACCTAGAAAGACAAATGAGATGGACATTGGAAGTAGGAGAAAACAAGTAACAGGACAGAAGCCTCTGAAAGACTCTACCTAGCAGTGTATCAAAGCAGATGCTGAGACTCATAACCAAACCTTCAGCTGAGTGCAGGGAATCATATGATAAAAAGGGGAGGTAATATGACCTAGAGAGGGCAGGAGCTCCACAAGGACAAAATATATCAGGACATGGGGGTCATATATGAGACTGTTTCTCCAACCAAGGTGCATGTATGGATATAACCTAGACCCCCTGCTCGGATGTAGCCCATGGTAACTCACTATCCAAGTGGGTTTCCCTAGTAAGAGGAATAGGAACTATGTCTGACATGAACTCTACGACTGGCTTCTTTACCTCCCCCCTCACCTGAGGGAGGAACAGCCCTGCTAGGTCCCAGAGGAGTACATGGCAACCAGTCCTGAAGATACCTGATAATCTAAGATCAGATGGAAGGGGAGGAGGACTTCCCCTAGCAGCGGACTTGGAAAGGGGCAGGGAGCAGAAGAGGGAGGGAGGGTGGAGTTGGGAGGGAATGAGAGAGGGGGCTAAGGCTGTGATACAAAGTAAATAACCTGGGATTACTATAAAAAATAAAAATTAATAAAAAAAATAGTAATAATAATAAAAGACTAAAAATAAAGTTTCCACTTCAAAAAAAAAATAAACCATCTCTTTTTTCCCACTTAAACTTATGGAATAAAATTGCATTTTGACACATGACACATGATTTTTAAGAGGTGTATAGTCTATCATCTTGAAGACATGGTGACAAGAGATGAAAATGCTTACACAATGAGTTGGAACAGAGGATAAATGTTGATGATCATGAAATTTTCCTGCTTGTATTCAACTTGACATACCTGCTGATGGAAAGAGCCCACCAAAATTTAGTGTGAGTCTTCTTTCTTTAGTTAAAAATCTCCAGAAACACATGAATTACACATACCCAGAAGTCTGCCACAAGATTCCTAATATAGTCTATTCAGCAATGAATATCAAAAGTCTCACTCTGTCAACTTGATATCCAAGTATCGCACTTTAATCCCAAACACTCCATTTCTAGCCCATCAAAATACTCATGGCCATTTAAAATGCAGGATGCTTTATTTCATCTCCAACACTCCTCTAAATTTAAATATTTCTGACATTAAACCCCCAGACACTACTCCTTGTTTCCAAACCGCTGACCTTTCACCTGTTAGGCAAACATGATAACCACAACACTATAGGCAGCAGCCCTACCTGGCCACAGAAGAAGACAATGCAGCCAATCCTGATGAGACCTGATAGACTAGGGTCAGATGGAAAGGGAGGAGGATCTCCCTTATTAGTGGACTGGAGGATCATAGGAGGAGAAGTGAGAGGGAAGGATCTACAGCTAGGATACAAGGTGAATAAATTGCAATAAATGAAAATAAATAATTAACAAAAACTGAAAATCTCTTCTGACTTGAGGTAATCCCTTCACTCTGAACATTACTTTTTAGTTACTTTCTGTTTCAGAGATGAAACACTGACCTAAAACAATGTGTGTGGGGGTGGGTGGGGGAGAATGACTTTATTTGGCATGTAGGTTAGAGTCCACCATCTAAGGAATTCAGCCCACAAATTTATTTAAGCCAGGAATCTGGAGGCAGGAACTGAAGCAGAGATCATGAAGGAATGCTGATTACTAGCTTTCTCTAAGGTTCAAGTTTATCCACCAGCAACTGTAAAAAAAACAAACAAACAAACAAAAAAACAACTGAATAGCCAAATAGTGAAAGGCAAGGAAAAGATGAATATAAATGAATAGATGCTGAGTTTGTTGAGTGTAGCTGGTATTAATGATTTTAGTGAAAAACTAAAGTAGTACTTTTATATTAATGCATATAAAAGTGATCAAATACATATAATACTTTCACATATAATATTTATTTATTTATTTGGTTGAGAATGACAAAAACCATAGAAAAAGACTTTTGTGGGTAAAAGAAAAAAAATGATGAAAATACTATCCCACAACCACATTTGCAAATTTGTCTTTGCTTAAAAACAAAATATTTTAATAGAGAAATATTGGACATATATTTTTTCAAAGATGAATCTGAAGAACATCTTTGGAATATACAGTGAAAATAAGAAATGTTGTAATCATACAGTATCCAGAATTTTAGCTCGGTATTCCCCAACAACACATCCATTAACACCCTGAGAAAATGTGAACTGTTCAACTGAACTGTTGAAACTAATTGAAGAATGAGCATGTTAAGTGGCTTATCAGAAACATCATTATCAGTAGTTCACAGTGAGAAGAGAAGACATAATAAGATGTGTTCTATAGAGACTTGGCCCAGTTCTAGTTAACACTCTCATTCATGACCTAGATAACAACATGGAAAAATGCACTTTTAACTAAGGATGGGCCTATCATACTAAAACATTGTGAACATTAGAAAAGAAATGAACACAAAAGAAAGGGCAAAGCACTTGGTATAATATAAGCCAATAATGAGGAGATAGAAATTGTAACCGGTTTATATTAATATGGTAATGAATCATTCAACTCTTTCAGTAGAACATAAGCTGAAGATATCCTAATCCCAATGATAGTTTTAAATCCATGAGATGTATTTATTCAAAATGAAAACCAATATATAAAACTGTTGGACTCAGATTTGACAAAAACCCAACTTAGGGTTAGAATACATATTGAAAACTGAATGTTAACGAACAAACACTATGAACAATATAAAAACTGGAAATTTTATATACATATATAAAATACAATGTATAGTATATAGTATATATATAGTATATATATTGCAAATACAAATTACATTCCATAATTTATACTTATACACACACATATAAATATATACATTTATATACACTTAATCATATATACTAGACAGGCAGTAAACAGAGATTACATGGAAAAAAATACGATAATCTCATCTCTACCAAGAATGACCAAATGTAATAAAAACATTTTATTAGAAGGATTAGCAGGAGATGAATTCTATGACTTTGGCATTAGAAATAAATGTTTTCAGATAACCAACCTATAAATGTGTAACACCAGTGTTACTTAAAGTTATTCTGTGCCCATTTAGTCCGTTCCTCAGTGTTCAGCATGATCAGCCTAAGTCTGAGAAAATCCTAGTAAGAAACTTCATCACACCAGTCCAGAATTATCAATACTAGGAAGAATGGGAGCAAAAAAGTATTCATCTTTTGCCACTAAATTTGTGGAAATTTATCCAGGATAAAAAGCTAATACAGTATATTTGACCATGCGCTACAAATTTTAAAGCAATAAACTAGTCATCTCATAGAAAATTTAGTTTTAGATGATGACATTTGTCTAATCCAGAGAATCTTGGATCACTCTGTATCTTAGCTTATCTTGTTAAGACATGTAAGCATATAACTAAAAGTATTCTATAAATTTAAGGTTAGTGTAGAAATGAAAAAAAAATGTGTACAACCCTGTGACTGTAAATCTGTACTCTGTTCTGCCTTTACTGTTTCACTGAGATGTATTAGTCACCCTCTGTTTGCTCTTTGATCTTTAGACTTTTACTTGGGCTCTTTCCTTGTTTCTATTAATTCTTGACATAGTCTTGCATTTCCTGAGTCTGTCTTTCACCTCCAGGAAATACATGTTCTTTTTTTTTGTTGTTTGTTTGTTTTTTGTTTTGTTTTCTTCAGTGTCCATAGTTACTAACAAATAAAGTCAGAAAAGTTACGTAAATTATTCAAGAAATTTGTTTCCTCGTTGAAATCAGTTTTAGGCAAAGGTCTTCATACTTTTTCAGCCTGGAACATGATAGAAGAAGATTAAGAATTTTCAGTTGTTTAAAGGCAAGAAAATGCTAATAAGTTGAATAACAGTGTTCATAAAAGATTGAAAAACCCAATGGCTCCCATTATCACCGTAAGTTTTTTTTTTCCTCTTCTCTTTGATTAATAGGTGGCTCTGAAATCCCTTTCCTAACAAATCATTTGTCTTTGAATGTCAGCTTAAGTTTTTTTATTATTATTAAACATTTTTATTACATTGTGTGTGTGCGTGCAAATGTGTGCCTTCATTTACATGCATATGGTAGTATGCCTTTGAAAGTCAGAGGACAGCTTATGAGAACCAGTTTTACCCTTCCAACACACACACACACACACACACACACACACACACACGAGAGAAAGAGAGAGAGAGAGAGAGACATGGAGTGAAGACAGGTCTGCAGGATTTGAAGAAGTGTTATTACTCCCTGAGCCATGTCACTGACCAAAGTTTCACTCTTTTTTTCACAGTATTAACAGGCAAATTCATTTGAGTAGTTTTACACACAATAAAATATCATACAAAGATTAAAGTTATGGTTCTTGTAGCACTGACAAGTTAATCATCAGGATGTGTCTCACCCTACGTTATTCCAAGTTGATGTAGCAGATGTATCCTGAGTCTCTGGAGAGTCAGAAAAAGAGACTTAATGTTTTTTTTTTAATTATTTTATTACTTGTGACATATTGGAAATGGGACTATTTCCCTTGCTTCTAAATAGGAATGGCCATCTCCAATTTGTTAACTTCATTTTGGAATGCTTTCACAACTTTTATCTTTTAGTATTATTTGAACATGCTTCTTTTTTGTTTACTGCCCATGTGTTTAAACTCATTTCCTACAAGAATGTTTCATTAGTAAAACATGCCTTACAAAATAAAACAAATAGCTTCAGTGCGAAAGTAAACAGAAAACCTTTGATCATGACAGCTGCCACTTTTCCTTCATCCTTTAGAGAGCAATGTAAACTAGGAGATAGCTAAGATTTCTGAATTTTTCATAACATTATATACTGTTGTGTTCAGAAAAATATTTTCCATCAAATTTTTTTTGAAAAATTGCTTTTTACTATGTGTATCAGTTAAATAATTTTCCATTCTAACTGAAACAGTTAAATAACAGAAACACCCAGCTTTATACTTTCCACCATTTTAAGATCAAGAATGAGGAGCGTTTTGTAATCCAGTGAGTAAAATTCTCCTCATGGAGATGTCTGCATTTAGCTGTGCCCTGAGCAACTTGGCATGCTATTTTCTACTGTTGGACTCAGTTGTTCTGATATTCTTGTCTCAATTACATCATTGTGGAACTCAAATTGCTTTAGCTTGATATTTTGGTTTGCAGTTATACTGTTACTTAAATAATTTCATTTACTCACTTCTATTTTCTGTCTGGAATCTTATTTGAAATGTAGCTGTCTGTGTACACAGTTGCTCAGTATACAGTGTGTGTAAGTGAGGAGTGGCTTGAAAGAAAGGATGTATGTTATTATTAGGGAAGAAGCAGAACATATTTCTCACAATTTTCAGGAGCTTTTACACACTACTAAATTTACAGACAAGCTGTTCTCCACAGGGTATTCAGGGAACAAAAACAGAACAATGCTCTTCAGTATTTTAAAGCACACTTGTGCCATCTAATTCAAAGAGTGAATTATGGCAGGTGGAATATTGAGAAGTTGCACTATAATGTAAAAATATTATAAAAATAAATAACATATAAAATAAACAGTACTGGCAAACTTCAAAAACACTTATATTTCATTTAAGGTCCTGCAGAGGCTTATGAATCAACTAAGGACTATGCATGGAGAAGACCTAGACCATCTCAGATGTAGCCCATGAACAGCTCAGTCTCCATGTGGGTTCCCTAGTGAGGGGAATGGAGCAATCTCTGGTATGAACTCAGTGGCAGGCTCTTTGATCGCCTCCCCCTGGTGAGGTGGCCTAACTAAGGCCATGGAGAAAGAAGATCCAGACAGTCCTGATGAGACCTAATAGGGTACCGTCAGATAGCAGAAGAGGAGGACCCCCTATCAGTGAACTAGGGGAAGGAGATAAAGATGGGACCAAGAGGAGATGAGGGAGGCAGCTACAGCGGGATACAAAGTGAACAAATTGTAATAATAATAATGAAAAATTAAATTTTTGTTAGAATAATTTTCTTATGAATATACTCTCAATTGAAAATATCTTTATAGTATTGAATTTTAACTGAAAAGGAATAATGGAACTTGTTTGACTCTGTCAACATATTAAAGTCAAAGCCTTATTAAAAAAGGACTTGCTGGTCACATAATTTCTAATTCTCTTAGAAAAGATACCATTTTAATGTCACTTAGCCACCTAAAAATTTAATTATAGAATAGTTAAAACAATAACAAATGAAAACAATAAATCAAATAATATAGAATTATAAAAGAACTGCTAAAGCTTTACTTAAAACACGTTTAGATTTTAATTGAACCAACAAAGGGTTTTATGTGAAAGTGGACAGTTTTAAGGTCTATGCTATTTTTTTATGCTATTATATACCAGAGTGTGTAAAACGTAGAGTACATGAAAAGGGTAATGTGAGAGATAGAATTCTTGATGTTGACACTATATTGAAATAGTAAGACAGAGTCAAATTCATTTTATTTTCAAATTGCTGCTAGAATCATGGTATAAAAATAACATTCCTCCACTTGCCTGCAAATTTCATGATTTCCTCCTTTTTGATTGCTGAGTAGTATTCCATTGTGTAAAAATACCACAATTTCTGTATCCATTCCTCAACTGACATCTGGTTTGTTTCCAGGTTCTGGGTATTACAAATAAAGCTGCTACGAACATGGTTGAACAAATGTCCTTGTTGTGTACTTGAGCAAATTTTGGGTATATACCTAGGAGTGGTATAGCTGGGTCTTGAGGTAGCACTACTCCTAGTTGTCTGAGAAAGCGCCAGATTGACTTCCAAAGTGGTTGAACCGGTTTACATTCCCACCAGCAATGGAGGAGGGTTCCCTTTTCTCCACAACCTCTCCAGCATGTGCTATCACTTGAGTTTTTCATCTTGGCCATTCTGATGGGTGTAAGGATCCCAGAAGGAGAAAGACAAACTTGGTATATACTCGCTTATATAAACCTACAAGATATGATAAATATAATGAAATCTACACACCTAAAGAAGATAATCAAGAAAGTGGACACAGGCGAAGGTGATTAATCCTCATTTAGAAAGACAAATGGGATGTGCATTGAACTTATGACAGGAGTCTACCACAAAAGGCATCTGAAAGACTCTACCTAGCAGTGTTTCAAAGCAGACACTAAGACTCATAACCCAACCCTCGGCAGAGTGCAGGGAATCATATGAAAGAAGGGAAGTTAGTATGATATGGAAAGGATAGGAGCTCTACAAGGACCAAATATATCCGGGCACAGGGACTTTTCTGAGACTGACACTCAACCAAGGACCATCTATGGATATAACCTAGAACTTCGGCTCGGATGTGGCCCGTGGTAGCTCAGTAACCAAGTAGTTCTCCAAAGTAAGGGAAACACACACTATTTCTAACAGGATCTCAAGGGCAGGCTGTTTGACACCCCCCCCCAGGGGAGGAGCAGTCTGTTAGGCCACAGAGGAGGACTTTGCAGCCAGCCCTGAAGATACCTGATAAAACAGGGTCAGATGAAAGGGGAGGAGGTCCTCCCCTATCAGTGGACTTGGAAAGGGGCAGGGAGGAGACCAGGGAGGGAGTGTGGGGTTGGGGAGGGAATGAGGGAGTGGGATACAGCTGGGACACAGAGTTAACAAAATGTAACTAAAAAGAAAAATAAAATTAAATTAAATTAAAAAAAAGAGAAGGGCACAAAAAAAAAATAACATTCCTCAATATATTTTACAGCTTGTATTTTATTTAGGAAAATTACAATGTCTTATCATTAAATCAAACCACACAGGTTGAAATGAAAGTTTCAAAATGAATAATCATTTTATGTAAATAACATAAATATATTGAAATATAAACAACATAAATAAAAAGTCATTCACTCAGAGAGTAGCCCACCTTCGTATTTTGAACACAATGTGTTAGAAAGAATAGTTTTACCTTGTGTGTCTTTTTGCTTCTGGGATACCTCACTCAGAATGATCTTTTCTAATTCCCACTATTTGCCTGCAAATTTCATGATTTCCTTGTTTTTAATTGCTGAATAGCATTTCATCCTGTAAATGTACCACAATTTCTGTATTCATTCCTCAGTTGTAGGACATCTGGGTTGTTTCCAAGTTCTGGCTATTACGAATAAAGCTGCTACAAACATGGTTGAACTAATGTCCTTGTTGTATATTTGAGCACCTTTTGGATATATGCCTAGGAGTGGTATAGCTGGATCTTGAGGTAGCACTATTCCCAATTGCCTGAGAAAGTGCCAAATTGATTTCCAAAGTGGGTTTTACAAGGTTACATTCACACCAGCAGTGGAGGAGGGTTCCCCTTTCTCCACAACATGTCCAGCATGTATAATCATAATAAAATCTGTCCACCTAAAGAAGCTAATCAAGAAGGAGGACCCTGGGAAAGATGCTCAACCCTCATTCAGAAAGGCAAAGGGGATGAACATTGGAAGAGGGAGAAAACAGGGACCAGAACAGGAGCCTACCACATAGGGACTCTGAAAAACTCTACTCTGCAGGGAATCAAAGCCTATACTGAGACTCATAGCCAAAGTTTGGACAGAGTGCAGAGAATCTTATGACAGGAGAGATAAAAAGAACTGGAAGGGACATGCGCTTCCACAAGGAAAAAAACGGAACCAAAAATCTGGGCCTAGGGGTCTTTTCTGAGACTGATTCTTCAACCAAGAACCATTCGTGGAGATAACCTAGAACCCGTGCATAGATGTAGCCCATGGCAGCTCAGTGTCCAAGTTAGTTCTCTATTAATGGAACAGAGAGTGTCTCTGAGAAGAACTCAGTGTCTGGCTCTTTGACCACCTCTCCCTGAGGGGGGAACAGCCTTCCCTGGCCACAGAGGAAGACAATTCAGCCAGTCTTGATGAGACCTGATAGGCTAGGGTCAGAGGGAAGGGAAGGAGGTCCTTCCCTATCAGTGGACTTGAGGAGGGGCATGGGAGGAGAAGAGGGAGGAAGAGTGGAAGTGGGAGGGGAGGAGGAGGGGGCTACAGCTGGGATACAAAGTGAATAAACTGTTATGAATAAAAAATATGAATTAAAAAAGAAAGAGTATCCTGTAGATTGATGTAGTGCCGCAGGGTTCACAATTATGTTTATTTTTATAAGGAAGACAAAGGTATTTTCTCATGCACCTTATAAATATGGTCAATGAGTAATTTACAACCTACAGTGGTAGCATGCGTATTTGGGAATTATATGATATGCTCTCATAAAACAAACACAAAAAAACTCACACATTCTAAAGAGTTTCTACAATATGAATATCTAATCATTTAGTAAAGTTTAAAGAAATTAAACCTGAAATGGAAATTTATATAAAAAGCCAATATAGTTGCCTTATGATGGTTTTAGAACATAAATCACGTCATCAACATATATGAATTTTATTTGCAGTCAATCTATTCTGTACAATCATACCATTCATTCATTAGATTTCCTATTTAAATTAATAATAATCTACTTTGTACACTCTTATTTGTATCCCACCCTAAGTCCAATAGGAGTTATTAAAGTATATTAAGAACTTGTAATTATATCATATAAATTTCAAATCAGGAACAAAATATTACAGTAATGAAAGCAACATTTTGTTTGATATATTCTGTTAAATTCAATATAATTAAATTATTTCACAAGTTAAAGTTTTACATTTAGATTACTTAAGTGACATAAATTATGAAGAATATTAATTTATACATCACCATAGTACATTTGATTGAATTTTAACCTCATTTATAAGATGTGATTCATACAAATCAAACACTCCTGGTTAAATGTTTTGATAAATTTTCAGTATATTTAGCCTATCTTGTAGGACTATATAAGTGAGTATATACTATGTGTGTCTTTCTGCTTTTGGGATACCTCACTCAGGATGATCGTATCTAGGGTTTTTTGTTTTTAGTAGTTGTATAGTTGTATAGTTGTCCCACCATTTGCCTGCAAATTTCATGGTTTCCTCATTTTTAATTGCTGAGTAGTATTCCATTGTGTAAAAGTACCACAATTTCTGTATCCATTCCTCAACTGACATCTGGTTTGTTTCCAGGTTCTGGCTATTACGAAGAGGACCCAGGGTACAATGATCAATCCTCGCTTAGAAAGACAAATGGGATGGACATTGGATGTAGTAGCAAACAAATTACAGGACAGGAGCCTACCACAGAGGGCCCCTGAAAGACTCTACCTAGCAGTATATCAAAACAGATATTAAGAATCATAACCAAACCTCTGGTAGAATGCAGGGAATTAAAAAAAAGGGTGTGTGTGGGGGGGGGGTAATTAACACGACCTGGAGAGGAAAGGAGTTCCACAAGGACCAAATATATCTGGGCACAGGGGTCTTTTATGACACTGTTTCTCTAAACAAGGAACATGTATGGATGGAACATAATGCCCCTGCTCAGATGTAGCCCTTGGTAGCTCAGTATCCAAGCGGGTACCCTAATAAGGGGAACAAGGACTCTTTCTGTTCAATGGCGGGCTCTTTGACCCCTCCTCCCCTCTGGGAGAAGCAGCCTTGCTAGGCCACAGAGGAGGACTTTGCAGCCAGTCCTGAAGACACCTGATAAACCAGTATCAGATGTAAGGGGAGGAGGTTCTCCCCTATCAGTGGACTTGGAAAGGGGCAGGGAGGAGATGAGGGTGGGAGGGTGGGATTGGGAGGGAAAGAGGGAGTGGGATACAGCAGGGATACAAAGTTAACAAACTGTAACTAATATTAAAAAAAAATTAAAATTAAAAAAATGTTTTGATGAACTATATCTTAAGTTATTTCTGGTTATGCTGTCTGTTAAAGCTGCAGAAATAAAACTACATTACTAATTGTGTACATTTGGTTAAATGTTTGTTATCTTTCATCTAATCTTTGACATTTAGAGATCTTGTTTGTGGTATTGATTTTGAGAAAAGATTAAGTGCACCTACATTTTAATCATAAATCTTCCAAAATAAACTGTTATCTTATACTCTATTTGATGCAGGCCTTTAACCAATTCATAATGTATGTATGCATTGTGCATATTGTCTTTTTAAATTAAAGTTTTATTTTTTACATTACTTACATTTTATTTGCTTTGCACCCCAGCTGTATTTTCTTTTTAATGCACTGTTTTCAATCTTACCAGGTTGCTTCATATTTATTTGAACCTAAATTTTCCTTAAGAAAGAGATTTTGGGGAACTAAAGAAAAAAACTGCATGGAGTTTTTAATTTCCATCTGCTGTGCTTTGTTACCTTATTTTTAAACTTGAACATTTATTCTAGTCTGTAATTTTAATGTCTAATGAATCTGTTATAAATAACTTCTTTCTGTCTCCAGGTGTTTAATTATCAAACAGTATAGAGGTCTTTTGTACTACTATTTTCCTTTTATATTTTATAATGATATTAACCTTCTAGGACAATCATTTTAGCTATTGTCACTAAATACATGCAAATCATTTGAACATAATTCTTCCTCACAATAGTATTTCTACCCAGCACAATCCATGCTTAATAATTTAACATGAGTGAAATATACTGACATTCAACTTGTGATTTTTGCTACTTAAATTTTGTACTATAGTTTTGTCCATCTGCCTATCAACTATTGAACTCAGCAGGATACCCTATCTTAAGGCATTTCACTCTTTATAATTCTACTAAGACAGGGACTATGTTGCATTTACCATCTTTAAAACAGGTCTACTTTCTTACATTCTTAGAACACTACCCAGTCGTTTAGCCTTTGTTAATCATTTAAAGAACCACTTCCGGGTCCATAGTTACAGATGGTCTAAGACAGAGGGCTGAGCATGCAATGGAGTCAGTATGGAAGCCACACGGTATGGCTTCTGTACCAGTGTCTGCTTCCATGGGACTGCCTTGAGTTAATACCCTGACGTCCCTCGGTGATGTAGTATGACCTGAGATGGTAAGACGGAATAAGACCTTTCTTTTCTAACTTACCCATCACTCTGTGCTTTATCACAGCAATAGAAACCCTAAGTAGACAGAAGTTGGTATCAAATCATGGGATACTGATTTGACAGACCTGACCTTGTACTTTTGGAATGATTGTACTAAAATGGCTGTTGAGTGCTCAGAGCTCAGTCTGATGATTTGTGGGACCTTGGACAATAATGTTGAGAGCAATGCAGATAAAGCAAGCCTGACTTATTAAAATTCAGAGAGGAGTTTGGGAGTCCTTTAATATTCTATCGTGGCATTTATGCTGTATTTTTAAATTTAGAACCACTAACGTGAAACCACTGATTTTCTGTGACAATTGATACTGAGGCTGAAGAACTGGCTGTCATTAAGAAGAGACCAGCTTCTACATCCAATGTCCATCCCATTTGTCTTTCTTTCTTTTTTTTTTTTTTCTTTTAATTTTTTTCCCCATTTGTCTTTCTAAGTGAGCATTGATCATTGCACCCTGGGTCCTCTTTCTTGTTTATCGTGTTTAGGTGTATAGATTTCAGTGTGTTTATTCTATCTTATAGGTCTATATAAGTGAGTATATATCATGTGTGTCTTTCTGCTTTTGAGATACCTCACTCAGGATGATCGTTTCTAGATCCCACCATTTGCCTGCAAATTTCATGATTTCCTTATTTTTAATTGCTGAGTAGTATTTCATTGTGTAAAAAGTACCACAATTTCTGTGTCCATTCCTCAACTGAGGGACATCTGGGTTGTTTTCAGTTTCTGGCTATTACGAATAAAGCTGCTACAAACATGGTTGAGCAAATGTCCTTGTTGTGTACTTCAGCCTCTTTTGGATATATGCCGAGGAGTGGTATAGCTGGGTCGGAGCCTACCACAGAGGGCCTCTTAAAGACTCTACCTAGTAGTGTATCAAAGCAGATATTAAGACTCATAACCAAACCTTCCACGGAGTGCAGGGAATAAAAAAAAAAAAAAAACAAAAAACAAAAAAAAAAAAAAAAAACGGGGAGAAGGAAGTTAAAATGACCTGGAGGACAGGAGCTCCACAAGGACCAAACATATCTGGTCACAGGGGTCTTTTATGAGACTGTTTCTCCAAACAAGGACCATATACGGATGCAACCTAGAGCCTCTGCTCTGATGTAGCCCTTGGTAGCTCATTATCCAAGTGGGTACCCTAATAAGGGGAACAGTGACTGTTTCTAACATGAACTAGATGGTGGGCTCTTTTACCCCCTCCAGGGAGGAGTAGCCCTGCTAGGCCACAGAGGAGGCCAGTCCTGAAGATACCAGACAAACCAGTATCAGATGGAAGGGGAGGAGGTTCTCCCTTATCAATGGACTTGGAAAGGGGCAGGGAGGATATGAGGGTGGGAGGGTTGGATTGGGAGGGAAAAAAGGAGGGGGATACAGCAGGGATACAAAGTCAATAAACTGTAACTAATATTAAAAAAATAAAAATTTAAAAAAATAATAAAAAAGAAGAGACTAGCTTTTGGTTCTGTTGCTCACCTTGTGGAACTCCTGTCCCTTCCTAGGTTTTCTATCTCCTCCTTCTTTCATCAGATTCCCTGTATTCTGCTCAAGTTTTGACTTACCAAGACACAGAGGAAGACAATGTAGCCAATCCTGATGAGACCTGATAGGCTAGGGTCAGAGGGAAGGGGAGGAGGACCTCCCCTATCAGTGGACTGGGGGAGGGCATGGGAGATGCTGAGGGAGGGAGGGTGAGCTTGAGAGGGGACAAGGACACAAAGTGAATAAACTGAAATTAATAAAAAAATAATTTTTAAGTAAAAGAAGAGACTAGCATCATGAAGTTGAAATCTGGGAAGTGTAACCAGAAGAGCTGATTCTACTTCATGCTGGTAGATGAACGTTGTAATGTGTAGGAGTTTCCTGGTAATATTGGCTTTGAAGGCATCACTGCATTGTGGAGAGGATCTGATTCTTGGCACCATGAAAGGCCAGCAGAGTCCTTTGTCAGATGTGTAGCCTCAGCTGAAGTAGAAACCCCAGGATTAAAGGGGTAATTCTAAACAAAGCCCAGCAGAAGCTCTTGGTGAAAATACTTGTAGTGAAAGCCTCAACATTTAAGAATGTACAGGAACATGGGATGAAAAGCAAAAACAGAAATGTCTGTGGGGTTTAGCCAGCCTGAGCCTAGGAGACAAATTTCAGGTAGTATAAACAGAATGGCCTGAGAAATGCTTTGTAACCTGGAATATCACCTGTGGGTCCCCGGTATCAAGCACTGAATTTCGTACACTGTTGAATTTTTGATTTGTTTTGTTTAGAATGTAACTCTACCCCATTTCTTCCCTATTGTAATCAACTTAGTTTTGATTTTTGAAGATGTCCCGAGTTATGAGGTTTTAGAAAGCGTTTTAGACTTTTAGAAAGATTTTGGATATATAAGACAGATATTGGACATTTTAAGAGGTTTTGAACTTTAAAAGAGGAACTGGATATTTTAAAGACAATGAGATTTTAAAATCTGTGGGACTTTTAAAAGATACAATGTTTTCTATATTGATATTTGTATGAATATGATATTTTGGACATAATCAGGAAAGGAAAGTATTTGTGTGGGAAATCAATAGTGTTCATTCAATCATCCTGGTTAGTTTTTTCTTTCTCTTTTTTGTTTTTTCTTTTTCATGTTGACACAAGCCAAAGTCATTTTAGAAAATGGGGCATTAGTTTAGAAAATATGTCAACAATATTAGCGTGTAGACAAGCCTATGAGGAATTTTATGATTAAGAATTTATGTGGCACTCACTTACATGTCACCTTTAGACCCATGTTTATGAATGGTTAAGAAAGAAGGTGAGAAATAGTCCCTGTTCCCCTCACTATGGGAAACCAATTGGTTACTGAGCTACCATGGGCTTCATCCGAGCAGAGGTTCTAGGTTATATCCATATATGGTCTTTGGTTGTGTGTCAGTCTCAGAAAAGACCCCTGTGCCCAGATATATTTGGTCCTTGTGGAGCTCCTATCCTTTCCACGTCATACTAACTCCCCTTCTTTCATATGATTCCCTGCACTCTACTGAAGGTTTGGTTATGAGTTTCAGCATCTGATACACTGCTAGGTAGAGTCTTTCAGGGGCCCTCTGCGGTAGGCTCCTGTCCTGTTACTTGTTTTCTCCTATGTCCAATGCACCTCTATTTCTGACAGGAACTCAATGGCAGGCTCTTTGACCTCCCTGCCCCTCAAGGGAGGAGCAGTCCTGCTAGGCCACAGAAGAGGACTTTGCAGCCAGTCCTGAAGATACCTGATAAAACAGGGTCAGATGAAAAGGGAGGAGTTCCCCCCTATCTGTGGACTTGGAAAGGGGCACGGTGGAGATGAGGGAAGGAGGGAGGGTTTGGGTGGGAAGGAGGGAATGGGATACAGTTGGGATGCAGAGTTAATAAAATGTAACTAATAAAAAATAAAATAAAAAAATAGGATGAGAAAGCCATGAGAAGAAACTAATATTGTTTCTACATGGCTTTTCTCCAGTTTCTGCTTCTAGGTTCCTATCTAGAGTTCCTTCCTTGACTTTCATCAGTCATAGAATATGAAATAAGTACTTTTTTCCATTAGTTGCTTTTGGTCATGGTGTTTTGTCACAACAATAGAAACCCTAAATAAGGTTCCTGAATTCCAGTATTTCTAACAAAATGTTGATAGCATTCCTGACTGTGAATGCTTCTTTTAGTGACCGCGGTGTAGAGTATTAGCAAGTTGTAATAGACATGAAATCCAGCAGTATTCAGGTGCTCTGTTGAAAGTTTAAGGCCTCAATCTCTTAACTACAATTTTCTTGATTGATTTGACTTACCAAAGCTGAATCAGGACCAGGTAAATCAATTAAATAGTCCTATATCCCCAAAGAAATAGAAGCAGTCATCAAAAGTCTCCCATCCAAAAAAAGCCCAGGACCAGATGGCTTCAGCACAGAATTCTACCAGACCTTCAAAGAAGAACTAACTCCAATTCTCTTCAAACTATTCCACAAAATAGAAACAGAAGGAATATTACCAAACTCATTCTATGAAGCCACAGTCACCTTGGTACCTAAACCTCACAAAGACTCAACAAAGAAAGAGAATTTCAGGCCAATCTCCCTTATGAACATTGATTCAAAAATACTTAACAAAATACTTGCAAACCGAATCCAAGAACACATCAAAGATATTATCCACTATGACTAAGTAGGCTTCATTCCAGGTATGCAGGGGTGGTTCAATATACGGAAATCCATCAATGTGATCCACCATATTAACAAACTGAAAGAAAAAAAACACATGATAATCTCCCTAGATGCTGAAAAAGCATTTGACAAACGCAGGAGGGAGGGTAGGACTGGGAGCAGAGGAGAAAGGGACCTATGACCTAGATGTAAATTGAATTATTAATAAAAACATTATCAGACAAAAAATAGGAGATGACTGATATTTATTGAATGGTGATTCAACACAGAAAAAGGTTGACGAAATAAGTATGATATTTTACATATCATTAAAACAATGTAATAATATGATTTGGTGAACTTTATAATATATACTATGGATACTATGACAGGCACAGCAAGTAAAAATTAAGATCAAGATTTTAGAGTAACATTTAGAATACTTTGGCCTAATTAATTGTTCTCTATTTGACTTAGTACACGTAGAAAATTTCATTAATATGCCACAGGTAAGGCAACTATTCCATGGAAATTTTTGTCTCATAATTTTTGAGGCTAGAAAGGCTAGAATCAAGTCATAAGTAAAATCAATGGCCATTGAGTGATTGCTCTTTGTGTATCATGACTTATGATCTTCAATGTATGATATGAGAGAAGAGGAATGAAATTTCTTGCTGGTTTCTTTGTGTGTGTGTGGCATACCTGTTAATGAACACTCTTTCATTATGTCCTAACTGACTTCCAATAAACCCGTTTTAAAAACTATTGTATTAGATTTTAACTTTTGAATGTGTAAGAGGAAACATACATGAAAACTATCACACTACCTTTTTCTATATCAACAATTTTCTGATGTCCATTAAGCATTATGAATACATATATTATACACATACGTATGTATGTACATATGTGATGTATGCCCAATAAACATCACATACATAATATATATTACATATACATATATTTAACTATTTTATGCATAATATATAGACTATGTATATACTATACATTTATATAGTTTGACTATAATATATATTTAAAATGTATGCTTATTGGGTAGAATTATAAGCAAAGCTCTCATCCACAGCCTACAAGCTTTCTTTGGAACTTAACAATGATTGCAGTGTTTTGGAATATGTTCTAAAATGTTTTTTTTTTTAAATCTTTTATTTATTTTTTATTAATTACACTTTATTCATTTTGTATCCCCCCATAAGCCCCTCCCTCCTCCCCTGCCAATCCCACCCTCCCTCCCCTTTCTGCATGCATGCCACTCCCCAAGTCCACTGATAGGGGAGGTCCTCCTCTCCTTCTTTCTGATCTTAGTCTATCAGTTCTCATCAAAAGTGGCTGCATTGTCCTCTACTGTGGCCTGGTAAGGCTGCTCCCCCCCCAGGGGGAAGTGATCAAAGAGCAGGCCAATCAGATTATGTCAGAGGCAGTCCCTCTTCCCATTACTATGTAACCCACTTGGACACTGAACTGCCATGGGCTACACCTGTGCAGGGGTTCCAGGTCATCTCCACAAATAGTCCTTGGTTGGAGTAGGAGTCCCTGGGAAGTTCCCTGTGTTCAAATTATCTTGTTCTGTTGCTCTGCTTGTGGAGTTCCCGTTCCCTCCAGCTCTTACTATTTCTCACTTCTTACATAAAATTCCATTCACTCTGCCCATCAGTTGGCCATCAGGCTCAGCATCTGCTTTGACAGTCTATACTGCAGAAGCTTTCAGAGGCCCTCTGTGGCAGGTTTCAAGGTGGTTTCCTGTTTTCTTCTGGCTTTCAGAGGCCCTCTGTAGCGGGTTCCGAGGTTGTTTCCTATTTTCGTTTTCTTCTGATGTCCATCCTCTTTGCCTTTCAGGATGGGGATTGAACATTTTAGTTAGGGTCCTCTCTTTTGCTTAGTTTGTTTAGATGTACAGCTTTTAGTGGGTTTATTCTATATTGCAAGATGAAAATCTCAAGGGACAACACATGCTGGAGAGGTTGTGGAGAAAGGGGAACGCTTCTCCACTGCTGGTGGGAATGTAAACTGGTACAACCACTCTGGAAATCAATCTGGCGCTTTCTCAGACAACTAGGAATAGCGCTTCCTCAAGATCCAGCCATACCACTCCTAGGCATATACCCAAAAGAGGCGCAAGTACACAACAAGGACATTTGTTCAACCATGTTTGTAGCAGCTTTATTTGTAATAGCCAGAAGCTGGAAACAACCCAGATGCCCCTCAACTGAAGAATGGATGCAGAAACTGTGGTACATCTATACAATGGAGTATTACTCAGCAATGAAAAATAAGGAAATCATGAAATTTGCAGGTAAATGGTGGGACCTGGAAAGGATCATCCTGAGTGAGTTGACCCAGAAGCAAAAAGACACTCACGGTATATACTCACTCATATAAACATACAATATAGAATAAACCCACTAAAAGCTGTACATCTAAAATGTTTTTTATGAAGTAAATATTTAGTTATTTTCCAGTGGGGACCGGTATAAACAAACAAGGGCGATGGGAGATTCAAAATATTTAAGTAGTGTAGGTAAGAGAAAAAACTGCTTTTAATAACAGAGAGCTGTTTCTTAGATAACTGATAAAAGAACAGATTATTGTGGGCTGATGAACACTAGTGAGAACATAAGGAAGGAGAAGTAGCTTGGGATTAGGTGGTAAGAGCCATGAGGTAGTGCAGAATGATGGGAAGGTAAAGTACAGAGGACTCAGGAATATTACATGATGGGGAATATAAAGAACCTTTCTTTTCCCTTCAGGGACAGATGATTTCTCTCCCTTATGGTTCTCAAAAAAAAAAAAAATTCACATAGCTTTTAATGTCGCATTACACAGTAAAATACCATTTATTGATGCAAATACTAGGCTCTGGGGATCAAAAACTGAAATAAAACCGTTTCCATGTTCATAAATCCAATTGAAGAAGAAAATATATAACTATTTAAGGTGTGATAGAAGAGCGCTTTAACGGGACCATGCTTGAGATACTGTAGGGGCGTTCGCATCTGCCTGGGATGCAGTCGTGTTTACCAGACTAATTCTTCCACCACTACAAAAACAGAGTCAGATTTCACTTTTTCAAAATGAAAATTGTAAGTCATTGAAATGGGGAAAAGTCAAGAATGTGTTCAGTATCTCACTGATGACTCCCTGGTGCCTTAATTCCTTCAGAAGACTCTCCTTATCAAAGTATTGAAGAGTTATAGGAGAAGCAGAATTTAACATCCCTTACACTGCAAAAAAGTGAACAAAAAGTTTACTGACAGAGTCAGTACTTTAAGGATAGTGCATATTGAGATACAGAGCTCAGAAGATTCAGCCACTAACTCGCTGTTAAGATGAGAAAATCAGGGTATAGCTCTTCAGTCTCCTATTTGCAGCTATAAGAACATCTGTGTGAAGAGAGATCAGAGCTTTGAACATTTTCTAAGGTTTCAGCCTAGATTCTTAATTTTAACTTACTTCAATTGTTACTAACATCAGTTATCCATAACTGTTTCTGAAAATAATTTTGTCAATTCCAGATTCATGGTTTTTACCTAACCTACACATCTCCACCTTCACATTCAACAGATGAACTATTACCATCTTTATCTCATTTCCACAAACACTATTTATGGATCTATTAATTTGCCTGAGCTAACTCATGTACTTAGAAATGCAAAATTTATGCAACCATAATTTCTAATAAGATTTATTTTGTCCCTAGAAATAGTATGGCCCAAGTCCAGTAAGTTAATGTATAAATTGTCTCTGAACTCATTTTCCACCTAATTCTCATTGTCTTTATGCAATTATCAGTTCATGATGGTACCATTTCAGTACAGTCGTAATTACATTCCTTTTCTGTATCAGCTACTACACAAGTATCAACAATAATTGCCATTTGTCAAACTTTATTATATCCTATGTGGCTATTTTTTGTCAACAGAAATGGATAAATGGTTACAGTATGACTTTGTGGTTCTGCGTTGTGCTTCTCCCTGGGGTGCAAAGACACCACCTGACTCCAAGCAGAGAAGGATGAAGCAGAGGCCAGAACTAGAGTGGTGGTGGGGGCCTGGGTGTCTACAGAATTTCAGACAGCTCTGAATGCCAGGGAGAGAAAACCTTCTTTGAGGATGGAACAGCAACTGTTAGACAATATTCAGTGAAGCCTATTTTAAAGAAATATTGGTTAGTTATTGAAAATTTTAATAACCATATTAAAATTTATGTGTGTTACACATAAATATGTATTTATGTAAAACATATTAATTAGAATAAATGACTCAGTCTTAAATGTACATTTGTTACTATAAAGGAAGGAATATTAATAGAAATGAATACAAATATATATAAGTAAATGTAATAGGTTTATAGAAAAATGAAAGCCAATACAAACTATTCCATTATATATGTAAATATATATACATTAGATTGAAATTATTATGAACAAATTGAGTTAATATGTTAAAATAGCAAACAATACATGATGCTATGACTAGCTAATGTTCTATTAAAAGAAATGTCTTGGGAACAGTACATATAATTTTTAAGTGTAGTCAATGAATCTTCATTATTATGTTTATATTCAGATATTATTATGTTTATTTGTTAATCTACTTATTTTTAAATATGTAGAAGAATTGTCTTATAAAGAAATACATTGAAAGTGACAAACTGAAAAAAATGGAATGAAAAATTAATACAAATACAATTTTTTCATAAAGAAAACAAAGTCATATAGAAAATTCCTTACATGAAATGATAAATGCTTTATTATATAAGTGTTCCCTTAGATATGTTCACCTAGCATTTTAGATTTAAGCTGAAGCCCTTGCTTTTGAATGACCCAGGCGGTGTGTGTCATTGTTTCATGTGCATAACAAGACTGAAGTACAAACGGTCACATATGCCACATAGAAGAAAATAAAGCAAGTAGTTTCATGAATCACATGGCATCAAAAGTTCTCCCAGTGGTCCAGTGGCCATTGGGGTTTTTGTACTCATCAAATTGCTTGTTGAAATGTGCTGCAGTGCCCCTTCTCGTTTATCTCTATAGTGTCTGAGTGGTACGCTGCAGTGAGCGTTGTTACATCCCGAATTGTACATTTTTCTGATCAGCTTTTGAATATACTTGGCCCCTTTGCAGCGGAGACGGCCCTACTTCAGGAGAGGCTGTGGTGGTATTGATTTAGGTCATAGAGCCATGCTGCATCTTGATTTTGCCTTCGATGTATACAGTGTTTTAATACAGTGAATTCAAAGGAAGTGCTGGATAAAATGTAATTTTGGTTTGTTTTTCAAATCCAGAGATTCAATCTACTATTTTTCTACAAAAACCATTGAAAATATCATTGATATTTTATGTTCATGACACTACAATGAGATATTATCAACTGAAATGTACTTAATTTGATACAAGTAAACAGACTATAAAACTAAATCAAATATCAGGCAGAATTTATCACTGGCAACCCTTCTATATTCAAAATACCTCATGCATTCCTCAAAAACTGTCTGTGATCAATATATCAACATTGTTTTGTCTATGATTTGTTAATAAGTAATAATTAGTTCCTTTAATGAACATGTTAATACAAACATAAATTTAAGTTTTTTTCTTCCCACATCAATGAACATAGGGTAACCAAAGTTGAATATGTTCAAAGTTAGCCTCAAAACATAGAAGGACACAGTATAAAATATTTAAAAGACTTCTGCATCAGACAACAGACAATAATTCTGAGACATAAAAAGGGAAATAGCCATCCCTGTTAAAAATAAATAAAAGCATTGCTTGCAAAATAGGATAGAAAAGTGCTTAGGAAAGAATATTTGAATAAGAAAAAAAGAATTGATTATTTATTCCTGTCTAAATCTGGTCTTTCACCCATGTCATATCAAATTGTTTATTATCACTAAGTTATTAATACAAATGTTGTTTATTGTTGTATTTGCTGTGGTGAACTCTGGTGCTAGGAAGGATCCCACATATAACTGCTGGACCTATATGGCCAGATTACTATCCATAATCTATTTACATGACAAAGTGACTGGAACACTGCTTCCCTTACCTTCAGCAGTAGAGATAAGTGAAAGCCTCTCTACCTACTGTGGAGATGGACAGGAAAATCAGCTCAGAACTCTGTCTTGAAGCTCAGTGCCAGGACTATCACAGTAAGGCCTAGCAAGTGACAGAAACAAAGGGAACTGAATACAGGCCAGATCCCAGATAGATCTTCCAGAACTGTATTAATGCAAGGTAAATACCAATGTCAGTTAGGAGGCTAGATTCAAGATTCAGCATGTGTCATTGCTAGCTTTGAAGTGAACCTGAAACACATCCGTGACTCTCTTGAAATTCTCTAGATCCCCATTGCTGTAAGATTTAGCTACCAAACGGCTTTACCTTGGAGTTATAGCCAGATGCCTGTCACATCATCCTTCTCTCAAACTCTGCTGGCACAACTATGCGAGACTAATATCATATAAAATTCTACAACTACTCCTACCATTGATGAGAGATATACGCACAAGTATTGGGGGATGAAATTAAGCTTGCATCATTAATGGCTGGACTGAAAATTTCAGTGAATCCTTGCGAGTCATAGGTCCTTATAATTATAACTGTAGTATCTAAATAGACCCAGATAAACATCATCCTATATGACCAGGAATCACATTCAAGGACATGTGTGGACCATGAACAACATGTTAAAGACAAAAGCATTAGTTAGTGAGAATATATCAAGGAAGTAATCTATAAACGTTATCCTTGAGCAGAGTTTGGTGTAGATAAAATATAACAGTGAATATGTCACAATGACCCACATTTCTGGGTCTCCCTCGAAAAGGAATTTCTGAATCAGTCTGATTTTCAGAATAAGTCAAGCCTTATGAGACTTCTCTTTTATCAAGTATCACCTGTGACTAGTTCCAGTAAACTGTAGTCACAAAGTCCACCTTATCAACCAGAAATTCATAACAGCAAGTTATCATATGGATTTGAGTGGTTTAGCACTGTAATATTAGTAATCATGGACAATGTTGATAAGCCTAGGGTTCATGAAATAATGGCTTTTTTTCTGTCCAGGAACAATCTTATAGTGTCTGATTACAGTATCTCTGTGAATGAGACCATTGAAGCTACTTATGTTACAAAGAGGCTGGAGGGATAGAAATATTTAAATGACTTCTTGGTATATTCTTGGCACATAAAACAAAGCAACTATGAGACTTAGCCAAACCTGGTCAAGGATCATCAATAAGAGTTGAAAATGACAAACCACAAACTATAGGCTATCAGAAAAAAAAAATTACTTTGGTACCATCTCATGCTGAGATAATAGAAATAGGCACAGTCTTAGAGAAAAAGAAAACTCTAAAGAAACTGTAGGAGTACAGGTTCACATATGGCCAGATTTATAACACTTGATTAAATATTTCCTTCATCAGTGTCCAGGCACTATTGATACCTAAATGAATCTAGAGCACTTGGGAAGTGATAACTTCACCAAATATTCAAGGTGCCAGAAACCATCAAGGTAGTATTCATTATTTGAAAGTTCTAAGACAGGTCTTCTCCATGCAGAGTGCTTAGTTAGAGTATCATTTCTACAGTCCCCCCTGGGCCCAAGTGTTTTGTCTCTGTTGTTCTCCTTCTGGAGTTCCTGTCTTCTCCAAGTCTTTCCATCTCCCTCTTCTTCCATAAGGATTCTGGCACTCTGCCCAAAATTTGGCTGAGTCTCTGTATCTCCTTGGATACATTGGCGGGTAGAGTCTTTCAGAAGTCCTCTGTGGAAGCCTCCTGTCCTGTTCCTTGTCTTCTACTTCCAATGTCTATCCTGTTTGCCCTTATGAATGAGGATTAAGCATCTTCCCACCTAGACTCCCTGTTCAAATGAAGTCCATTGGCTGCTCAGTTTCCAAGTTGGTGCCCAATAAAGAGTACAGGTCCTGTCTCTGACATGAACTCATTGCAGGCTCTCTGATCACCTCTTCAGGGTGGGCAGATCTTGTAGCCTTGCCAGGCCACAGAGGAAGATGATGTAGCCAACCTTGATGAGACCTAATAAGCTAGGGTCAGATAGAAAAGGAGGAGGTTCTCCCCTATCAGGGGACTAGAGGGAGAGAGGATGAGTGGGACTGGGAGGAGAAAAGGGAGGGGCTACAGCAGGGATACAAAGTGAATACATTGTAATAAATAAATATATAAATAAAATTAAAATAAAATATTAGAAAGTTCTAAGATAGAAAATTGGAAATAGCTAATTTTTAGAAAACTCAATGATCTTTAGGAAAATAATCAGAAATACCCCATTACTGTATCAGAAAAACATAAGAAAGAGATAAAAGTTACTGAAGAGAAAACTAAATTTGCACTAAAGATATACCTAATAAATTAAAAATACAACAGAAGCATCAATAGCAGATTCACATAGAAGAAATTGGTGAACACAAGGACAGATAATTTTTTGAGGACTAATCCTTTTTGTTTTCATTTTAATGTTATTTATTTATTTATTCACTTTACATCTTGATTATAGACACCTCCCTCCTCTCCTCTTTGTCTCCCTTTCCCTTCTTCCCTATTCTTCAGAGAATAGTCCCTACTAATCCACCACGGTTCATCAAGTCACATCCTCTTTCCCTGTGGGATGGCCAGGCAGAGTTCATATCAGAGACATCCCTGCTCTCCTTACTAGGGATCCTACATAAGCCCAGCATGTCCATTAGGTACATCTGTGTAGAAGGCCGTGATCCAGTTCATGTGTGGTTCTTGGTTGGTCTTCAGTCTCTCCAAAACCCTCTGAGCCTCTAGTTGGTTCTGTTGGCCTTCTTGTGGTGCTCCTATCATGTCCAGATCCTTCTATCCTTTCCCAAATTTTCCACATGACTTCTTATGCTTTGTCCAATGTTTTGGCTGTGAGTCTCAGAAACTGTTTCTATCCACTGCTGGGTGGATCCAGTCACAGGACAACTATGCTAGGCTCCTGTCTACAAGCATAACAGAGTATTGTTAACGGTGTCATGGGTTATATCTCTCTCATGAGGTGGGTCTCAGATTGGGCCAGGCATTGGTTGGACATTCCTTCAATCTCTGCTTCATCTTTATCCCTGCACATCTGTAGGTAGCATAAATTTTGGGACAAAATTTTTGTGGATGGGTTGGTGTTCCTCTCCCTCCACTAGGAGTCCTGTCTGGTTGGGGTTTGGCCTCTTCAGACTGCATGTCTCTGCTATTAGGAGTCTCAGCTAAAGTCACTCCCATATCCTCCAAAAGCCTATCCTGTATTAGGTCTCCAATTTGAAAACACACAGTCAGAGAAAAAAAAATAACTAAGGGAAAGGAATAATAATATAGATACTTTGTGAAAACATTGAAAGAAATAGGATATTCCTTACTGGAACTCAAGACAAACCTGATGATGCCAAAGATGTCAAGATCTTATTAATAGAATAACATAAATATTACTCCATAAGAACAAAGAGATAGAAATATCTAGCTACAGAAAAATCAAAGATCACCAGTTGGATTTGATTCAACCAAGCATACTTCCATATAATTATGCATCAATCTTTAAAGGGTGAAAGGTACAAAGAAGATTTTCAAGAATACAAGAGAAAAAAATCCATTAATATATAGAGCAGTCCCAATTTTCTGAAATATAGAATATTAGGGTAAGTCCCATAATTCATAAGAGATTTGGTAGAAGATTTAGAGAGTAAAGATCCATTCAAGAAGATCATACTTATCAAAAAATCTTTACAAATTTAAGGAAATAATTACTTCATTAGGCTAATTAAATGGGGAGAATGTATTTCCACTTGCCCTGAAAGGTGTGCCAACTGGAACTCCTAGTTAAAATGAAGTGTTTTGTGGTATAGGAATTTAAACAGAGGACCTCATCCATTCACAGAAACTGATCAATTACCTAACTATGAACAGTATCCAACCCAAAATATGTTTTTATATGCCACACCATAAACTCAAAGAAAACACATAATAGATATGTACAAAATAAAAATAAAATAATAATTCAGAGAATATTGGTGCTAGTTCTACTTTGAAGGCCTAAAGGATTTTTGTGTTTAATCCATTAGCAGTGAGCTTTTAGTTGTTGTTGGTTCATTCTTAATTACAAAACATATTTAAGTAGATGCTATGTATACATTTAAATTATGCTATGTCTTCACTTAGCTAAATTATATCATATATATCTAGAAATTGAACTGCTAGTTATTCCATTAAATAAAAAGGAAGGAATATTTTCACATTCATTAATTAGCAGGCATTACACTGATACCAAAACCATATAAAGGCCCCCAGATAAAGAAAATTATGGGCAAATATTGCTGACTAACACAAACTCATATATACTGAAAAAATATTTCAAACAGAATGAAAGAATACATCCAAAAGATAATCCACCATTATCCTGTTGGCTTCATCTCAAAGCCTCCAGGATGGTCCAATACACATAAGTCAATGGAAATGATTTATCACATAATTAAACTCAAGGAGATATTTCTCACCACTCTCTCATTGGATACAGCAAAGTTCTTTTACAAAATCCATTATGCGTAAAGTTCTGGAGAACATAGAGATATGGGTAACATATTAAAGGCAATGAACACCAAACTTACAGCCAACATCATGCCAAATGAAGAAAAATTTAAAGTATTTTCACTAAAAAAGACAAGGAAGTCCATTGTCTGTTCCTTCTCAATATAGTATTTGCATCTTATCTAGAGGAATAAGAAAAATGAAAGAGATAGTGTGTGTGCAAATGGGAGAGAAAAAAATTTAAAGTACCCTACTTTGCAAATGATATAATATTCAACATCTTTAGCATCATGGAAGTGTGAATTATTATAACAACTTTGAGATTTTATCTTATCACAGAATGAGTAAGATAAAAGAAGTTGACAACAAATGCTGGCATAAATTTTGGGAAAAGGGTAGATTTATTCATTGCTGATATGAGTACAGACTATTGAGGCCACTGAGGAAATCAGTGTGACAGTTTCTCAAAAAGCTAAATATAAATCTATCACACATGATCAAGCTATACTACCACTCTTGGGTGTTTACCCAAAGCATTCTAACTCTAACTATAGTTATGTGCTCAATCATATTTATAGCTTCTCTCTTTATATTATACAGGAAATAGAAACAGCTTAGATGTCCATCAACTGATGAATGAATAATGAAAATGTGGTACATTAACACAATGGAATGCTATTTAGTTTAAAATGAAACTTGGTGCAATGTTTTCTCTCATTAGTGAATGTTATTTTTGAAATGTGTGCTTCATTTGGCATGTCAGAAAACCAATCAGGTGCATGAAGGGGCCTTCAAAGGAGTGTGCTACCATAACAGAGTCTTTAATGGAAGAGCTGCAGTGTTGTGAATCTAAATACACACAGATGCATGGAGAGATTCATGAAGAGAACCTAGAAACTGATGTTCCCAACTGAGTAGCCCAACTGAGCTCCAAATTGATACTGAGCCTCAAGCTGAGTCATGTTAGTCACTGCAGTGTGAAACAGAGACTTCAGCGCAAATGGATCACATCAGACTTTGATAAATAATAAAAGAACAAGATTTCTCTTTGGGGAAACATCAAACTTACATGTTTGAAAACAAAGTAAATGAATATTATTAATTTAACTCACTAGATTTTGGGAGTTATTTGTAACATAAAAATAACTTAGATTTTGTTGGTGGAAACTGAAAAAAGAACTTATACAATGTTGGAATCAAGTACATTAAAAGTCTTCATTTTCTCGAAATTGCTGGCTGATTCCTTTACTGGAAAAATCCCAATGTCCTCGTTGAATAAAATTAAAGGTAATAGTCAAATAAAAGGTTAGAGATAATAATTCTTGGAAATCACACAAAACAAAGTTGTTGGCCACAGAAAATGAACTCCAGTGAATATTATACATTAATCCCCAAAAATCAGAAGACAAGAATATTATATCTTCAAACTTTAACACCCAGAAATGAATACAAAGGGATCCTCAAAAATGTTTCACTTAAACAGCAGAAAAATAAGGAATAAAATTTCCAATTACTTGTCTCTCTGCCTGAGTTTTTTAATCATAAAGGGAGTTAAATGAGTTAAAGGATTGTTTAATCAAGTTCTAGAAAGATGAATTGGTGATTAAGGAAGGCTGTTCTTCCAGAAGGCCAGGTTCAAGTCCAAAAAAACCATGTGGCAGCTTATAACCAATTGTAATGTTAATTGCAGGGGATACCAGCACAATCTTTTGGCCTTTTTGGAAAGCATACAGACTGTTGCCCTACCTTTTTTCTGGGGGTGATTGTCCACCAGCCTCTGTGGACATAGGAAGCAGAAATGATGAATGGGGTTCAGATGTCCTTTGAGTACGACAGACACTATTTCCAAGAACAGCTACAGAGAGGCAGTTCATTTTACTGTCTGAGAGGTGAGATATGTAATGCTTCTTAGGGGTACGGGTGGGAAGGACAGTATCTAATTATCATAGGGGAAGGAAAGGCTAATTGTTAAGAACCTAGTACCTAATTATCATATGGGCAAGCAAGGAGCAGGATTTGTGTGTTGAGTCTCATAGCTCTTGTGCAGGATCATTCTCCAATTAAAATCAGGCATTGTGCCCAGAGGTACTCTCCAGATAAGGTCAGGCAGAGACGAGGAAGCCCCACTGAGAAATAGAGTCCTCTGTTTTGCAACAAGCACAGAAAATTATCTGGACATAGTGGACCGTGACATTCATAGCAGGGTCTTCCCACAAAAGACAAAACATGCAGACAAATACATGCAGACAAAACATTGTCATACTCAATAAATAAATAAATAATGAAAACAAAGTAAAAACTAATAGGACTTGAAGGGGGTCAAACTCGAGGAAAAAAAACAGTGAGGGTTATAAATAACCAGATGGCTAGAGGCAGACATAAGAACACACCCAACAAAAATCAGGACATAATGACCTCACCAGCAACCCCACAAACCAATGGACACTTCAATTTACTACATATACAAGAAAATGACCTCAAAACTATGTTTCTCCAGCTATTAGAGGCCCATAAAGATGAAATGAACAAAGATCTCAGAGAAATAGCCAAAGAAATCAGGACGAACCAAGAGGAAACAAATCGAGCTCTCAGAGAAACGACCACGAAAATTGAGGCAAACAAAGAAGAAATGAACAAAGCTCTCAAAAAAATGTCCACACAAATGAAGGCAAATAAAGAAGAAATAAACAAAGCTCTCATAGAAATACAGGCAATAATAGCCAAAGAAGTAAAGGCACAATTAGTGATACATAGAGAGGAAACGAACCAAAAAATTGAAGCTGTCATTGAAAAGCAGGAGTCCACATTCAAACAGATGAAGGAAATGGTGCAAGACATGAAAACAGAATTAGAATCAATAAAGAAAACACAAATAGTGAAAACCAGGAGCTGGAGAACATAGAGAAAAGATCAGGCACCACAAAGGTAAGCATCACCAACAGAATACAAGAGATGGAAGAAAGAATCTCAGGAGCCGAAGATACACTTATGGAAATGGACACGACTCTCAAAAAAAAAAAAAAAATCAGAAAAGTTCCAAACACAAAACATCCAAGAAATCAAGGACACCATGAAAAGACAAAATCTAAGAATAATAGGAGTAGGAGAAAAAGAAGACATCAGACTCAAAGGTCCAGAAATATTTTTCAAGAAAATTATAGAAGAAAACTTTCCCAACTTAAAGAAGGAGATGGCCATAAACATACAAGAGCCCTACAGAACACCAAGTAGGCTAGACCAGAAAAGAAATTCTTAATGTCACATCATAGTCAAAACACTGAACCTACAGAACAAAGAAAAAAATTCTAAAAGCAGCAAGGGAAAAAGGCCAAATAACATATGAAGGTAGACCTATCAGAATCACACAAGAGTTCTCAACAGAAATTATGAAAGCCAGAAGGGCCTGGACAGAAATCATACAGTCCTTAAGGGACCACAGATTCCAACCCAGACTACTATACCCAGCAAAATTTTCAATCAACATATATGGAGAATTCAAGATATTCCAAGACAAAACCAAATTTAAACAATATCTACATAGTAACCCAGCTCTACAGAAGTTATTAGAAGGAAAATTCCAAACCAAAGGAAACAACCACATCCAAGGAAACAGAAGAAATAGATAACTACACAACAACAACAATAAAAATCAAAAGAAGACAAGCAATGAAACTCAGTGACACCACCAACCCCACATCTAAAGTAAGTAACAATTATTGGTCAGTAGTATCTATCAACATCAACGGACTCAACTCCCCAATAAAAAGACACAGACTAACAGAATGGTTGCAGAAACAGGATCCAACATCCCGTTGCATCCAAGAAACACACCTATGCAACAAAGATAAACACTACCTCAGAGTAAAGGGCTGGAAAAATGTCTTTCAAGCAAATGGTTCCAGAAAACAAGCTAGAGTTGCCATCCTAATATCTAATAAAAAAGACTTTAAACCAAGTTAATCAAAAAAGATAAGGAGGGCCACTACAGTCATCAAAGGAAAAAGCCACCAAGAGGACATCACAATTTTAAATATCTATGCCCCAAATACAAGAGCACCTACATTCGTAAATGAAACAATATTAAAGCTTAAATCACACATTGATCCTAAAACCCTAATAGTGGGAGACTTCAACACTCCACTGTCACCAAGGGACAGATGAACTAGACAGAAAAAATAGGGAAATAAAAACACTTACAGAGTCCCTAAATCAAATGGATCTAATAGAAGTCTACAGATCTTTTCATCCAAACTCAAAAGAGTATAACTTCTTTTCAGCACCGCATGGAACCTTTTCCAAAATAGAGCATATAGTTGGTCATAAAGCAAGCCTCAACAGATACAAAAACATTGAAATAATCCCTTGTATTCTATCTGACCACCATGAACTAAAGCTGGACCTCAACAACAAAAGAAATAACAAAAAGCCGACCCGCACATGGAACTGAACAACCTGTTACTCAAGGAGAGCTGGGTTAAGGAAGAAATAAAGAAAGAAATTAAAGACTTCCTAGAATTCAATGAAAATGAAGGCAAACATACATAAATTTATGGGACAAATTAAAAGCAGTGCTCGGAGGAAAATTTATAGCACTAAGTGCCTGCAAGAAGAAATTTGTAACATCACATAAACAATTTAATGGCCCAACTGAAAACCCTAGAAAAAAAAGAAGCAGATACACCAAAGAGGAGCAGACAGCAGGAAATAATCAAACTCAGGGCTGAAATCAATCAATTAGAAACAAATAAAACTATTCAAAGAATCAATGAAACAAAAAGCTGGTTCTTTGAGAAAATCAACAAGATAGAGAAACCCTTAGCTAAACTAACTAAAAAGCAGAGAGAATCTATCCAAATCAACAAAATCAGAGATGAAAAGGGTGACATAACTACAGACACTGAAGAAATTCAAACAATCATTAGGTCATACTACAAAAGCCTATATGCCACAAAATTTGAAAACCTAAATGAAATGGACAATTTTCTTGATAGATTCCATCTTCCAACATTAAGACAAGATCAGGTAGAAAGACTGAATAGCCCTGTATCCCCCAAGAAAATTGAAGCAGTCATTCACAGTCTCCCCTCCAAAAAAAGCCCTGAGCCAAATATTTCAGTGCAGAATTATACCAGACCTTCAAAGAAGTGCTAAAACCAATTCTCCTCAAACGATTCTACAAAATAGAAACAGAAGGTACGTTACCAAACTCATTCTATGAAGCCACAGTTACCCTGATACCTAAACCACACAAAGACCCATCAAAAAAACTTCAGACCTATCTCTCTTATGAACATTGATGCAAAAATACTCAATAATATTCTTGCAAACCGAATCCAAGAACACATCAAAGATATCATCCACCATGACCAAGTAGGCTTCATCCCAGGCATTCAAGGTTGGTTCAACATACGGAAATCCTTCAATGTAATCCACCACATAAACAAACTGAAGGAGAAAAATCACATGATCATCTCCTTAGATGCTGAAAAAGCATTTGACAAAGTCCAACACCCATTCATGTTTAAAGTCTTGGAGAGATCAGGGATACAAGGCACATATCTAAACATAGTAAAGGCAATATACAGCAAGCCTATAGCCAACATCAAACTCAATGGAGAGAAACTTAAATCAATCCCACTGAAATCAGGGACAAGACAAGGCTGCCCACTCTCTCCCTACCTCTTCAACATAGTACTTGAAGTCCTAGCCAGAGCAATAAGACAACTAAAGGAGATCAAGGGGATAAAAATTGGAAAGGAAGAGGTCAAAGTGTCACTATTTGCAGATGATATGATAGTATACATGAGCAACCCCAAAAATTTAAACCAGAGAACTCCTCCAGTTGAAAAACACCTTCAGCAAAGTGGCAGGATATAAAATCAACAGAAAAAAATCAGAAGCCCTCCTGTATACCAAAGACAAAAGGGCCGAGAAAGAAATTAGGGAAACAATATCCTTCACAATAGCCACTAATAAAATAAAGTACCTTGGGGTGACACTATCCAAACAAGTGAAAGACGTGTTTGAGTAAAACTTCAAGTCTCTGAAGAAAGAAATTGAAGAAGATCTCAGAAGATGGAAAGATCTCCCATGCTCATGGATTGGTAGGATTAACATTGTGAAAATGGCCATCCTGCCAAAAGCAATCTACAGATTCAATGCAATTCCCATCAAAATGCAAACTCAATTCCTTACAGACCTTGAAAAAATTCTCAGTTTCATATGGAGAAACAAAAAAACCCAGAATCTCCAAAACAATCTTGTACAACAACAGAGCATCTGGAGGTATCTCCATCCCCGATCTCAAGTTGTACTACAGAGCAATAGTAATAAAAACTGCATGGTATTGGCATAAAAACAGAAAGGAGGATCAATGGAACCGCATAGAAGACCCAGAAATAAACCCACACACCTATGAATACTCGATTTTTGACAAAGAAGCCAAAACCATTCAATGGAAAAAAGACAGCATCTTCAACAAATGGTGCTGGTCCAACTGGATGTCTACATGCAGAAAAATGAAAATAGATCTATATTTATCACCCTGCACAAAACTAAAGTCCAAGTGGATCAAAGACCTCAACATAAAAGCAGATACTCTAAATCTGTTAGAAGAAAAAGTGGGGAAGAGCCTAGAACTCATTGGCACAGGAGACAACTTCCTGAACAGAACACCAACAGCACAGGCACTAAGAGCAACAATCAATAAATGGGACCTCATGAAACTGAAAAGCTTTTTTAAATCAAGGGACACCATCATCAAAACAAAATGCCTGCCTAGAGATTGGGAAAGAATCTTCAGTAACCCTTTATCTGACAGAGTACTAATATCCAGGATATACAAAGAACTAAAGAAGCTGAAAAGCAGCAAACCAAGTAATACATTTAAAAAATGGGGAACAGAGCTAAACGAGAATTCTCTACAGAGGAATATCGAATGGCAGAGAAACACTTAAAGAAATGCTCATCCTCATTAGCCATCAGGGAAATGCAAATCAAAACGACCCTGAGATTTCACCTTACACCCATCAGAATGGCCAAGATGAAAAACTCAAGTGACAACACATGCTGGAGAGGTTGTGGAGAAAATGGAACCCTCCTCCACTGCTGGTGGGAATGTAAACTGGTACAACCACTCTGGAAATCTATCTGGCGCTTTCTAAGACAATTAGGAATAGTGCTTCCTCAGGACCCAGCTATACCACTGCTAGGTATGTACCCTAACTTTGCTCAAGTACACAAAAGGGATACTTGCTCAACCATGTTTATAGCAGCATTATTTGTAATAGCCAGAACCTGGAAACAACCCAGATGTCCATCAACGGAGGAATGGATACAGAAATTGTGGTATTTTTACACAATGGAATACTACTTACCAATCAAAAAGGAGGAAATCATGAAATTTGCAGGCAAATGGTGGGATCTAGAAAAGATAATTCTGAGTGGAATATCCCAGAAGGAGAAAGACAAACACGGTGTATACTCACTTATATAGACCTATAAGTTATGACAAACATAATGAAAAATATACACCAAAAAAAGATAATCAAGAGAGCAGACATGGGGTAAGATGATGAATCCTCGTTTAGAAAGACAGATGGAATGTGCATTGAACGTATGACAGGAGTCTACTGAGCGCATCTGAAAGACTCTAACTAGCAGTGTTTTCAAAGCAGATACAAAGACTCATGACCAAAGCTTGGGCAGAGTACAGGGAATCATAAGAAAGAAGGGGAGTTAGTATGATGGGGAAAGGATAGGAGCTTCACAAGGACCAAACATATTTGGTTACAGGGTCTTTTCTGAGACTGACATTCAACCAAGAACCATGTATGGATATAACCTAGAACCTCTGCTCAGATGTAGCCTGTGGTAGCTCAGTAACCAATTGGTTTCCCATAGTGAGGGGAACAAGGACTATTTCTAATAGGAACTCAATGACTGGCTCTTTGGCCTCCCCACCCCCAAAGGAGGAGCAGTCCTATTAGGGCACAGAGGAGAGCTTTGCAGCCAGTCCTGAAGATACCTGATAAAACAGGATCGGATGATTGGGGAGGAGGTCCCCCCTATCAGTGGACTTGGAAAGGGGCAGGGTGGAGATGAGGGAGTGAGGGTGGGATTGGGAAAGAATGAGGGAGAGGGACACGGCTGGGATACAGAGTTAATAAAATGTAACTGATAAGAAAAAATTAAATCAAATAAAAATAATAATAGGACTTTCCAAAATTTGGCAAATAGTATTTTACTGATTATCATCAATCTGGAGTCCAGGAGATGTAGATATGCTGGGAATTCTGCGAATGGAACATACATTACTACCAAGAAGCATTAGAAGAAAGGAAGATTCATGATGAAAAGCAGCCTAACAGGACACTTGTTAAGAAGATCTGTAGTTTTCAAACACTAAAAAGAGCATGGTGAGAATGAGAGAATTGATGAGGTCCAGCGGGCAATCTAATAACAAATGTTTAGGCTATTCTCAAAGTTCCTTGGCAGGATTATTTTTTAAAAATGTAATTGCAGAGAAGTACAAAGAAGAACCTAAGACGGGATTCTAAAATATGACTAAATTTAGGTCAATGAAGAATTGATGTCTAAAGTGGGTCTGATAATTTGTAATATTAAATTCATTGCACTCCCATTCTGATGCAGTCATTTTGAAATTTTAGTCTAAAATTTGAAGTTATAGAAGAAAACAAAATTTATTTTTAAGCATTAATATGGCTAATTCACCTTGACATTTTTTTTTTTCCTTTCTTCCTGATAGTGGTAACTATGTTGAAACCAACACAAGATTCAGCCTCTGTGTCCTCTTTGGTGACATTTTCCTCACTCAGAGATGGTTTCAATAGGATTCAAATACTTGTTAGCTATATTCTAGAATAAAGTAAAAATATTTAATGCTCTTGATATAGCTTAAGAATATACAAACTGTGTTGAAAACAATCTCACTTTATTATTGGAAATTATTGTCTGAATTTAGTAATACATATTAAACTATAGTCATTTAAACATGTAAAACATATTATTCGTGTGTGCATGTTTTTCCATCTTTTCTCTGTGTATGCATGTGTGCCATCAATACATGAGGAGGTCAGAGAGCAACTTTATGAAGTTGGTTTTCTCCGTTCATCTTTAGGTAGGTTTCAGAGAACTGCACAAGGAAATGTGTTCAGCATGTTAGTGCTTTTATCTACCGAGCAAATTCAAAATGAAGAGTTGTTGAGTCCAGTCCCAATTCACATAAAGGCACAGGGATCATTAGGAAAGGTGGAATAAAGATCGCAAGTGCCACAAGAGGAGGGAGTTTGACATGCGATTGTGTCTACTTCAAAATCTTTGAAGGCAAAACCCTGTCATGTATGTATTAGTTTATACTTAGTTTTCAAGAAAAGCTATCCTATATATTGTGATTAAAAAGATGCTACTTCTGTTGCTTTTCCAGTCCAAGTGCCACTAAAACCAGTGAGCTGAATGTTGTCTGTGTGTGAAGTCATTTTTCAGAATGCCATTCATGAAATTAAAATCAAATTATTGGCAAACCAGATTTGTGTAATAATCACAATAATAATTTAAATATAAAACACATATAGTGTTTCAATTGAAATACAATTCTGATTTCATAATGCTTTTGCCTTTTTTGTGTTCTATAAATGAAATTATTTTCCTGAATAACAGCCACAAGAATTTGAAAACCATGATATAAAAAATGAATTGAGTTTTATGTTAGGTCTGCCATTTGAGTATCCATGCAAAAAAATAGTTCCTGAACATAAACAAGTAACAGGAAAATTTTTCCATCCCAAGTTTTTTATTCTTAGACAGGAGCACCATGCCCACCTATTCTTGAGCGTGACTTACTATAACCATGCTATTTATATGTGTCTCCAATGCTGACAGAGGCTGTCTCAGGGATGCTTTGAAATTGACCCAGAGCTTCAATCCAGTCATCTTCAGACTAGTTACAGAGCTCTTGTAAGTGCAATCATGCCTCAATATTTCTCTACCAAGAAGACTGAAATCACACACTCGGATAATGTCCAGAGCCAAAGAGGAAAATGGAGGCATGCAAGCTTCCTCATCTACTAGTGAATATTTTATAATATTTGAGCTGGTTCAGGGGTTTTTGTTTGTTTGTTTGTTTTTGAGAGAGAGAGAGTTATCGGATTAATAGTGAGGAAGATTTCATGAGTTTTTTAAGAAATAAACGGATCTGATTCATTGAGGTGGCCAACCAACATCATGCAGAACTTTCAACACAAAATAATAAAATATGATAAACTTGGAATTTAAGGTGAGAAATAGAGACACTGCAATACTTATCAAAATAACAGCTGCAACTGAGATTTGAAGAAGGGGCTCAGCAGTCAAGATCACTAGGCATTCTTGAGAAGACTAGTGTCTGTTCTCAAGCATCTACATCGTGGGTTACATCCATCCATAACAAACTCCAGTGGATCTATGTGTTCTTCTAACCTCCTCAGGCACCAGGCACATACATGGTGCATATGCACACTTGCAAACAAAATTTTCATGTACATAAATTAATAGATCTTAATTTGTTAGAAGATTTGATAAAGACATACTAGTTAATAACTGTGACTACTCCTTCACCACTTACTCATAAAATCTTAAAGATAAATATGAGAGTCCCTGAAAGAAAATAGAAACAGAGATTCCAATATCGAAAATCAATCCACAGCATCTCTTTCAATCCACAGCTGGATTGTCTCAGAAGAGAGATATGCTAGGCTCCCATCTTGTTCCCTCTCTCTTCAGCTACTTCAGCTATCTTGGCCAAGTGTAGAGAGTCTTATGGAAAAGGAAGGAAAGAAGGACCTCAAGGTACCAAGAGTGCCACAAGAAAACCAACAGAGACAACTAACCAGGGCCCAAAAGGGTTTGTGGGGACTGAAGCAACAACCAAGGACCTTGCATAGACTGGACCTAGGCCTCACACACAGATGTAGGAGACTGGCAGCTCAAGTGTCATGTAGGTTTCCTAGTAAGGGGAGCCAGAGCTGTCTCTCAGGGACTTTGTTGCCTGCTTTCTAATCACTCTTCCCTGGCAGGGCTGTTTCACCAGGCTATAAGGGAAGAGGACAAGCCCAGTCCTGATTGGACTTAAAGAGCTGCAGTGGGTTGGGGGGCAGTGTTCCCTTATCTGAGGAAGAGAGGAGGGGGAAAGTGGGAAGGACGATAGTACTAGGATGTAAAGTGAGTAAGTAAATTACTTATTTAAAAATTAATATATATATATATATATACAGAAATTTTTTTAGAGAAAAAATTTTATTTTAGCTTATGATTCCAGAGGAATACATCTTTGATAGCAGAGCAAAGGCAAGGTGGTAAGAGCAGATACCTGACAGCTCACAGCTTAAATACAGCAAAAAAGCAGAGAAAGAAACAACTAGAAGTTTTACAGCAAAGCACATCATGTAATCCCCAAAAGGCTTAATACCTTCTGTTTGTTTAATATGAGGAAGTCTTCAAAACAATCAGTGCTATATCCAAAAATACCTGAAAGGCACATTAAACATCCTTCCCACTGCCCACCCCTTTTTTAAAAAAACAAATATGGATTTCTTTATGTTTGGGGCATAGATATTGGGAATTAAAATGGCATTTTGGTAGATTGTTTCTTTGAGGAGTAGGAATGTTTTTCTCCATATGTTTTGATTAACTTTGGTTTGAATTCTAATTTGTTAGATATTAGAATGTTATTCCAGATTGCTTCTTGGTTCCATTTGCTCGGAAATATTTTCCCAACCTGTCTCTCTGTGGTAATGTCTATCTTTGTTGAGGTGTGTTTCCTGTATGCAGCAGGATAGGTCCTGTGGGTTTTTTTGTTCGTTTGTTTGTTTTGTTAGTCTATGTCTTTTTTATTGGGGAAGTCAGTCCATCGATATTGAGAGATGTTAATGACTATGACTGTTATTTCCTAATGTTATTTTGTTGTTGGTGGTGGTGGTTGGTGGTAGTGTGTGTGTGTGTGTGTGTGTGTGTTTGTGTTTTCCTTTTTTTGTGTTTTTCTGGTATGAGATTATTTATTGTGTGTTTTGTGAGAGTTGTTAACTTCCTTAGGCTGGAATTTTCCTTCAAGTATCTTCTTCAGGGCTTAATAGACTTGATAGACTTTGTCTTGTCTGTCTGTCTCTGTCTGGATCTTTGCAATTATGTCTCTGTCTCAACCAACACACATCTTCTTTAAATTATATCTCTGGTATTTCAACTGCTGCAGTATATTTTCCTAATAGTTGGAGGTCAGGTGCAAAGGTCCAGCTCAAAGTATCCAGCATACCCCTCCTTTTTATTCAGGCTCAACTGATGTATGATAATAATAAATTAAAAAGCCCAAAGATACATAATCCAAAAGGTTTAAATTACTATTTTACAGTCCATCATTATAATTATCATAGTATAGTGTTCATTGTTATTATAATTGCTCACTGTACCTAATTTCTAAATTAAACATTATTAGTGTTTATATGTAGGAAACAAAAAGAATATATGAAGGATTTGGTTAATTCTGCTGTTTTCAACACTAAAAGACAATCTGAAACACATTGAGAGTGGAAAGGTGAACAAAATATTATTTACCTCTCCCTTGAGAAAACAAAAGAAAATTTCGCATACAAAGAAATGAAAAGTTGTGAGATTTCAAAGGTTCATATTTTTTTAAAAAATATTAAAATAAAAAAATATTTTGTTTTAAAGTTTTTTTTTATGCCTCGTCCAACTTTTCTGAGAGTCAAGTCTAAAAACAGATTACTGCAAAATAACTCTATTAAATAACTAGGAGAAAGAGGAAGAGTCATGTCCACCACTAGAAATTGAGCAAATGATAAATCTGAAAAAGGATAATTATGCATTTTGAAATAAAGATGATAAGAAAATATCACCACCAAAAATGAAACAAGAGTTCTAGTGATGGCAAAAGTTATCTGATTTATATACTGGGAAGTTCCAATTGCACAATGGAACAAATATCCTTTGACTTAGATAAAAAGTAGATTAGGAAATGATTCCTTTTTTTGTGAAACATAAATGTAAATTTAGCTTACATTTTAATAAAAATGAAATTAGTAAATAACTGCCCATTAAAATAGTTAAGGAATAGCTTACTGACTTGATTCTGTTTTATTAATTTATTTTTTATTTATTACAATTTATTCAATCAAAACAACCCTGAGATTTCACCTTACACCCATCAGAATGGCTAAAATAAAAAACTCAAGCAACAACACATACTGGAGAGGTTGTGGAGAAAGGGGAACCCTCCTTCATTGCTGCTGGGAATATAAACTTGTACAACCACTTTGGAAATCAATCTGGTGCTTTCTCAGATAATTGGGAATAATGCTACCTCAAGATCCAGCTATACCATTCCTAAGCATATATCCAAAAGATGCTCAAATATACAACAAGGGCATTTGCTCAACCATGTTTGTAGCAGCTTTATTCGTAATAGCCAGAACCTGGAAACAACCCAGATGTCCATCAACAGAGGAATGGATACAGAAATTGTGGTACTTTTACACAATGGAATACTACTCAGCAATTAAAAACAAGGAAATCATGAAATTTGCAGGCAAATGGTGGGATCTAGAAAAGATCATTCTGAGTGAGGTATACAAGAAGGAGAAATACACACATGGTATATACTCACTTATATAGACCTATAAGATATGATAAACATACTAAAATATATACACCTAAAGAAGATATACAAGAAAGAAGACCAGAGGTAAGATGATCAATCCTCTCTTAGAAAGACAAATGGCATGGGCATTGGAAGTAGGAGAAAACAAGTAACAAGACAGGCGCCTTCTACAGAGGGCCTCTGAAAGACTCTACCTAGCAGTGTATCAGAGCAGATGCTGAGACTCATAACCAAACCTTGGGCAGAGTGCAAGGAATCACATGAAAGAAGAGAGAGTTAGTATGACCTGGAGAGGACAGGAGCTCCACAAATACTAAATATATCTGGGCACAGGGGTCTTTTATGAGACTGTTCCTCCAACCAAGAACCATGTATGGACATTACCTAGAACCTCTGCTCGGATGTAGCCAATGGTAGCTCAGTATCTAAGTGGGTACCCACTAGAAGAGATCATCTTGAGTGAGGTATCCCAGAAGCAGAAAGACACACATTGCATGTTCTCACTTATAAGTGTATATTAGACATATAATATAGGATAATTATACTAAAATCTGTACATCTAAAGAAGCTAAGTAAGAAGAAGGACCCTGGGTAAATTGTTCAATCTTCATTCAACAAGGCAAATGGGGTAGACATCGGAAGAAGGTGAAAATAAGGAACAAGACAGGAGCTTACCACAGAGGGCTTCTGAAAGACTCTCCCCAGCAGAGTATTGAAGCAGATGCTGAGACTCATAGCCAAACTTGGGGCAGAATGCAGCGAATCTTACAAAAGAAGGATGAGATAGAAAGACCAGGAAGGGTTGGAGCTCCACAAGGAGAACACAGAACCAAAAACTCTGGGTAACCGGGGCTTTTCTTAGACTGATATTCCAACCAAGGATCATGCATGGAGATAACTTAGAACCCCTGCACAGAGGGAAGCCATGGCAGCTCTGTCTCCAAATTGCTCCTAGTAAGGGGAACAGGAACTGTCTCTGACATGAACTCTGACTGGCTCTTTAATCACCTCCCCCTGAGTGGGGAGCAGCCTTCCAGGCCTTAGAGGAAGACTATGAAAGAAAGCCCTGATAAGACTTGATAGACTAGGGTCAGATGGAAGGAAAGAGGTTCTCCCCTATCAGTGGACTGGGAAGGGGCATGGGAGGAGATGAAGGAGGGAGGGAGGAAAGTAAGGCTGGATTGGGAGGAGACGTGTGTGGGTTAGATCTGGGATACAAAGTGAATAAATTGTAATAAATAAAAAATCATTTTAAAAAAAAAGAAGAAAAAATAGCAAGCGCAGAAATCTGTAAAGCAAAGTCTTCTTCCCAATATGGAATCTTGTTTATTATAATGTAAGGAGGCCTGATTAAACCAACAGTATGTTTTCTCTGAAAATCAAATTTTTCCCACTAGTTCACACTTGTGACCTTTTGAGGTGTCCTCTGAGAGAGTCATTAAATTTTATCTAAAGAATGAAAACTGACATGATTTGGAACTCATTTCTTCACAGAATGGCAAGGTGAACATCAGCGAAGAAGAGTGGGAATGCAGAAGGTAAGGGCACCCCATGAGCAAGAGCACATGCTGTCCCTGCAGAATACCAAAGTTAGGTTCCTGGAGCGAATGTGTTATCTCACAATCACGTCTAACTACTGTGCCATAGGATCTGATGCCCTGTTCTGATGTCCATGGACTCCTGCATGCACACAGTGCTCATAAATACCCCCAGACATGCAAAATTACACATGAAAATTAAATAAATATTTTTTAATGTGAGGATTAAATAGTAGCTTCAATTTCTATAACTCTTATCCCCTGAAGATTGGAACCTGTTATGGAAAGCCATTTATTTTCTTATCAGTTCCGTTTCCATATGTTTTAAAATAAGTGTTTTGTTAGTTTGTTTTGGTTTGGTTTTTATCCTTGTTTCTTTGTCTTTAAATGATAATACATATTCTTGTTAGCTTAAATTGCTGAGTAAAATTTTCTTAAACTAACCAGTTTGCTCATATCCAACTTTGTAAACAATTAAGACTGATAGTAAACAAAGTATCCATATTGCAGTATTAGGCAATTTAAGCCTGTTTTATAATCATGTTTTTTTAGACATATACGTATAGAAGCTCTCAAAAACTTGTGATGTCTTTCACACTTTTTATTTCACTATGGGTTGTTTGTTCACTTCTTAACTTACATAAACCTAATTATTATGAATACATGGAATACTTCTACTTAGAATATTTGTATAGTTTATTCTTACAATATAATCTCCTTTTCCTAAATTTTCAGATCATTGTTTTTTAGTTCATTCATTTTATTTATTTATTTTTCTTCAATTTTCTTTTGTTTCTTTATTATTAATTACAGCACATTCACTTTATATGCCAGCTGTAGACCCTTTCTTCATCCCCTCCCAATCCCACCCTCCCTCATCTCCTCCCATGCCCCTCCCTGGACCACTGATGGGGGAGGTCTTCCTCTTATTCCATCTCACCCTGGTCAATCAGGTCTCATCAGGACTGGCTGCATTGTCTTTCTCTGTGGCCTGGTAAGTCTGCTCCCCCTAAGGGGAGGTGATCAAAGAGCCAGACACTGAGTTCAAGTCAGAGACAGCTACTGTTCCCATTACTAGGGAACCCACTTGGACACTGAGCTGCCATGGGATTCTAGGTTATATCTATGCATGGCCCTTGGTTGGAGTATCAGTCTCAGAAAAGACTCCTGGGTGCAGATTTTTTGGTTCTGTTGCTCTCTTTGTGAAGCTACTGTCCCCTCAAGGTCTTTCTATCTCTCCTTTCTTTCATAAGATTCCCTGCACTCTGCCCAAAGGTTGTCTATGAGATCTGCTTTGGTACCTTGCTGGTGAAAGTCTTTCAAAGGCCCTCTGTGGTAGGTGCCTGTCCTGTTCCCTGTTTTCTCCATTTGTCTTTCTAAGTGAGGATTGATTATCTTACCCAGGGACCTCCCTCTTACTTAGCTTCTTTAGGTATACAGATTTTAGTATGTGTATCCTATATTTTATGGCTAATATCCACTTATAGTTTCTTCATTTGAAAATTCTTATTCTGTTGCTTGATTTTGAACTTTTTTTCTTCTTCCTCACTTGTAGCTAAATTAGCACTTAGAAAAATTTTGGTTGTGTTTCTGTGGGATATAACCTTGTAACCTTTCCCAGTTTATACCAACACACTGTATTAATCCCACAAGCCTTTCACATTTATCAACTCTTTGGAAACCAGATTATCAGCTCAGTGGGAATTGCAATAAATCCACTGTAAGAAAGTTTTGTTGCACCAATACTGCTTTGGTACTATTCTACTAATTCACATTTTTCCTGTCGCTTTCCTTGATACTTTACCAAAGTTCAATTGACCAAAACAGCTATTTTCAACAGCTAACAACTAAAGCCATTATTATTCTTCAGTTAAGTATGAATTTGGCAAAATGTTGTTATGATTATTAAAAGTAATATAAAACTTTCTTGTATGCTGCTGACATCTGAATGATTTTAGATTTAAATATTAGATGTCATAACACATGAACAACTTTATTAAATGCTCTAAGAATCTAGTGTCTGCATAACCACAAACTATAATACATAAGCATGAAGTCATTTTATGATTTCCAAATACTATTTGTTATAGAATGTCTTTTATTCTGCTACATTAAAAAATTGCCTTGAATAAAAAGCACTCAATTTTCCTTCAGCTATCATACTTCTAGTAATCAGATTAAAGTTGTGAATTTAAATTTAAAATATGAGTTTAGAAATGATGATATAAAGTGTATCATCATATGCCAAAAGGCTCAAAAACATTTTACTTTTCTAGATAAATTATGAAAAGAAATAATGTCTGAAATAGCATTGATTCTTGAAAACCTATTCACCCAATTACCAATTTATTAAATTGTTATTAAGCTTTATGAGTAATTTGACATATTCAATATCTAATAACATATCGAGAAAAGTGGTCTAAAAAAGAACGAAGATAGTTCTTCTGTGGGACTGCTTTTAACAACTCATTTTAGAAGGGAAGACAATAAGATTTTCATAAAATTTAGTTTGAAACTGTTTTTTTTTTCCTCAAGGCTAGGGTGCACTTACTTACTTTCTTAACAAAAATATCCCACTTATATATTTTATATATATATATATATTATATTCTTATATAAGCACTATATTTCTGAGTTTTAACATTATTTCTAATTCTGAGAAACTCTGAGAAAGCTTCCTAATCTCATGTACTCTAGGGTTCTTTCAGTTGTAAGAAGAACACAGTGTAGAATAAACTGAAAGTAAGTGATACAAAATAAGTTAAGATCAGGGTATAAGACTAGAAGCCTTGGTTTTCTGCCCATTGTGCTCTCTTGAATTATAGACACAAAACATCCAGAATCCTCTTCATTAAAGAGCCTTGAGAGAACCACAGATCTCAGTTTTCTGTCGTGAGTACTTAGCATGGTTGGTTCAAGAGGAGAAATCACACCATGTATATACACACAATTCATTCAGGTATGATCTGTACCTAACAACTGAATTAGGAGTCTTTACAAAAGCAGTAGATGCTGCTGCCAGATGTCTTTTAGAGACAGCTATAGTACAAGACTACTAGAATTTGACTTCTCATTCCCTCCTCTCCATTTATGCTCAGATCTCCACCAATTAACTCCCACCCCATGTCATGTTCTTTCTCTTTCTCCCTCCCCCTTTTCCTCTCCCTATCGTCTTCTCCACACACCCCCAGTACCCCTGATGTTATCTATATGTCCCTGCGAATAGGACAATCAATTAAGCATTGATATCTATTTTAAAATAGAGTTAGCACTATTCTAAAGTTAACGTCCACATAAGATTTCAATTCCTGGGTAATCCAATCTGCGATGTGACCATTGACCTATAATGTTCTCATTCATAATAAGAAATAATAGAATGTTATGATGTTTATTAAGATTTTATGATGTTTATTAAGATGTTTTTTAAAAATTTGCCATATTAAAAGTAGCAGCCTCTTTTATCTATACTGATGAAGGTTATGGGGGTTATGAAAGAAAATTAGGACAGACAGTCATGCTTTAAATTTGGTGTCCTGAATGATGGCGTTAAAATCTTATGTTATTCCTACATTTTCCATTTATATTTTTATGAACTTTTTTTTCAGTTGGTTTTGTATTTGTCTCATTTGGTCTTAGAACCAATCCCCTTTGAGTGGACTAGGGGATGGGGATGGGAACGAGAAGAAGAAAGGGTAGGTCTGGGATGAGATGAGGGAGGGAGCTACACTTGTAATATAAAATGAATAAATTGTAAAAAATAAAAATAAATATTTTTTTGAAAGTAGGCCATCTACGACCTAAATGCTAAAATAAAACCTCCTCTTCATGAACTAGTAATTCTAGCAATATATTTTGACTGCAGTGCCTGGCCTGAGTCACATAATGTTACTTATAACTTCTAGAATTTTAACCAATTTACAAGCTAAATATACCTAGACTAGTTGGACTGTTACAAATGAAAGTTAAATACTTTGTTCCTTTTGAAGTATTCATCTTTATAAAGAGTTAATTCTATATACTTTTCAAAACTTAATTAAGCCCTGCACTCTGCCCTAAGTTTGACTATGAATCTCAGCATCTGTTTCAATATCCTGTTGAATAGATTCTTTCAGAGGCCCTCTGTGTTAGGCTCTGGTCCTGTTCCCTGTTCTCTCCCTCTTCAATGTCTATACCATTTGCCTTTCTGAATGAGGACTGAACATATTACCCAGGGTCCCCTTCTTGCTTAGCTTCTTTAGGTGTACAGATTTTATCATGATTATCCTGTATTATATATTTAATAGCCACTTATAAGCGATTATATACCGTGTATGTCTTTCTGCTTCTGGGAAATCTCACTCAGGATGATCTTTTCCAGTTCCGACCATTTGCCTGCAAATTTCAAGATTTCCTTGTTTTTAATTGCTGAGTAGTATTCCACTGTGTAAACGTGCCACAATTTCTGTATTCATTCCTCAACTGAGGGACATCTAGGTTGTTTCCACATTCTGACTATTATGAATAGAACTGCTACAAATATGGTTGAGCAAATGTCCTTGTTGTATACTTGAGCATATTTTGGATATATGCCTAGAACCCTTGCAAAGATGTAGCCCATGGTAGCTCCAAGTGGGTACCCTAGTAAGGGGAACAGAGACTGACTCTGACATTAACTTAGTGGTTGGCTCTTTGATTGCCTCCCCCTGAGGGGAGGGGCCAGTCACAGAGGAAGACAATGCAAATAGTCCTGATGAGACTTGATAGGCTAGGGTCAGATGGAAGCGTAGAAGGTCCTCTACTATCAATGAACTAGGTGAGGGATATGAGAGGAGAAGAGGGAGGGAGGGATTGGGAAAAAATGAGGGAAAGGGCTACACCTGGGATACAAAGTGAATAAATTGAAATAAATTTTAAAAAGATATTTTAAAAATGAATTATGCTTAATTAAAAAAAACATGCATAATTTACTTAGTATAGACATTGGTAAAAAAAAAATGTAAGGTAGTAGTTAATATCAATTTGGAATTGAAATAGTTCAAGAAAACAAACAAGGAGTTGAGAAGCCTAAATCTCCTGAAGATATTTACATACTAAGCCAGTCAGAATATTTAGACCTAACTATATCCTTCCTCAATGTTGACAGCAAATTGACACTAGAAACACATAAGTCCTGATATATTTGTAATACACTTAAATTCCTACATTGGCTATTTGGCTTAAAAAAAAAATCTTTAAAATACCCATAATTCTTCCCCTGTCAGTATTCAATAAGTGAGAGCTTCAGGACCTTGTACTGACTACTCCAAGTTGAGGAAGCAAAGCGCTTAGTCCTTCTGATGCATTAGCATTCCTTATAGCCAGATTTGAGCAGAGTGAAAACAAAATCTCTGGGCACAGTAAGTTCAATTTGTCCTAAAAAATCTTTTCTCTTAAAAATGAATCCTAGAACTTTTCTAATATTTTAGTCATGAATTACTGTCTTTCTTGGACCACATGGAATTTATCTAAATATTTCATTGTATACATTTTTTGTGTGTTTTATCTTATATTTCTAGGGAAATTTCCTAAGAGATATGGCCAATGACATGAAATATTTAAAAAAAAAAACCAAGATGAGAATATGAATAAAGGCTCTGTGACTAAAACATTAAGTAATGTTTTACATGCTCAGATCCTGGTTGCCATCATTATGACTGCACTTTCCATGCCTGTCCTTTGCAGCCTGTCTTCTAGTTTTTGGACAAATGTCCTTGTCTTTATTCTCTCCTTTGTTGCACCGACTTTTCAGCAATGGATCCAGGCTTAATCCCCAACTTCTCTCAGTGCTACACACCTCTTGGAGAAATCACACACACACACACACACACACACACACACACACACACACACTCACACTTTATAGTATCAATATTTTGAAAAACATATTAAGTGTGGCTTCCTTAGGAGTATAAATACACAAAAGTTCCTGATTTACTTTATTTCAGAAATAAATACACCAGTCAACAAACAAACAAAAACAAATAGGCATTACAATTTGTTAGCACTTCTGCTTGCAAAAAAGAAAGAATTTGAGCAGCAATTTCTCCTCTTGTAGTTCATGACTTTCTCCTGACTTCTGGAGACAATCAATTACTCATCTTTTGTAACAACGTATTCCTATCATCCAAGCTTTGTTCTCTTTAGTTAGTTTTTTTTTCCCCAAGTATGAAAGAGAAAGCAATTCTGTATCTCCTGTCAGTGTTTCCTATAATTGCTAAAATAACTTCTCACAAAACAGGCAGGTCCAGGTAATACACATAGGGCAGCTAAGGGAAGGAGCTGTGTCCTTTTCTAGACGAGAACTGTACATTCTCCAATAACATAATCTATAGAGGGAGACTTGTTTAAAAAAGCTAATTTATATTACTGAGCAGAGCTTTACTTCCTGAAAGGAGCCTCCATTAGTTTTAATGTTTGGATCTGTTATAGTGAAATGATCATTGAAAGGTTTGTTTTTCAAGATTCAGCAAATCAATCAGTTACATAATTAAACTCCCACCCAAGGAAAGCAAAAACTGCTTTCAACTTTAGTCTGAAAATTTACTGTGTATTTTTAGCCACTCTTCTAGACAATGTTTCAAAAACAATAGTGAAAATAATTAGATATCTTGCTGTACTGGTTCCTTTCTATTCTGTTGTCTTAGCAAGGTTAAGAGTCAAAATACAGATCCAGCTGAGAACACTTACTGATGATTAGTGCTTTATTATTCAGTAAAGACTATTGAGTGTGTGTAACATCGTATCTATGAAAATATTAATTCACAGTCCTATATCATTTGAGACTCGTTTAGATTAAGAATAATGTTTTGGTTCTTTGTGTTGTCTGTGGTAATCAGTAAATATTTTAAGGAAGATAACATTTAGAGTTACCAGTCTGATTCCTGCTGCCAAAACTAAACAAAACTTCTCTGTTCAAAGTTTGTCACAAGTTTATCTTTACCATACTGATAATTATGAAACACTATATATTGGTAGACTGTGTTAAAAGTGAAGTACTACAGGATACAAAAATAATTGGCATCGTTACTAACACCTAAAGCACATTAAAAACAAATATCTTCTCCAAATGCATCCAGGGTATACACACACACAAAACAAAAAAATAAAAAGACACATATGGTATATATACTTACTTACAAGCAGATATTAGCTATATAAATAAGATAATCATACTAAAATATACAGACATCAAGAAGCTAAACAAGGGTGCCCTAGAGAGGATGCTTAAGTCTCACTCAGAAGGGAAAACAGAATAGATACCAGAAGTGGTAGAGGAGAGGGAACTGGACAGAAGGCTACCAACATAGGGCCTCTAAAAGTCTCCACCAAGCAGGAGAGCTAAGTGGATAGAGAGACTCACAGCCAAACTTTGGACAGAGCACAGGTAGTCTTATTGAAAAAGGAAGATATAAAAGGATCTGGAGGCGACAGGAGTCCCACAAGGAGGCAAACAAAGCTAAGAAAAACTGGGCCTGTGGGGGAACTGCTGAGACTTAAGCATCAACCAAAGTCCATGTGAAGGGACCAGGCAGCTCTGCTGCAACAGTTGTGCTGCCATGACAGGCTTCATAAGATACTGTAGGCCTGAGTTTCTGTTTCCTGGTAAGGTTCCCACAGTTGTTCAGATCATGTATCTATTTCTCAGAACGTGAAACTATAGTCCATAGAAACTAGATACAATAACTCAATCACTTCCCTGAAAATCAGAAACAATAATCCATTAACTGTCTTAAAAATTTCCTAAGCACTTGGCCAATCAAACTATAGGTTAGTTAGAAATCTTTGCTTAGCTAGTCAAAATGATATTGTTACCTGGGCACTTGTTGTTAGCATTTTTTGTTAGCTGGGCACACCTTGTTACTTGCACACTCCATGAAGTACCCACCCCAACCCCTAGATCAGCACCAACCTATCAGTTTATGACAAGCTTGTTTCTGCAAACTACAAACCAATCATGTAACTGAAAGTCCTGTTCCTTGCTCAACTCATAATTAAAACCCAGCTTTGCAGCCACACCCTAATCCACTGCTTTGGACCCTGGTGAGTCCTAGCTTTTTCCAAAATAAAGGCTTTTTGTTCTTACCTACATGGTCAGCTTTCTGGTGGTCTTTGGGGATTTTGCGAACTGGACATAAAACATGCATAGAGAGGACCTAGATGTCCTGCTCAAATGTAGCCCATAGACAGCTCAGTCTCCATAAGGCTTCCCTAGTTCAGTTGCCTGTTCCTTGGTCACTTCTCCCAGCCTACAAAGGAAGAGAATTCAGGCAATCCTGATGGGACCTGATAGGATAGGTTCAGACAGTAGGGGATCAGGAATTACCCTATCAGTGGACTAAAGGAGAGGAATAGGGGAGAAAGAGGGAGGGAGAATGAGACCGGGAGAAGATGAAGGAGGGGGCTACAACTGGGATACAAGGTGAATAAATTGTAAATAATAATAATAGTAATAATAATAATAGGCTCTAATACATTGAACAGTTGGGTGACCAAAGTCAGTAACGATTTGCAAAATATTTATTTAACAATCATTGTACTTTTGTTAGGTCTTTGTAACTATGCTTGGACTTTGTTGTAGTAGTCCTATAATATTATGGTCTTATTTCTAAATCTGGTTAGTTTTAAACTCATAAGTTGAGTTGGAAAGTCTTCCAGTCTTTATAATGTCATCCAAGAATTGGTTTAAATTTGTTCATTTCTTGAATGTTTCTTATCTGGAACTTACCAAAAGTCATTGCTTGATACCAATTTACAATCTATGTTTCTTATTAGTATGTATTCAGAGTTTAAGAGAATGCTGACTTCCTTATTGCAGCCCAGGAAATATTTGTGCAATGTAAGAAATATTTAAATAACTAAATAAGGGTAAAATAACCCCCTGATTGGGGAACAGCCTTACCAGGCCACAGAAGAAAACAATGCAGCCACTACTGATGAGACTTAATAGGCTAGGGTCAGAAGAAAGGGGAGGAGGACCTTCCCTATCAGTGGACTTGGGGAAGGATATGGGAGGAGATGAGGGAGGGAGCTGGGATTGGGAGGGGATGAGGGAGGGGGTTACAGCTGGGATATAAAGTGAATAAACTGTAATTTATAAAAATATAAATAAATTTTAAAGAGAAAAAAGTAAAATAAATTCATCTTGTTCTATTTTTGCTATTAATTTAGGAAGCTTGGAAATATCTTCTCTATTTAACATTAATTCAACATTATATTGCCTAATTAACTTCAAAACAATAGACCATAGGCCATGTTTATTTATGTGTTCCTTTTGTTATGTTAAGCAGAAGTTTAAATTTCTCACATTGAAATTCCTTTCTAAAAGTAATTATCAATTTGCACTTGTGAGCAAGCAAATAAAATATACCTTCTTTTCTGCTTTTTAACAGTATAAAATTAGTTTAGTTTTGTATTTACATTTTACCAAAACAAATGTAATATTTTTAAGTACTTAAATATTTTCTTTATTTCACATGCCCCAACAATTGACTTTAAAAGTGACTTGTGAATTTTATTTTGGCATTCAACAACATGTTTCTGTTCATTTCCTCCACTCAGCACAAATTCGTAAGTTCAACCTACTATTTACTAATTATCCACCATCCTCACATCTACTTTTTTTAAAAAAAAAAATTGAGTTTCTAAATCACTTCAAAAACTCAAATGCTATTACAAGTGAAGCCACTTAGTAGGGCCTTGTTAATAAAGGTAATCTAGTGAAATTAGGCTCTTTCAATGAATATTGGTTTATCTTGGTTGCTGGCTGTAATACACAATAATAAGCACAACCTGGCACATGGACATTTTCACCATTAACCTTTTGCCTGGGCTGTGAGGATATTTTACTTCAAAGTCACTGATTTGACAGATTTTGTTTCAGCTTCTGATTTGTGCCTTAAAAGTAAAAGAAACTCATTGGCTGGCTCTTTGAGCACTCCCCATCCCTGATGGGGGAGCAGCCTTGCCAGGCCACAGAGAAGGACATTGCAGCCACTCCTGAAAACGCCTGATAAGCTAGGGTCAGATGGAAGAGGAGGAGGACCTCCCCTATCAGTGGACTTGGAGAGGGACATGGGAGGAGATGAGGGAGGGAGGGTAATATTAGGAGGGAATGAGGAAGAGGGGCTACAGCTGGGATGCCAAGTGAATAAACTGTAATTAATATAATAAAAATTTAATTTAAAAAAAGTAAAAGAAAATTCCCCATGATTAAATGGAATCACTTTTTTTATTTTTTATTTAACTTTTATTAATTACACTTTATTCATTTTATATCCCCCCATAAACCCCTCCCTTTTCCCCTCCCCCCTCCCCCCCCTTTCTGCCTGCATGCCCCTCCCCAAGTCCACTGATAGGGGAGGTCCTCCTGGTTGGAACTTGCATGGACAGCTTTCCAATAATACCTCGTGACAGGAGAAAAGGAGAATTATTTCCTGCACTTGAAGCTGTGTTCATGTACAACATCATTGGTCATGCTTTCTCCTGAAATTTTTAAGTCCATTTTGAAACTATTTTTCTTGGACTTTAGCTTAGAAGGCATAGACACAGAAAAATCACTCAACATATTAGTGCAAGTGGTTGATAGAAACTTGCCAGCAATTCTTAAACATTTATTTTTAGAAATGACTTTTTAGACTTTTATGCTCAGACCTGTCAAGATGCTTAAAGAATGTTCTTATTGCTGGTTTCATCAGTTTTCTAGTCTCTTCTTCTTTCAAACAAGGTATATCTACATACAAGAAAATTATCCCTTATTTAACTGAAACAACAACAACAACAAAAAAGAGTACAAATAAAAGGTATTTTCTTTTTTTAATTTAATTTTATTATTATTTTTATTATTAGTTACATTTTATTAACTCTGTATTCCAGCTGTATCCCACTCCCTTATTCCCTCCCAATCCCACCCTCCCTCCCTCATCTTCTCCCTGCCCCTTTTCAAGTCCACTGATTGGAGAGGTAAAACAAAACAATAGCTTTAGAAAGGAAAGAAAAGAAATACAACAGTCACAGAATAGGACAAGTAAAATGTTCTAGTCTCCCTCTCCTTAATGAAACAATATAGCAAGACTAGAGCTTGCAAATTTTATATAGGAATTTGCAGATGACTTCTCTTGTGTGTTCATTCAGTTCTTATTCGTACATATATGCAAAAATAGTGATGAGGATTACATAAAATTAGCATGCACAGCTGTCTACAGAACCAACACAAGTTTAAGAATAGTCAAGTTCTATGTGGTACGATTGGAAAATCTGATAGTTTACTGGAAAAGCATACGTCAATAGGCAGAGACCACCAATCACACAATCATGATAAAGATTGCTCTGCTCTTATCTGATAAATATCAAAATGGTTATCAAAGTGTTTTCAAATGTTTCAAATCACTTACTAGAGCAGAACACCATTGGGGAGAATGAAATCAGTATGTTAGGTAGAAAAAATTATCCCCTGAATTTAAAGATAAAAGTGCAATATAGTACAATATAAGTTTTTATATCAGTGTCAGTAGAGATATTTAGCTAATTTATTTTATTGTCTTCCATATAATCTACTCATGATTGAAGGGGATATTTTGTTTTGAACCGAAAACAAAATAAAAATTTGTTGAGTAAAATAAATGTGCTCTTACTTTTTCTGTGCCTATCCCTCTTAATTATTTAACTGAAAAGAATATATATATATATATACATATATATATGTATATGTATATGTCAGAATATATATATATATATATATATATATATATATATATATATATAT
>NW_026585689.1:23622031-23633839 GCF_907164565.1 Psammomys obesus
ATATATATATATATATATATATATATATATATATATATATATATATGACATAAACATTGTCTACTCTACAAGTGAGGGTTCATTCTTTGGTGTCTGGTGTGCACGACTCAAAATCTTTCCTAATGAAAATGTATGCATAGATGGTGGAGCGGCTCACGTAACCTCAGGGTTCATTTCAGTGAATTTATTTAAATGAGTTGAGATCATGATTTTAAACACATTCCATGTGCTCATATGATTATTAAAATATTACTTATATAACCAAGGTCTGAAAGAAACCTAAGTGTTCTCTGTTTATCAGACAAGAAAAATGCCATCTGTGTTTCAACTGGAAGTTTTGTAAGTTTTTAAACTGAAAAGGCACCCTGACATTTGTGACAAAATTGACAGTACTGGAAAATATCTTTCTAACTGAAATGAGCCATAAAGGACAAATGCTACAGATTACACTTACATATGGTTCTTATGATAGTGAAAGTTAGAAAAGCAGAGAATATAATAGTGGTTTCCAGGGCTTGTTCATGTGTAACTAAGACATTGTTATCCATTGATGATGAAGTTTCAATTATGGGTAGATGAATAAACTCTTGAAATCTATTCTATGTCATAGTACTTAGAATTAACAATACATTGTCATACACTTCAAAATTCAGAGGCAAATGGTTGGAATGCACAATGGTAGAACACTTTCCTAGCATGGGTAAGACATTAAATACTGTTCCTAGAACTGGGAAAAAATACACAGGAGAAATATTGTATTAAATATTCTTAACTACAAAGAAAGATACACAAGAAAACATTGAAAAATATTTAATATTTTCATTTTTTATTGTTAGCACTGTAGGTATCATGGATGGGGCTTATGAACATGGGTGCTGTGTCCCAAACTTATCAGATCATATACCTGAAACAAGTACAGTTCTTCACATGTCACTTTTACCTTAAATAAGATAGACTGGGAAATAGTGATAAAGTGCTAAAAACAAACAGACAGGAATATCAGGCATTAAATAGAAATATGTGTTTATAGGTGAATGAGTGTGTGTGTGTGTGTGTGTGTGTGTGTGTGTGTGTGTGTGTGTGTGTTTGATATATAACTCAACAAAAACAATTAGACAAAATGAGCCCAGGTTCCAGCTGGGCACAGGGGCACATGCCTATAATCCCAGCACTCAAGGAGGCAGAGGCAGGCAGATTTCTATGAGTTCAAAGCCAGCCTAGTCTACAAAGTGAGTCCAGACCAGCCAAGGCTCCACAGAGAAAACTGTCTCAAAAAACCAAAAACAAAACAAAATAAAACAAACAAACCAAAAACAGATAAAAAAGCTCAGGTTCTTACAGAGAGCGCTTCAAAGGCAATTCACAGGATGCAAGTAAGCACATGTAAATATGTTCTAAATCTTTAATCACGAGGTAATAAAAATCATCTTGAACTACCTCTATGTAGTAAAATTAAGCAAATAAAAATATTAATGCATGCAATGATTCATGATATCACCACTTATTAGAGAAACTTTGAAATCTTATTGAAGTGACTATGAGCATTTCAAACAGTTGAATTTTCTGAAAGTACTGGGAGAAATATGAATACCCTTTGAAGAAAATTTTGACTATAACAAAGTATCTAAACTTGTGACTAGCTATTCCAAATTTAGGTACTTAGCATACTCAGATGAATCTTGTACTTAAAAAGCTTGAGTGCTCAAGTATTGGTAGAAATTTTGTTCTTAATAGATTTCCCTCATGAATGAGAGCATAAACAAATTGTGGCATCTACTAATCAATGAATACTATGAATGAGCTATTGGTACACATAACCACAAAATATTGTCAAAAGTAGTACTATTGCATGAAACCAAATCTGAAGAAATAGAACGCAAAGCAATAGTTACCTGGAAAGATTTGAGTGGGGAGCTGACAAATGAAATATAAATCTTTGAACATGCTAGCCTCATGTTTAAGTCTTTTAAATTATTTTCCAATTAATTACAGTTCATTCAATTTGTATCCTAGCTGTAACCCTCTCCCTTGTCCCCTCTCAGTCACACCCTCCCTCCCTCTCCTCCCTGCCCCTTTCCAAGTCCACTGATAGGGGAGGTCCTCCTCTTCTTCCATCTGACCCTAGCCTATCAGGTCTCATCAGGACTGATTGCATTGTTCTCCTCTGTTGCCTAATAAGGCTGCTCCCCCCTCAGGGGGAGGTAGTCAAAGAGCTAGCTACTGAGTTCATGTCAGAGTCAGTCCTTGTTCCTATTACTAGGAAACCCACTTGAAGACTGAGCTGCCATAGGCTGCATCTGAGCTGGGGTTCTAGGTTATCTCCATGCATGATCCTTGTTTGGAGTGTCAGTCTCAGAAAAGACCCCTGTGCCCAGATATTTTTGGTTCTGTTGTTCTCCTTGTGGGGCTGCAATCCACTCCAGGTCTTTCTATCTCCCCATCATACTTGAGTCTTAGCGGTTCCCCTGGGGAAGACAGTTGTCAAACCTCAGGAAATTATATATTTTATAACACAATACATTTCAAAATGTTTGTGAGTGAAAAATAAGAGCATCATCTTTTGTTTTCTTTAATAGAATTTTACAAGTGAGTTCCTTTTCAAATAACACAGAACCTAAAATTACATATCCTAATTTTATATATTGACCTGTATCAAAAAAAAGTAGTCTAAGTAGAATGGAGCTAACAAAGTAATTTTTAGAGGTGACTGACTCAATAAAAAAAAAAAAAAAAAGTGAAAGTCAACTTTTTGTCACAGGGCAGCATACAGATATTCAGTAACCATCTGGGATATTGGTAAGACTACAACATGAAGATACTCGTCAGGGGGCAAGGACTCGGGATGAAGGGAAACCTAATTAATTATCTCAAGTACATTTATTGAGCTTCAGTGAAAACTAAATTATTTGTCTAACTTACTGTGTGCAATATACTACAGACACACCAGGTTATGAAGGGTAAAGAGAAACCAAGCAATAATTGAGAAATTGTATTCTGTCTGTGGCAAGGACAATTGTTGGAGGTGGTCCAGAGTATCACCATGGAGAATCCCCGCAAGGCTTTGGAGATAAATCTAAGGGGCAATGGTACAAGCCAGGAAAGTGAAAATGAACAGCTGAGCAGGTTTTATGGAGTAAAATATCTTATTTTGGGGATGGATCAGTTGGTAAGGGTGCTTGCTGCCAAGCCTGATGACCTAAATTTGATCTCCACATGGTGGAAAGAGAGAAACAACTCTGGCAGGCATTGTCTAACCCCCACCTTCAGCCCATGGTGTGTACACACACCAATTAAATGCTTGTAAATTTGTTTAATTTTATATATTTTCTAACAATGTATTTTGATAGTGTGTTCTTCCCTTACCAGCTTCTCCTCCAAGCTCCTGCCCCCTCCCCACCCACCCAAATTTATATTTTTTCTCTATTAAAACAAAACAAAACAAAAAAGCACACAACAAACACACTCAAAACACAAATGCACACACACACATACATGCACAAATACTAGCATGTTCTGTGTTGACTAACTACTCCTGAGCATGTGGCCTGGTGTGAGTGTGATTGACACAACTAACGCCACACCACTGGAAAAAAATTTTTCCTTCACACAGCAGCTAACATTTATAAATGACTTTTCATTAATGGTGGAACTTTTGCCCACTTCACCTTCTCTGTGCTAGAGTTTTATCTGCCTTGAGCTTTTGCATGTTTCCCACATTTCGATGTGTTTATATATGCACAAGCCTTGTGCTTAAATTTTTCTGTTACTTTGGAGTCATGTATCAGTTCTGTTCTTGACTTATTCTTTTTCTCATGGATAGCTGATCCTTGAAATAGGGATGTGATAAAGCCATTATGTTTAATGCTGGGCAAAGTTGCTCACTCTCTGCACATTGCCCAGCTGTAGGTCTCTGTGATAGTTAACATGCTGCATGCTGCATGAAAAAGGTTCTCCAATAAGGGCTTAGCAAAGCACTGATCTATGAATGTGGCAATATGTCATTGGGAGTCATTTTATTTCTATGTTCACTTAACAGAATAATCGTAGTAGGTTTTCACTTAGGGCCCATGACCTATCTAGTCTCAAGTTCTTGGCATCATTTATGATGTTAATTACACAATGTTTTGTTTTGTTTTTTATGTGTAGATGTTAGCTTTTAAGTTCTAGATGTGTATTTCATGTAAAACTTTCAAAGAACCTCTGCCTATATAGATTTTTACATCCTCATTAAAAAGATAGATAAGAAATATTGAACGCAATGAATAAGTACATTCTGTAAAGCGGTTAATAGTCACAAAAAAAACCCCTAAAGATGGCATATTCTTTTTTATATCTTTTTTCTTTATTATTATTATTATTCATTGCAATTTATTCACTTTGTATCCTGGCTGTGACTCCCTCCCTCATCTCTGCCCATTCCCACCCATCCTCCCTTTTCTCTCCCTTATGTTCCTCCCCTAGTCCAATGATAGGGGAGGACCTCCTCCCCTTCTATCTGACAGTAGCCTCTCAGGTCTCATCAGAACTAGCTGCATCATCTTCCTCTGTGGCCTGGCAAGGCTGCATCCCAGCCCCCAGGGGAAGATGATCAAAGAGCCTGCCACTGACTGACTTTGTCTAACCAGGCATGAACATCCTCCTCCTGTATATACCTTAAGTCTAATTAAACAGCTGCTATTTGCCCCCAGTGCATAAATACCACTGCTGAACCTTTACAAATATTTTCCGATTCTCATCCTTAGTGTGATTACTCCGCACTGCAACTGGGTACAACAACTGATTGCTTTGCTCCTTCCGCAGCTTATATAGTTCCTTTGGTGCTATGAAAACTTGACCTCAGGTAGGAGACTTCCATGGCCAGCTCTAACTGAAATGTTCATATACCTTTGTCTAAAATGTAGAGCACCTTCAGAAATAAGACTTCACCTTAATTTTCTTAAAGGAAATCAAGGGCACCAACAGTTTATATTGTTGTGGGGGATCTTTTAGAGTCCTGTAACCAACAAGTTAAAAGGAAGTTTCACAAGACATCACTAGGGTTTTTCCTAGAAAATCAGTGGCTTTGGTGGGAGCACAGTAAGCCTAAGCGTGGTTTCATTTTTACATATGCATAGATGTGTGTGTGTGTTTATGTACATATGTGCGTGTTTGTATAAACATATGTGTGTGCATGTTTGTGTGTGTGCATTTGAGTGTTTGCACACATTCACACATACAGACTTCATGTGTATATAGATTCTTTCTTATTTTAATTAATGTATTATTCACTACACCTCCCGATTGCAGCGCCCTTCCTCCTCTCCAACTGAACCCACCCTCCCTCTTTCTTCTCCCCTCCCCCTTCCCTATTCCTCAGGTAAGGGGAGCTCCCAGCCCTGCCACCCACCCCTGCTCATTAAGTCGCATCAGTACTGAGTGCATCCTCTTCTCCTGTGATCTGGAGAGGCATAGTAGATTCTTAAGGAAAATGGGGGCATTGGAGAGCTCTTCTAGGTGAGGACTGAACAACACAGGGAAGTAAAAAAGAACTTTTTTGAGAAGTTTTGTCAGTTTCCTTAGAAGTCAGGCATTTTCTTTGTCTGACACATCTAAGGTTCACGAAATTATCTCTTCATTTAAATCCTGGTTTTAGGCTGGAAAACCTCCCGTACACATTTCTTTGGCCTAGGCGCTAGAATTCTGCCACTTTTATTTTTGTGGACCAACTGGGGTCTTTCTCCAAAAGCAGAGCTAGCTAATCAAGATTTAGGGTGCTCTGAGAATTGCTGTTTAACTTTAGTTATTAGAACGTCTTTGAATGAAGCTATATAAATGTCCCAACAAAACATGGTGAGCAAAATGTAAGAGCAAAGGCCTCACAAGCTAGTGAAAAGAAGTGCCTCCATAAATGTCATGGAACTGTTAAGTGGGGCAATTTGGGAATTAACACAAAGATCTTGGAGGGTCGTCATTTTTAAAGAATTACACTATTTATACGTGTAGGTGGAAAACATGATGGGAATTTGGCAAAGAACACACAAGTGCAATTAGTGTTGCAAATGGTGCGTGTGGGGGTAAATGTATGAGCCGGCATGCTCATGTGTATACAAGTGAGCATGTATAAATGTACAAGTTCACACTTGTATGCGCAGGCTGGGGACAGGGGTCAAACTGAGGTGCTGTTCTTCATGTGCTGAGGCAGAGGCTCTGTTTTCCTGGAACGCACCAAATAGACTAAGCTTGTTAGTGATTTCCTGAAGACTCTCCTGCCTGAGTCTCCCTAAATTTGGGACAAAAAAAAATGCATGCCACCGTACCCAGATTTTCTTATGTGAGCTCTAAAGATATAGCCCAGCTCCTCAGGCTTAGAACGCAAGCGTTTTGCCAATAGACTTATTTTTCCATCCCCAGTGCATTTGCTTTCTGAGAGGTGGTATGGCTCAGAGTATGGAATTTTTAGTAGGAACTGAGGAAAACATGATATTTTTTTTCATGAATTTAAAATAATTTATTTTGGTGTACTGCTTGCATTCTATTAGTTATTACTGTAAATCTCTTAATTTGTCTAATTAATATGTTAAAAATCACATAAATATGAATGCAGAAGACAAACACAGCTTATGCTGTGGTAGGGTTTGGCACAATTTATGGCTTCATCCAGACAGTCCAAGTCTTAGATGGGTCCCTGGGAAATAGGTATGATTATACAACACATGTTTAAAATGCAGTGTAATCTTTTTTTTTTAATCTTTTATTTTTTTTATTAATTACACTTTATTCATTTTGTATCCCCCCATGAGCCCCTCCCTCCTCCCCTGCCGATCCCACCCTCCCTCCCCTTTCTGCATACATGCCACTCCCCAAGTCCACTGATAGGGGAGGTCCTCCTCTCCTTCTTTCTGATCTTAGTCTATCAGTTCTCATCAAAAGTGGCTGCATTGTCCTCTACTGTGGCCTGGTAAGGCTGCTCCCCCCTCAGGGGGAAGTGATCAACGAGCAGGCCAATCAGATTATGTCAGAGGCAGTCCCTCTTCCCATTACTAGAGCAACAAAACAAGATAATTTGAACACAGGGAACTTCCCAGAGACTCATACTCCAACCAAGGACTATTTGTGGAGATGACCTGGAACCCCTGCACAGGTGTAGCCCATGGCAGTTCAGTGTCCAAAACATGATATTTAATGATATCTGTAACAGCTAAGTGGTAGAGCAAAGTAGAAAATGAAAAGAAAGGTAAATTTTCATCTGACTTTTCAGTTTTCCAACTTGAACACATGAACTAACCTTGGGGCAATTAGGAAGAAAGGCATTCACAATCTTGTCCACACTGCTATGCAGGTAAAATTATGAGTTAATGGAGTACTTTTCTAAATGAAGGGAGACGTACCTTTCTTTGCTCATTTGAGCACCCTTATGTCCCAGCACAGTATCTAGCAAAGGGAATGGAGCCCACGATGTTTGATGGGTGAATGGATGAATAAATAATTAAAGGAAAATGATGAAGACTCACCTTTTCTATTCATAATTGGACACTAAACATAATGTTTCATAATTACAAGGAGACAGATTTAATTTCTTTGTAAATATTACCAGTTAACTGGAAGAGTCTATCTTGAAAATATCTTCAGCAGAAAATAAGAAAGGTGTCTAATTTTAAAACAAAATTGGAAATTAACTCATGCAGAAATATTAATTTTTCTAACTTCCACTTAATCCTTCTTTAAGTACAGAATGCCTTTTATTATCCATATCTTTTAAACAAAGATGTTTTATTTCCTCTTAGTTAAGTTACTGAACTTACATTAAAAAATGTCTTCAAAACGTGAAGAAAATTTAAATAATTTCTTTCTTCTTCAGATAAGTAAAATCTAAAAGTACAGTTTTCAACCTGTGCTCATAGTTCTTATCCTTGAGGGGAAAGGAAAGGGGAGAAGCATGTATTTGACCTACCCACACATATTTCTACTTTCTCACTTTATACCATGTAACACAGCCGTGAGATGGAGTTTTCCTGGGGAAGGAAGACGAGGTAGGAGTTAACTTGTCTACTTTGGTTTAGCACATCCTCTTTAACGAGGCTCCGACCTGTGTGCTACAGTGAGTTGGTCCAAGACTTTGTAAATGCCAACTGACTCAGAGAAGGTGATAAGGCAAATATAAAAACAGCTCTAGTGAAACGGCAGAAATGACACATCCCCTTCATTCATTACTAAATTTTTTTTCAGAAGTAAAATAATCATAGACAATTCTTCAGGACAGAAAATGCAGTGTATGTCCCTATAACAATGTATTTGTTCATTCCTCCACTATATATTAAATATCCTTTTTAATTAAGGTAATTTAGATGTGAATGATACTGGAGTTGTCTCCACATAAGTTTTGTGTAATCTAATGAAGAAACATAAAAACAAAACAACAAAAAAAGTGTGATTTTAGTTAAAGACAAATTATTTGAACAATAAGATTATGTCTTGGATGGAAAAAATGGAAAGAATTTTAGATAAACATTGGTAGAATGGTAAAGAAAATATTAGCACGTTCTGATGAAATTTTAAACTCGAATGGTTATTGCTTGTTACCATTGTCTTTAACTTTACTGCATGGTGGTCAAGAGGGTTTTTTAACCAAAACACAGAAACTAAATAATAAATTCAGTGTAAAAACTATGAAAATGGGAAAGAATATAGCTGTAATAACTGAAAATTGTATCTGAAAATCTGCTTGGATGACTACATATACTAAGACTTAATTACTTGATTTAGAATGTGCTTATTTTTGATGTTACATGAATATTTTCTAAGAACAGCAAATTCAATTCCCAAAGGAAGTATTAGAAAGAGAATGTCTTGATTTATATTTAGGAAGCTTTGGATGGAATGGAACCGACTTTAGGGAATCTATAGGACAACTCACCCTCAACTTCGTGAATCTGACATGCAAAATGGTTTTGTTTTCTACTTTTCCCTAGAATTTAAGGCTTTATCTTCACCTAAATTTCCTGACTCACATTTAGAAAACAGACTTACAAGGTCTATGGAATACCATTTTCCCTAATTTAAAGAGAATTGTAAAGAAATCCTTCAGTATTTTTTCCATCACTATTTAAATTAAATGAAATCAGCATATTCAATAGTTTGAGTATTATTTTGCTACTATTAGTCTGTATATGACTGACTTTTATACATATGCTAATACTTTTTTTAAATTTATTTTTAAGTTTTGCAATGTTATTAGTTTTCAAATTGAGCAAAATCTTTTAGAATCCAAAAAATGCCTCTGCTTAGTAATGTAAGCCATAAAATTAAATATATATATCAATTATTTAAAAGACACTTGAACGTTATTAGAAAAAGAAATCAATTCTGAATAATAATTTTGGTGATTATTTTTTGTTAATTTTTAAAATTTTAATAATTATTATTTATTATAATTTATTCATTTTGTATCCCTGCAGTCTCTTTTGCCTCCTCCTAGTCCCTCCGTCCCTCTTCTCCCTCTATACTCCTCCCCTAGTCCACTGATAGGAGAGGACCTCCTGCTCTTCTATCTGACCCTAGCCTATCAGGTCTCATCAGGAATGGCTGCATTGTCTTCTTCTGTGGCCTGGAAAGGCTGCACCTTTCAGAGTCTACCACTGAGTTCATGCCAGAGACAGCCCATGCTCCCCTTACTAGGAACCCCCTTGGAGACTGAGTCTATGGGCTACATTTGAGCAGGAGTTTTATGTCCTCTCCATGCATGATCCTTGGTTGGGGTATCAGTCCCTGCAGGGCCCCCAGTGCCCAGTTATTTTGGCTCTGTTGGTCTCCTTTTGGAGCTCCTGTCCCCTCCAGGTCTTTCTAACTCCCCATTCTTTCATAAAATTCCATACATTCTGCCCAAAGTTTGGCTATGAGTCTCAGCCTCTGCCTTAATACCTCAATCAGTAGAGTCTTTCAGACGTCTTCTGTGGTAGGTTCCTGTCCTGTTCCCTGTCTTCTCCTGCTTCTGATGTCTATCCCATTTTCCCTTTGGAATAAGAATTTAGCAACATTCCTAGGGTCTTCCTTATTATGTAACTTCTGTAGGAGTATATATTTTGGTATGTTTATCCTATATTATATGTGTAATAACCACTTATGAGTGAGTATATGTCATATGTGTCTTTCTGCTTCTGGGTTACCTCACTCAAGGTGATCTTTTCCAGTTCCCAACATTTGCCTGCAAATTTAATGATTTTCTTGTCTTTAATAGATGTGTAGTATTCCACAGAATGGCTAAGATAAAAAACTCAAGTGACAAAATATGCTGGAGGGGATGTGGAGAAAGGGGAACTCTCCTCCATTGCTGGTGAGAATGTAACCTTGTACAATCACTTTGGAAATCAATCTGGCATGTTCTCAGAAAATCAGAAATAGTGTTAACAAAGGCTCCAACTGTACCACTCCTAGGTATATATCTGAAATATGCTCAACTGCATAATAAGGACATTTTCTCAACCATGTTTGTAATAATCAGAATCTGGAAACAACCCATATATCCCTCAATGGAGGAATAGATACAGAAATTGTGGTACATTTACATATGGGTGATTAATTGTTTACTGCAATTATTTTTCTTTTATAAAATTAGTACCCTCGTTGCCTTTCTTGGTATTTCTTAAAAAAAAAAACAACTACTTTCTTAGATAGTTTGTGATATCATTTTGATATATAGAGTAAGATAACAACAGGGGAGGAGAAGAGAGAGGAAGGACAGGATTGGGAGGGGACAAGGTAGTGGGGTGCAGCTGGGATACAAAGTGAATAAACTGTAATAAAATAAAAAAATAAAAACTAAATGTTGGGAAAACATGATAAAAATTCAGGCTATGTAAATTTTAAGTAAGATAACAAATTTCAAAAGTACATGTTTAAAATCTTTCTGAACATCACTGCTGTTTCCTCCATCTAGTGAGGCCCCGTAACACATACATGCTATCCTGTCTGCTTGCAAAGCTGAGGCAGAAAGACCAGGAATACAGTGTCTGCCTAGGTTAAGAATAAATACAAGGACAGCCTGAGCAACTGAGTGATGATGGATCTCAAGATAAAAAGTAAAAGATACAGCTTAACAACAGGACGTCTTTCTAGTATGTGTAAGGCCAAATAAGGTTCATATGCCAGGCCCATTAAAAATGTAAAAGAGAAGGAGAGAAGAGGAAAGGAATAAGGGAAGGGAGAGATTTAGAAAAAAGGCTAGATGAAGAAATAAAACAGCATGAATTCAAGTAAGAATATTTGTTTAATATGAATAAGGTAGAAACAATGGCCGGGATAATAAATATTGACTCATCCCTGGGAAGTAATCAATTCCAGTTTCTTAGACTCTGATAAAGTATAGGTAACCTGGGAAGCTGAATTAGAACAGTATTCAGTATAAATTCTGTTTGCTATTTTATGCTTTCTCATTCCTCCTGTGCATCTCCAGGTGTAGTACATAAGCTGTGTGGTAAAGTTAAAGCAAACAGTGTAATAACAATCAGTCAAGAGTTCAGAAACTCATATGGTCATCTGCAAAATCATACATACAAATAATATTATATAGACTTAATGGGTTATATCTGGAAACATATACAAAATAAATATATGCATACAATAACAATTAGTGAAGACAGAGGTCATGAATTTGAAAGAGAGTGCAAATGGATATATGAGGACTTCAGGGGAAGAAAGGAAAAGGGAAAAAGGTCTAATTATTATATGATCTCAAAAATAATTCAGGATCTCTGCTTAATTCTGTACTGCACCATTATTATTATTATTATTATTATTATTATTATTATTATTATTATTATTATTATTATTATT
>NW_026585689.1:23633849-23683812 GCF_907164565.1 Psammomys obesus
TTATTATTATTATTATTATTATTATTATTATTATTATTATTATTATTTAGCAAACCTTTCAAATGTCTAGAGAACCCCTTTGCTCTCTGCTGTGGAGTAGGGCTTTGGACTAGGATGTTCATACTTCCATGTAGATTGTCTCTAATGTACAAAGGTTCAACCGAAAAGTTGTTCAAATTTACAGAATTGGAAAACTGATGCATGCAGCTAAACATTGATTACTGACAATTTCCTGTGCTCATAATATATGGTATTAAAGACCCCTTTAATGATGCAAAGTGGCACTCAGCCATCTCTCCCACTCAGCCAAGTGATGTGATGCACTGAACTTCTCAGGACTTTATTATAAGATCCATTCTGTGTTAGATTATTTCACTCAAATGTAAGCAACTGTAAGTGATCTGAGAATGTTGATGCTATTTTAAAATAAATCATACTGTTCAGTATGTGAGGGCACTAAGAGTATTTTTAGTTTCTATTTTCAGTTATGATTAATTTATCAGAACATAGTCCCATCATAAGATGAAGAGCATCTATCCAAGATTTTGAATTTGTTATGGTATAAATTTTGTCCATCTAAAAAGTCCATGTTTTGATACCCTAACCTCCAATTGCCCATAATGCAACAACAACAGTTTTAGTGCGTCACCCAGAAAACTACCTGTCAAAAAGACTCTGTACAATCTCGAGTGTGATTAGCAAGTAGTAAAACCCTTAATATGTTATGACTAATAGAAGTAAGGTCTTTAGAGACATGACTGTGAAGAAAATATTAGAAACCCTGGTCCCTCTCTCACACACACATATTTCAGTAGCAGTGTTAAGAATGACCTTTCCCCATCAAGTGTTCAAAACTATAAGAGCCCTCCAGTAACAGGCCAAAGGAAGGAAACATCTAAGACTAACCCATGGTAATTCCTTCCTTTAACATGATTATCTCACGTATTTAGTTACAGTAATAGAGAGTTGACAGAGAAAATGTATTTATACAAAGGATCTTCAAAAAGGTAATGAAATAATTTAAGGTTACTAAAATGGATTGTTAATACGGTTAGAATCTGTCCTCAGAAAAAGACATTTGTGCAATCAAAAATATAGCTGGAACATGCACACACAGAGACAAAAGCAAGCGGGGGACACAGCAAGGTTTTGTCTGTCTCCAGAATAAAAATAGACCTCAAAAGAAAGCAGATGAGAAAACTCCTCAATCATGCTCTTGTAGACTCCCTTTCTAGAACAATAAGATATTTGTTTCTCTTTGAACTTCTATTCTCTGGCAGTTTGTTATAAACCAGTATAGAATAGAATCTGAAAATAAGTATTAAAGCCTAAAAATTATCCTGCTGAAATGACTCAGAGAACGCACGGTCCTTTCACAGTGTACCTACTATTCTGAAATAAATGTTGTGTTGTTTATGCAGTTATAGTGTTATTATCTCATTTCCCTGATACCTTTTCCACTGGTTTACATAGTTTCACAAATTAACATTCTTAATTTGTTCATCATTGGTGTCTTTTGGCCTTGTCCTTCTTAGCTATGAAATAAACTCAGTAAAGCAAAAGAGCATTCCAACCTGTCTGTCTAATCTCTGCTAAGGCAAGAGCAGCTTAAGTATAGAAAAGTTATTATGAAACCATAAGAATTTATAATTGAAAATATCTAACATGGGCAATCAGTGCATAAGACAAGTATATGTACATAGTGTTTTGATTTATGTTAAACTTGTTTTAGGACTAAAGCTTTTGGAGTATTTGGCATCCTCAGTTCTGACTTGAATACCTAATAATTTAGATGTTCTGGTACCACATAAATTCAATTTTTATTTTCTCTGTCGAGATTTATGAAGACTATTATACATGTATATTGTACAGCTAACTATCTTCCGAGAACCCTTCATTAGCTTGCAATCTGTTTCATTTCCAAGCCAGATCCGGTCTAACACGTAGAACTGATGGCATTGTTTATATTCAGACTAAATTCAGACCTCCTACTAACCCACCCTTCTAGCTCATGGATGATTTTTTTTAACTAATAACTGGAAAATTGTGGTTTTAAGATCCAAATGAGCTTTGAGTTCAATTTGTTGGCACTCCAGAAAAGCGTATAATGGGTTAAAAACTCTTCTTGATATTAATCATGTTAATAAGCTTTCACATAGATTCTACCATCTACAACTTAAAAATTTGCCCTATATCAGCAGACATAGAACCCAGCAAGGCAATTGTTGCTGGAGAAATGCCCCAGAGAACAGCTGAAAAATTTCTATGCCGTGTGGAAAGGATGATGCGCTAGAATCATTTAATTTGTTTGATTTATGCCTCTGATTTTAAGTTTTACATTAAGTGGGGCCATTTGAGGAGACGTTATTTAAAATTAATATTGTTTGTATAAAGTCATTGTTGTTTGATATAGTAAGTCCTTCTATTAAAAAAAATTTCCAAATACCATAAAAAAACAACTAATGGCTCCTAGACACTCAGAATCATAGATGACACCTCATATTATGTGAAGCAAATTTCTTTATTTTAATTAGTGTTTCACGTAGTCTGCCTGCACCACCGAGATAGAGATATACTGAACAGTTTTACACATTGTCTTTAGCATATAGTGCCTTTAGTATACATGAAAATTATTGTTCAAATATAAATATAGTGGTAAAGCCATTTAAAGAAGGTTTAAAGTAGCACTAAGGCTGAGGGTATAGGTCAAAAGCTGAGCATTTCACAGTGTACAAGAGGCCCTGAGTTATATCTGCAGTAATGTACACAAGCCTGTTCCCTCCCTCTTTCTCTCTCTTTCTCTGTCTCAGTACGAAAGGGAAAGAAAATAAATACTTATTTTCAACACAGTAAAGTGGTTTAGGACAGACCTGAAAACAAATATATACAAGTAGCAATACACAGAGTGAGCACATTGCATTTATATATATTTGTACATATATATCTATTAAACGTAATAATAAAAAAGATCATGAATCTTATAAAAAGCAAGGAGGGGCATATAGGAGAGTTTAGAGAGAACACAGAAAAGGAGGGAATGACTTTACTAAAATATCAAGAGAAAAATAAATATTTTTCAAAAGGTGGTTGTCACGAGCTTAGCAATGTAAGTTCAAGTCCAAGAACCCATGCATAGGCGGAATAAGAGAATCAACTCCATAAAACAATGTTATGGCCTGCTGCCCCTGATACACATGCTACTAAAAACTTGTAAATACTAATATTTTGCAAACATGTATTTTAAAACAAATAGTATAAATTTGTAATAATCAATGCTTTGTTCATTACAATAAGATATTAAAAGATTTTTTGATAAACTGAAGCAAAACTGAAATAAATTCTCTCTCTTTCACACACACTAATATACTATGTCTCTATATTGGCCTATAATCTCTCCTGACATACGTGAACAACTATCCTTCTATGACATTAAACTCAAAGTCTTTTTTAAATGTGTCATAAATTTAAAAATGTGATATATCCATTATAGCTATATTTATCACAGTACTTTTCCTTTCTCCTTTCAGAACTGACATATTATAAGTTAATATCCAGAACATTTTTCAGCTTTGCAGGTATAAGAAGGGAGGTGAAATGGGTTAGAGTTACTATTTATACTAAAAATGAATGAACATTCTGTGTCATTTTTCCTAGAAAGTCAAAAGCCTCATAAAAAAATGGCTGCATTTTTGCCTTGAATTTATTTTCTTCTCTTATAATAAAAAGAAAATTTTAAATATTTTCAATCATATAAATCTCTCTGTATAATACATGTATGTATATAGATATACATAAAATATATTATATATTACATTCATATTTCACAAAAATATGAGTAAAATACCTATAATGTGTAATTTCAATTGAATTTAGACTCATAAGGAAGCAAACTGAGATATTTATAATTAATAATTAATATTAATATAAAAATAAAGCAAAAACAAACATTAATATAATAATACATTGACCTCTTTAATTGTAAGTATGTTGTATGTCTACTCTCTCACATTTTGGAGTTTAATAAACAACCTTGCATGCCATCTTGTCATCAGGAACCTGCAGGGGAAACAAGAGCCAAGGTAACTCAAGCAAAAGAGAAATTAACAGAGAATCAAGTACAGCTATGATTGGGCAGCAAGCTAAGTGGCTGATTATACATTGTCTTCCTATTTAAACTTAGGAGCAATCAAGGAAAGAGTAAGTAGAAACACTATAAAAATTAGTAAACAGACTGATTTTAAAAATGAGCTGTATTTTGCATCTATGCTTGGTCTCTTGAAGTGGCTGCATGATAAACTGGCTGATCTGAATGTGATAGTAATGAAGAATAACTTGGCATATCAGAGCCTCATACTATGATGTCTATGATCATTAAAGATGATCTCTATTCATTATCCTTCAAATTTTGATTGTTGTAAGATCCTGCTAAGGAAGATACCTTCCAAATTATGACAAAGAAGAACATGAATAAATCAGCCTTGTATCCAACTAAGAGCACCAGGACAACTGGCTAGTGTTCATAGTCTCAGAAAGTGTTATACACACTATCAGAAGAAAATAGAATCAACAGTGTCAGCCTGTGAACCAAAATGATTATCTGCCTGTAGTGTATGTCCATGGATACAATAAAAGCATAAATGTTCCTCAAGATCCAGCTATACCACTCCTAGGCATATATCTAAAAGGTGCTCAAGTACACAACAAGGACATTTGCTCAACTATGTTTTTAGCAGCTTTATTCGTAATAGCCAGAACCTGGAAACAACCCAGATGTCTGTCAACTGAGGAATGGATACAGAAATTGTGGTACTTTTATACAATGGAATACTGCTCAGCATTAAAAACAAGGAAATCGTGAAATTTGCAGGCAAATGGTAGGATCTAGAAAAGATCATCCTAAGTAAAGTATCCCAGGAGCAGAAAGACACACACGGTATATACTCACTTATAAGTGGGTACTAGACCTATAAGATAGGATAAACATACTAAAATATATATGCCTAAAGAAGATAAACAATAAAGAGGACCCGGTTTAAGATGATCAGCTCTCACTTAGAAAGACAAATGGGATGGACATTGGAAGTAGGAGAAAACAAATAACAGTACAGGAGCCTACCACAGAGGACCTCTGAAAGACTCTACCTAGCAGTGTATCAAAGCAGATGCTGAGACTCATAACCAAACCTTGAGCAGAGTGCAGGGTTTCATATGAAAGAAGGGGTAGTTAGTATGACCTGGAGAGGACAGGAGCTCCACAAAGACCAAATATATCTGTGCACAGGGGTCTTTTATGAGACTTTTTCTCCAACCAAGTACCATGTATGGATATATCCTAGAACCCCTGCTCAGATATAGCCCATGGTAGCTTAGTAACCAAGTGGGTTTCCCTAGTAAGGGGAACAGTGACTATTTCTTACATGAACTCAATGGCTGGCTGGCTCTTTTACCTCTTCCCCCCACCCCGAAGGAGGAGCAGCCCTGCTAGGCCACAGAGGAGAACATTGCAGCCATTCCTGATAAGCTATGGTAATATGGAAGGGGAGCAGGACCTCCCCTATCAGTGGACTTCGAGAGGGGCAGGGAGTCGATGAGGGAGGAAGAGTGGGATTAGGAGGGTATGAGGGAGGGGGCTATGGCTGAGATACAAAGTAAATAACCTGTGATTAACATAAAAAATAAAAATTATAAAATAAATAAATATGTTTAAAAAAAAGCACAAGGACTATTTCTAACAAGAACTCAATGACTGGCTCTTTGGCCTCCCCACCCCCCAAGGGAGGAGCAGTCCTGTTAGGCCACAGAGGAGAGCTTTGCAGCCAGTCCTGAAGATACCTGATAAAACAGGATCAGATGAATGGGGAGGAGGTCCCCCCATCAGTGGACTTAGAAAGGGGCAAGGTGGAGATGAGGGAGGGAGGGAGGGAGGAACTGGGAGGGAATGAGTGATCGGGACACGGCTGGGATACAGAGTTAATAAAATGTAACTGATAAGAAAAAAATAAAATTAAAAAAAAAAGCACAAAAGTTATGGGAGTAACCAACCACTTTAAATGGGTTTTTATGGTCCGTTCCCAGAGATGAAATCCATCCCTGTCCCTGTTAAATGAGACCAAGAACCTAAGAATAGATAGGGTCCTGGGCACTAGAGAAAAAAAAAAACTTTTATAATTTTGCTATATTATTATAACAATAAGATGACATATCACGATATCAGCACATCAATTTATCATTTGGTGTTTATCAGAGAAGCTTAGTTTTACTTTAATGTGGTAATTAACACAGAGACTGACAGCTGGACAATGTAAAGAGAGCAAGAGACACTAGGGGACTGATCCTGAAGTGAAAATCTGTATCACACCCTTCATTTCAAGGATCAGCAATCTAGGAAGAAGAGTGAGTAGAAAGAATGAAAAGCCACATGTAGTGGGTGAATTCAAAGAAACAGCAGTTTCCAGATATAACAAGGTAGAATTACATACAAACTCGTAAATAATTTGACAACATGCTGAGGATATGAACAAGAACAAGCCAGAGAAAATTCCAGCATAGAGGAAGGGAATGAATATAAAGTCCTACTCCTACAAAGAAGGAATTCAAAACTGACAGCTTCTAGAAGTTCTAGAAGTGAGAAAATCAGTTTCTTTAATTGAGTGATGCTTGGTATATGAACCACAACCCAAGAAAGACCAGCATGTTCAGGACTTGGGTCAAACACTAACTTGAGTCATGATTGTGGTGTATGTGTGTGTGCAAATGTATGTGTACTTTTAAGAGAGAGAGAATAAAATATGAATTTGGATAAGTAAGGAAATTGTGTGTGGGGGACTATGGAGGAGTTGGAGTAGAGACAGAATATGATCAAAATATATTTTATAACATTATCTTTCTTTCTTCAGTCTTTGTGTGGTTTAGGTACCAGAGTAACTATGGCCTCACAGAATTAGTTTGGCGATGTTCCTTCTGTTTATTCTTGTCGAATAATTTGAAGAGTCTGGTATTAGCTCTTCTTTGAAAGTCTGGTAGAATTCTGCATTAAAACCATCTGGCTTTGGGCTTTTTCTTTTTTTTTTTTGGGAAAATCTTCATGACCCTTTCTATTTCCCTAGGGGTTATAAGTCTATTTAAATTGTTTTCCTGGTCTTGATTTAACTTTGTTAAGTGGTATCTGTCAATAAAATATTCCATTTTGTTTAGATTTTCCAATTTTGTGGAGTACAGGCTTTTGAAATAAGACCTAATGATTCTTTAAATTTTTTTCTTTTTTTTTTTTTGAATTTTATTTTTTTCTTATCAGTTACATTTTATTAACTCTGTATCCCAGCCATGTCCCAATCCCTCATTCCCTCCCAGTCCCTCCCTCCCTCCTTCATCTCCACCGTGCCCCTTGCCAAGTCCACTAATAGGGGGGACCTCCTCCCCATTCATCTGATCCTGTTTTATCAGGTATCTTCAGGACTGGCTGCAGAGCTCTCCTCTGTGGCCTAACAGGACTGCTCCTCCCTTGGGGGGTGGGGAGGCCAAAGAGCCAGTCATTGAGTTCCTGTTAGAAACAGTCCTTGTTCCCCTCACTATGGGAAACCAATTGGTTACTGATCTACCACAGGCTACATCTGAGCAGAGGTTTTAGGTTACATTCATACATGGTCCTTGGTTGCATGTCAGTCTCAGAAAAGACCCTGTGCCCAGATATCTTTGGTCCTTGTGGAGCTCCTATCCTTTCCTCATCAGACTAACTCCCCTTCTTTCTTATGATTCCCTCTACTCTGCCAAAGGTTTGGTCATGAGTCTTTGCTTTGAAAACACTGCTAGTTAGAGTCTTTCAAATGCGCTCAGTAGACTCCTGTCATATGTTCAATGCGCATCCCATCTGTCTTTCTAAACGAGGATTGATAATCTTACCCCATGTCTGCTCTCTTGATTATCTTTTTTAGGTGTATAGATTTCATTATGTTTATCATATCTTATAAGTCTATATAAGTGAGTATATACCGTGTTTGTCTTTCTCCTTCTGGGATATTTCACTCAGGATGATCTTTTCTAGATCCCACCATTTGCCTGCAAATTTCATGATTTGCTCCTTTTTGATTGCTGAGTAGTATTCCATTGTGTAAAAATACCACAATTTCTGTACCCATTCCTCCGTTGATGGACATCTGGGTTGTTTCCAGGTTCTGGCTATTACAAATAATGCTGCTATAAACATGGTTGAGCAAATATCCCTTTTGTGTACTTAAGCAAACTTTGGGTATATACCTAGCAGTGGTATAGCTGGATCTTGAGGAAGCACTATTCCTAATTGTCTTAGAAAGCGCCAGATAGATTTCCAGAGTGGTTGTATCAGTTTACATTCCCACCAGCAGTGGAGGAGGGTTCTCCTTTCTCCACAACCTCTCCAGCATGTGTTGTCCCTTGAGTTTTTCATCTTGGCCATTCTGATGGGTGTAAGGTGATATCTCAGGGTCGTTTTGATTTGCATTTCCCTGATGGCTAATGAGGATGAGCATTTCTTTAAGTGTTTCTCTGCCATTCGATATTCCTCTGTCGAGAATTCTCTGTTTAGCTCTGTTCACCATTTTTTAATTGGATTACTTGGTTTGCTGCTTTTCAGCTTCTTTAGTTCTTTTCAATGTCTGTTGTTATGGCCCCCTTTTTACTTCTGATTTTCTTAATTTGGATACTGTCTCTTTGCCTTTTAGTTGGTTTGGCTAAGAGTTTGTCTATCTTTAGTTTTTGTTCTCTTCACTAAGAGACACACACACACACAAATATACTAAGGCTCTACATTGGCCCTTATTCTCCCCTGGCATATTTGAACAACTCTTCCTCTATGACATTAAACCCAAAGTCTTTTCAAAATGTGTCATAAATTTAAAAATATGGTATATCAATTTTAGCTGTATTTATCACAGTATTTTTCCTTTCTCCTTTCAGAACTGACATATTATAAGTTAATATCCAGAATGTTTTTCAGCATTGCAGGTATGAGAAGGGAGGTAAAATGGGTTAGAGTTACTCTTTATAATAAAAAATGAATGAACGTTCTATGTCATTTTCTACCCACAAAACTGTTGGAATAAAGATGGAGGTGAGATTGAGGAAACGGCAAAGCAATGCGTGGCCCAACTTGAGTCCCACCCCATGAGAGAGAGCCAACTCCTGACACTATTAATGATACTCTACCATGCTTGCAGACAGGAGACTAGCATAATTGTCTTAGGAGAGGCTTCGCCAAGCCTAAAAACAGATGCATTAGAGCCACAGCCAAATAAGAGATGACTCAGGTCGTCTTGTAGAAGAGTGGGAGAAAAGATTGAAGCAGTCAGAGGGGTCAAGGTTACCAAGAGAACACCAAAGAGGAAACTAACCTAGGCCCAAGGGAGCTCACAGAGACTGAGCCACCAACCAAAGAGCATGCATGGTCTGGACCCAGACACCCTACATACATGTAGCAGATGTTCAGCTTGGTGTTCATATAGATCCCCTAGAAATCGGAATGGGGGGGCTCTCTCTGACTCTGTTGCCTGCCTCTGAATCTCTTTCTTATAATTGAAATTATAAGAAATAATCTCTGGCTTCAGTTGGAGAGAAAGTTTAGTACTGCTTTGACTTGAAGTGCTATAGCGAGCTGGAACCCTCTCTGAGGATAATGAGAGATTTTGAGGAGGTGGCTATGAGGGTGTGACTTGGAAGATAGAAGGATAGTGTCAGCAATCATCAAGCTGTAAAGTGATTAAATAAATTGGGGAAGAAAAAAGAATAAAAAACATATTGTATGAAATTCTAAAAACACTAAATATATACATCTAATAGAATCATATCCTGCACATCATTTCTTTCAAAGTTACCCATGGATAACAGTATATACTTGTTTAAATTTCAATTATTTAATAAGGAGGTCCCCCTAAAAAAGAAGAAACCCTTTTAATATAGCTGTATACTCTATGTTGCCTCTTCACTAAATTCTTAGTCCCACAAAATATTTTGAATAATGAGTAATAAATTTATTTAATTTTGAAGAGGATTTTTAATCCCGCAACATGGCTATTCTGGCAAGGAATCAAATCCAAATACTTTCTAACTGAATAGATAGTACTGGAATTCAGGCACATGACAAATCTTTAATCACTCTGGCTGGAATACAGACACACCTTTAGAACACACCTTTAATCCTAAATAATGACCTTTAATGAAGAGCAAAAAAAATGTAAGATTTAACAGAATGAGTCAGAGATAGGATACTTCTGACCCTCATGAGAACAGATAGGAAAGAGAAGCCACTTAGTGAGTGGAGGGTACAGAGAGAAGAGGAGAGTACAGTACAAACCTCATGAAGACTGTACAGACATTTCATGGAGACCATACTGGAGAATTCAGTACAGTACAGTTTGGTGCAGTTCAATTGAGTGCAGTTGAGTTAGTTCAGTTCAGTTTCTAGAGTTCAGAAGTAGTTTTTCCAAGCAGGGCAATTTAATGAGAAGCCAGTTTGAACTAATCAGCTTGGAAAAGAGTTCTGAACCAAAACATCTCAGTAGAATCAGCCATCCAGAGTTCAGAATAGACCTACACACCTACAGATACTTGATTTTTGACAAAGAAGCCAAAACCATAAAATGGAAAAAAAGACAGCCTCTTCAACAAATGGTGCTGGTCTACCTGGAAGTCTACATGTAGAAAAATGCAAATAGATCCATACTTATCACCCTGCACAAAACTAAAGTCCAAGTGGATCAAAGACCTCAACAAAAAATCAGACACACTAAACCTGTTAGAAGAAAAAGTGGAAAAGAGCCTTGAACTCATTGGCACAGGAGACAACTTCCTGAACAGAACACCAACAGCACAGACTCTAAGGTCAACACTCAGTAAATGGAACCTCATGAAACTGAAAATCATCTGTAAAGCAAAGGACACTGTCATCAAAACAAAACAACTGCCTACACACGGGGAAAGGATCCTATATCTGACAGAGGGCTAATATCCAGAATATATAAAGAAGTCAAGAAGTTAAAAAGCAAAAAATCAAGAAATCTGATTTAAAAAATGCAGTACAGAGCTAAACATTTTCTCAAAAAAGGAATATTGAATATTGAATGGCAGAGAAACGCTTAAAGAAATGTTCACAGTCCTTAGCCATCAGGGAAATGCAAATTAGAACAACCCGGATATTTCAGCTAATGCCAATCAGAATGGCTAAGATCAAAAATTCAAGTGTCAAAAACAAACAAACAAACAACAAAAAACACTCAAGTGTCAATACATGCTGTGGAGGATGTGGAGAAAGGGAACCCTCATCCATTGCTGGTGGGAATGTAAACTTGTACTACCACTTTGGAAATCCACCATCTACCTGTTCCACATGCTGCCTGAGATTTATTTATGTGTAGTCGTTTTGTCAATATATCCATTGGGACTGGACTTAACAACTTTGTATGTTGGTTGGTTGTGGTTTTTTCTAATGTTATCTGTTCTTTGCAAGGAGAGGTTTCCTTGATGAGGAATATGATTACATGTTGGTATAAAAATATCCTTAGAATGTAGTTAGGAATTATGCTGGATTAGTAGACCGATGGTTGTAACTTAACCCTCTATTATCCATGACTTCACTAGCCCTGCACAGATTGGCTAGATTTCCAGTACTGTGCTTGATTTCTTTCTTGTTGCGTGAGTTTTAGGTGTAGTCATAGAACTGATGATTCCCACCGATGTATGCTTGTCACTACAGCACCTTTAAGGTTAACACATCATACTGGCCATGGTTGTAGTTCATCGGCATCATAGCTAGGCAGAATCGTTAGTTGCTTTCCTCTTTCGGAAGCATGCATGTCTTCTTCTAGTACCACAAAACTAGTCCCCAGTAAGGAAGCTTTCAGATCAGTTCCAGCTCAGGAGTTACTAGGTGGTATATCTGAAGTGCACAGGATCTTTAGCAATAGGCCTTCCTCTTCTGCGTGGCTACTAAGAATGATATGGGAGTTCTCAGCATATGTCAAAAGGGTGGTATAGCTGAGCCATTGATATTTGGCTTTTTTAGATGTCTTCATACTGGATTTCATAGTGGTTTCAGCAGTTTACAATTTCTGTAACAGAGAAAGAGGATTCCCTCCTTCCTATAATCACCCCAGCATTTGCTGTCAGTTGTTTGTTGATTTTGTATTCTGACCAATGTAAGATGAATTTTTAAATTGGTTTTGATTGCATTTTCCTAATAGCTACTGATGATTAATATTTTTGAGATATTTCCTATCCTTTCTTTTTCTTCTTTTGCAAACTCTGTTCAGGTCTCAGGCCTAAACATTTTGGAAAGGATCATTAGTTAATTTGGTTCTTTATTGTTAGAATTTGTTATATATTCTGGATATGAGTCCTTTGTTAGATATATCACTGGCAAAGATTCTATCCCATTCTATGGACTTCCTATTTTTCATTTAATTATTTTTTGTGCTATGAGGAAGATGTTTAGCTTGATAAAGTTCCCCTTGATAATTCTTGGCCTTAACTCATAGGCAAATAGAGTTTTATTCACAAAGTCATTTTTAATTATTATTTGCTTACAAATGTTCCTCATTTAATGAACTATGAGTTAAATAAATAAATATAAGTAAATAAAGCTTCCCCAGTTTAAATGTTGTTTTATTTCCTCAGAAGAGTGAATGATATGAGAACCATTCCTAAACCTTCTAGCTCTTTCTGAACTCCTGTTGGCTGGTTCAGCTCAGCTCTTCTGGCCTTCATTCCTCTCCAAACTGACTGTCTCAAACTGGCTTCTTTTGGGTTTTGACTGAATTGCTCTGCTCAGCCTCAAACTAATTCTAGAAATATGTTTTAATTTTCTGGGTCCTTCTCATGCTCTAGCTTGTTCTGTCTTCACCTCTGTCTAGCTTGCTCTCTCTGCAACTTGTCTCTGTAAGACTGTCTCAGTAAATATTTCTCCCCTCTCTTCCTGTGCTTCTCTTATGTAGCCTCTCTTTTCTGTCCCATTATTATGAGAGTTGGGCTTAGCCTATCTCTGACTCACTCTGTCAAATCTTTGATTCATCACTCTGTCTGCCACTCAAGTAGATGTTACTTTCAAACATGGCAGCTTTCTTCTATAAATTACCTTCATTGTTTGGAATTAAATGTATATACTAAGAGCATGTCTGTGTACCAGATTATACTGTAATCCAGAGCATGTCTGCATTCCAGCTGGATCTCACAGACCTAGAATGTATTTGGATGTGATCCCTTGTCAGAGAAGCCATGTTGCTGGATTAAAATTCCTCTAGGCACAGGTTGAGAATGTATTAATTTTCCTTGACAAATATAGAATGTATGACTGAGAGTAACCAAGGCAGATGTATTTTATAAAATGTTACATTTTAACAACCAGATTAAGTATGCAAACAGCCATTTCCTTGGGAGCTAAATACAATGCTTTCTCATATATTAAGATGCCACCTCACTTCTGTATATAAGAAAATGTACCATCAGTCGTAGAAGTGGAAAAGTCATTGATCCTTTCACTGACCACTCCTTTCAGTCTTTCAATACGTACTCTGTCAAGTGCCTTTTACAGACACGTAGACATTTAGTATTAACGATTATACAAAACTATAGGGCAAAGTATCTTGCCACCACAAATTACGACAGACTCCAGAGTAATAGCTGTTAATGCACACAAAGGCATTAGGAGAAGAGTTGTCAATCTACAGACTGAAAGCCAAATTTAGCCAGATATCTGCTTTTGTTAATAACTGCATTTTACAGTTGATCTTAATGAGTGGCTCTTTTGGTGCTGTAACACCCAAATTTAGTAGTCACTGGAGATATCATGATTTGATAAATAGCCTAAAATGTTTACTGTCGGAATTTTCAGGGCAATTTGTACTAACCTCAGCATCAGATATTTTATAATCAGAAGAAGAAATTGGTTCCTCACAACAATCCACGTATTATATAAGGTGATACAAATTGTTCAACAAAAACATTTTTACCTGTTCTTGCTGCATATAAGAACTCACAAGCAGTTCACAGTCATAGCTCAGAAAATGCATGAATATTGTTTGACTAATGAAATAAATGAGTTATTTTTAAATAGTTTCAAAAATTTTAAATAAATAGGTCTGTTTGTCAATATTTAATCAACTTGTTTTGTATGCAGTTTATTACACCCTTTATAATCCAAATATCCATCTGCATGCTTCTACCTTTTGTTCCTTCACTATTATGGCATAAGAATTTTTCCATAGAAATAAATTTTCTTGGCTATTCTGTTGTGTTCTAAATTATTTTATATGAAAAGATGTATTATTTCTTTCCTAAAAATAGAAACTCTGGAGTACTTCTAGTTTTGTCCACTTTACAATATATCCATATATTTTCTAAAAAGCAGCAAGTACAAAATTTGAAAGCAACTTCCTAAAATCTATCATAAGGTTGAAAGCAACTGTCTATGTTTATGGGTTGATAAACGATGATGTTTGTTGTCTGGGTCAGTTGGGTTCATTTGCAGCCAGTGACTTACCCTTCTGCTAAACTCTGTTAACAATTTCTTACAGTAGCCATTTCTTCTCAATGTGATGTTTTCTACACTGTTCAATAAAGTGAAACCCACAGACACACACATACAAATGACAGTCAGAATGCTCACAGGTAGGAATCTACCAATCACATACTCACAGCTCATACATCAGACAGAAACACATAGGGGGAGACATAGAGACAAACATTCAGAATCATAAAACAGACAGAGGATGAAAGACACAAAGATTGTAAAGAATTCAAATCTGGACTAATTTTTGATTAAACAACTCCAAGGGGATATGCATTCATTCCTTTTGTTTCTTTAATGTGACATTGATACATTATTGGTAACTCAGACTTAATCATTAGTGCACCATAATCCTCAGGCAGTAGCTTGTACATGCCAGGTAAATAACAACTATTGTGAATCATGTTATATTCTTTACTGTACAAAGGATTCAGGTTTGTGGAGTGGCAGCGATATATTAAAATGCTGACTTATTCAAACAAAACACATTCATGACCTGGAGAAAAAAGAAATTGCAACACTTTCAAAAAAAAAAAAAAAAACATTACTGCTCATTTTCCAGTCTTCATCTACATCAACCATTGCTCACCCCCTGCATTCATTCCTCTATCTAATGAGTATTGATAAAGTCATTCACATTTTCCTCTGTCACATGAACAATATGAGCCCTTCTTGATTTACCCAGGAAATGTAGGTAATGATACCCAAGTTAGACATTCACACTCCCTGTTGGAAGCTGTCATGGTTTCTAATATCAGAAACAACAAATATTTGAAATAAACAATGACAAAGACAGGGGTGAAGAACAGCAGCTCAGCAGTGAGAGAAGAAGGACTGACAGTAGGCTGTACTGTGGACCCCAAAACTCCAACATCTGTGTTCCTAGGTGAAAGGAAAGCCCACAGGAAAACTCCAGGATCCAATTTCAGGTCACCTGGCTAATCTGGAAAAAGTACCCGGGCTCATGCCCAGTACAGACACAGCCCTAGGACACCTACACAAACCCAGTGCCTGTGAACACCTTCTGGATACTGGGGCTCATAGCTCCAACCTCAGGCATCCACTATCACCATCACGTGGAATGGTAACGTTCTGATTCCTGGGGTATGTGGCTCCAACTGTGGGCGCCCACTCTTATTGTCCCGTGGAGAAGATACCTTCTGGATACCAATGGCACACAACTCCAACCTAGGCCTTCTGACCCATGGAAGCAACCCTAGATGCTGCTCCAAAGCTCAACCCAATCTCTCTAAAGAGACCAGCAATACCTCTGAGTTCACAGGTTTTCTAAAAAGACTGCGCCCTGCAATCACAATGTTTGAGCACTGAGCAAGAAAATGAGTAGCAGGGCATTTGACTCCAGGACTTCCCTTGGCAAAAGGAGGATCCCCAAGCTCCCGCGGAATCCACTTCATCCCCCAGGATCATACAACTGAAGAAAACCTCAGGCAAGCCGCTGAGATGTACCCACCAATCCGAGATCATTCCCACCAATCTGAGGAGCACTCCTACAGGTACATCAATCTTCCTGACCAGGGCTCTTCCTGCACTACTGTAGGCAACAGGATCTAATAGCCAACACCAGAGACAAACTATAGCTAAATGTCAGCATAAAAACACTATCAACAAAAGCCAGAACAATATGATATCCCCAGAAATAGTTATCCTATGACAAGCAACACTGGATACACTAACACACCTGAAACACAAGAAAATGAAATTAAATCTATTCTTTTGAAAAATATAATGGAGGGAAGGAATAAAATCATTAAAGAAATACAGGAAAGTACTTTCAAACAGTTTGAGATCTTTAGAGTGTAAATAAATCACTGAAAGAAATACAGAAAGTACTAACAAACAGGTGAAGCAGTTGAACAAATCAATTAATGAAAGGCAGGAAAATGCAAACAGATAAAAAAAATCAGCAAATTAGTTCAAGATCTAAAGTTGGAAATACAAATAATGAAGAAAGCACAAACTGAAGAAATCCTGGAGAGGGAGAACTTAGGAAAGAAAAGAGAAAAAATACAGAGGTAAGCATCACCACTAGTATACAAGAGACAGAAGAAAGAATTTCAGGTGTAGAAGATGCAATGGAAGAAGTTGATACATCCATCAAAGAAAATGTTAAATCCAAAAATTTCATGGCACAAAACATTCAAGAAATTAAGAATACCATGAAAATATGAAACCTAAAGATAATAGGAACAGAAGAAAGAAAAGATCCCTGCTCCAAGGACCAGAAAATATTTTCAACAAGATCAAAGAAGAAATATTCCCAATCTCTTTTTTATTAAATTTTTATTTTTATATTAATTACAGTTTATTCACTTTGTATCCCAGCTGTAGCCCCCTTCTTCATTCCCTCCCTCCCTCACATTCTCTCATACCCCTTTCCTCCCATGCACCTCTGATAGGGGAGGACTGTTCCCCAAACTTAGGAAAGTAAGGGTACTTCGTGGTCATCAAAGAAAGAATTCACCAATATGACATTTCAATTCTGAACATCTATGCCCAAATACAAGATCACACACATTTGTAAAAGAAACATTACTGAAGCTTGAACCATGCATTGATCCCCACACATTAATATGGGGAGACTTCAACTGCCCACTCTCACAAAGGACAGGTCAATTCCCTCCCCAACCCCACACTCCCTCCCTGGTCTCCTCCCTGCCCCTTTCCAAGTCCACTGATAGGGGAGGACCTCCTCCCCTTTCATCTGACCCTGTTTTATCAGGTATCTTCAGGGCTGGCTGCAAAGTCCTCCTCTGTGGCCTAACAGACTGCTCCTCCCCTGGGGGGGGGGTCAAACAGCCTGCCCTTGAGATCCTGTTAGAAATAGTCCCTGTTCCCCTTACTTTGGAAAACTACTTGGTTACTGAGCTACCACGGGCCACATCCGAGCAGAAGTTCTAGGCTATATCCATAGATGGTCCTTGGTTGAGTGTCAGTCTCAGAAAAGACCCTGTGCCCGGATATATTTGGTCCTTGTAGAGCTCCTATCCTTTCCATATCATACTAACTTCCCTTCTTTCATATGATTCCCTGCACTCTGCCGAGGGTTTGGTTATGAGTCTTAGTGTCTGCTTTGAAACACTGCTAGGTAGAGTCTTTCAGATGCCTTTTGTGGTAGACTCCTGTCATAAGTTCAATGCACATCCCATTTGTCTTTCTAAATGAGGATTAATCACCTTCGCCTGTGTCCACTTTCTTGATTATCTTCTTTAGGTGTGTAGATTATGTTTATCATATCTTGTAGGTCTATATAAGCGAGTATATACCAAGTTTGTCTTTCTCCTTCTGGGATACTTCACTCAGAATGATCTTTTCTAGATCCCACCACTTGCCTGCAAATTTCATGATTTCCTCCTTTTTGATTGCTGAGTAGTATTCCATTGTGTAAAAATACCACAATTTCTGTATCCATTCCTCCGTTGATGGACATCTGGGTTGTTTCCAAGTTCTGGCTATTACAAATAAAGCTGCTACGAACATGGTTGAACAAATGTCCTTGTTGTGTACTTGAACAAATTTTGGGTATATACCTAGGAGTGGTATAGCTGGGTCTTGAGGTAGCACTACTCCTAGTTGTCTGAGAAAGCGCCAGATTGACTTCCAAAGTGGTTGAACCAGTTTACATTCCCAACAGCAATGGAGGAGGGTTTCCTTTTCTCCACAACCTCTCCAGCATGTGCTATCACTTAAGTTTTTCATCGAAACGACCCTGAGATTTCACCTTACACCCATCAGAATGGCCAAGATGAAAAAGTCTTATTTTCAAAGTCTTGAGGTTAATTAAAAATAAAACACAGTAGTTCTCTAGAACTAAGAAGTGTCCTTTATTGAATGTTTGGATATCAACAAAGAAAGAACTACCCAAAGAATCAAAATTGGGATAGAGGAGTCCTGCTACAAACACAAAAGTCATAAAGTCATAAAGAGTTATGATTTTAATATTCTTACTCTTCGAGTTATTCTCAACTGCACTCCAGATAATAACTCCCTTTTCACTATGTATTTGCATATCTTATTTTTACATCTTAGAGGCATCCTAAATTAACATATAAAATCAGTATTTTGTATACAAAGTTTGTGCTTTTCCTTCACTGTAGTCTCAATCCACGCTGCATTTGTACTAGGGTACAATGACTAGATTGCAACAGTAACAGAAGGGATACATTTGATTTCTTCGATAATGTTGGATAATGTGAATGTATCTTCTCTACCCTTTCTTTCTCTGTCAGATAACTAAATGACTGCTTATGAAAACATGATAAGTATGTGGTACTGGTAGAACCTCTCCTGGCTTGGCTCTTCCATTGAGCACATAGACAAAACCAACACCAACACACATGCTTTCTTCTGTACAAACTAAACAATAATGAGTCATTACTGAATAGTTAGTTTTACACACACACTTACACACACAGACACAAACAAAGAGAGAGAGAGAGAGAGACTAAATATATCCACATTTCACTCCAGGCAAAAGAATACTTAAATTGCTCCAAACTACTAAATAAAACACTATCACCATAATAATGTCTAAAAATAATCTATATGTTTGTATCATTCCACAGATTATGAATATAATCAAACACAGTAGCAAAATACTACAAAATGTGTCTAAAATCTAAACCTTTCTCCCCAAAATATCATCAGTAACTATTTCCTTGAATGAATAAATATTCCACTAACAGAACTTTTCACTTTTAGTCCTCCCTTATTTCATCTTTTATTTATCCAGGAGGTAAAAACTATAAATATACTTAAATATATGACTATTTATATAAAGACATAAAGACTATTTATACATATATATGTATAAATACATATGAGCAAACTGTTACATATATACATATATACATAATACACACATACATATATAAAACTTTACTCATATAATTCCCCATGTTGAAATAACTCAATGGGTTTTAAATATAATGAGAATTAAGCAAAATAATGAAATATAAGATAGAGGTCAACTTATCAGTGAAAAATGTATATATAAAAAAATAAAAAATTAAAAGATGTTTAATATTAGCCAGCATTTGGGCATTGCAAATTAAAATAAAATTAGCTGTGACTACCCCACGGTAGTAGAATGGATAAAATCCAGAATATTGGTAACACCAAATACAGAGAAGAATTGAGAGCAACATGAGCACTCATGAATGGACTTATTGGTGCTGTACAAGCACACATTTTGAAATATACTTTGACAGTTTCATATTGTCATAAGAGCTTTTTGTTTCCTTAAAAACCCACTTATGTTATATGAATACTTTTTTTTTTTAATCCCAGGCATGAGGTAAGAGTCTGCTCCTCAGAAGATGGTTAAGATTTGCCTTTAGAACCAGCAAGGTCATTGTTTTGTCAGATGCAAATAGTCCCAAAAGAGGGACAGGAGTGTTCTGAAGAAGGATTCTGCCTTGGTTGCTTTTGTTGTGGTTTCACGAGAAGTTGAAGAAATTCTAACAAAGAAGATTGGATTGCTCCTAGGAAACCAATGCCCCTAATCTGTAGGAAGCAGTTGAACGAGGTCTATGCCCCCTTTCTGCTGTAAACATCTTTCTCTGCTACCTAGTGTTGGGGAATTGGATGGGAATAAACTTTGGAAGGATGATAGACCACAAACAAAATAGATTTTTTTTAGAAGTACACCAACATTGCATACTGCTGGTTTCTTAAAATCGAGATGCTTTGCTTTTTTTGCTTGTTTACATAAAAATGAATTGACAATGTGTGCCCACACAAAGATCTGCCTCCAGATATTTATAACAGGTTTTTCGTAATTTGCAAAACTTGGAAGCAAAGTAGAGTTCCTTCAATGGGGAAAAGAAGTAAGAATCCAATATATTCATGCAATGCTATATTCTTCGCATTGAAAGAAATGAGCCATCAAGATACTAAGATTCACTGAAGAATGTCAAATAGATAGTACTGTGTCCAAGGTTTCTGTCTGAATAGGATGCTTAATATGTGATCTCAACTGCAAGACATTCAGAAAAAAAAATAAAAGAAAATCAGAGCTTAATGTTTGACAGTTACAATGAAAAGAAGGAAGATGCAAAACTGCAGTGAAGTGTTTTCCATGTGGAAAGCCATATTTTTATGATACTACAACATAGAAAAATGTCATCATATGTCAAAATACATAACTCTGGACTAAAATCTTGAACTCTAGTACAAATTGCTTTAGTTTATTCTGATTTATCTATAAAGTAGAAGTCCTAGCATCCAAAATTGCCCAATGTACAAGATTTGATGTCTCAGCTGGTCTTCAGTATACACTGGAATGGCTGCATTGTCATCTTCTGTGGCCTGATAAGGCTGCTCCCCCCTCAGGGGGAGGTGATCAAAGAGCAGGCCAATCAGCTCATGTCCCATTACTATGGAACCCACTTGGACACTGAACTGCCATGAGCTACATCTGTGCAGGGGTTCTAGGTTATCTCCATGCATGGTACGTGGTTGGAGTATGAGACACTGGAAAGACCCCTGTGTTCAAATTTTCAGGTTCTGTTGCTCTCCTTGTGGTACGTTAGTTTTTAATACTACATGTTGTTCTTCCAGAGAAGCCAAGTTCAGTGCTCAGTGACCACAACTGCGTGTGGCAAGGAATCTTATTCCCTCTTCTGGCCTCTGAAGGCAATACAGTCATGTAAGGTCTATTCTCACACAGAAATATAAGTAAAAAAAAAATTTAAGTTTTAAAAATATTATCAAATATGACACTTTCTCAGAAAATTGGCAATAGTTCTACCTTAAGACTCAGCTATACCACTCCTGGGCATATACCCAAAAGATACTCTACCAAACAACAAGGAAATTTACTCAACTATGCACATAGCTTGTCTGCAATAGCCAGAAACTGGAAACAACCTAGACATCCCTCAAACGAAGAATGGATAAAGAAATTGTGATGCATTTATATAATAGAATTCTACTCAGGTACTGAAAATAAGGAAACCACGAAATTTGTAGGCAAATGGTTGGAACTAGAAAAGGTCATTTTGAGTGAGGTAACACAGACCCAGAAAGACACACATGGTATTTACTCATTTATAAGCAGATATTAGACCTATAGTGCAGGATATTCATACTATAATCCACAGACCCAAAGAAGTTAAGTAACAAGGTGTGCCTAAGAGAAGTTTCTGGAATGTCACTCAGAAGGGGAAATAGAATAGACAGCAGAAATGAATGAAGGGAGGGAACTGGACAGGAGTCAGATGGGGAAGCAAACAAGGGTGGGGATCAGATGCTGGGAGAACATGGTGGGGAGGTTAGAGGGCTGAAAACAGAAAGGGAAATTGAGGGGGCTTCCCTTTGTCAAACAGGATGGCAGGCTCCTGGGAAGATATGGGTGTGACTCTAGCTGAGACTCCTAACAGGAGTGAAGGGTCATGAAGACTGAAGTGACCATTTTCTAGCCAGGCAGGACTAGTGGAAGGAGGAGAACAACAACCCACAGATAAAACCTGTGATCCTGAAAACTACCCCGCCTACAAAAAGCGCAGGAATAAAAAGGGAACAGAGATTGAGGAAATGTCCAACCAATAATTGGCCCAACCTGAGATACACCCCATGGTAGAGAGCCAGCCCCTGACACTATTATTGATGCTCTACTGTGCTTGCAGACAGGAGCCTAACATGCCTGTTTTCTGGGAAGCTAAGGCTTAATACTCTGAGAGGCCATTAGTGAAGGTGAAGTCTCAGTGGCAATTGAAGGCCTAGGACTGAAGCGGTCATACAAAGAAGTTGAGGATTAGCACCACGAAAAGAACCTATGAGAAGTTGTTGGTGAAAGTGAAGTCCAGTTGCAGCAAGAAATTCAAGTAGTTTTGGAGATGCCACTGCCATGAGATGGCCACAGAGAACTGCAGCAACAGTGGAGTGGAGCTAGCTAGAAGCAAGAAGACAAGCTGTGTTTGCTACAGTGGGTAAAGTTCGAGAAATGTCCCAGACCCTTTAGGGGAGTCCAGAAGATTGAATGGATCCCAGACATTGGACAGTTGGACTTTGATTTTGATTGTGATTGTACCCTGTGATTTCCCTCTTGAAGTAAGAAAGAATTTGGTTTAATTTTTCTTTTACTGGAGCCCTGTTGGCAGTGATATTTACTCAACTGTATTCATTTCTCAGTTTCTTTTTTTTTTTGTTGTTGTTGTTGAATGAAATCAGAATTTAATCTATAGCCAGAACTGTTAAAGATTCTTACCACAAATGTGTTACCAGTATAGACATACAAGCAAAGCTAACCAGTCAGCACCTCTCTCAGCTGGTTATCATCAGACATGGTCACAGCTTGTTTCACCCTTCCCCCTTTGGTCCTTTCATTAGAAAATAAGCTCCATAAGCATAATCCATGCTTTGTCTTGGTCAATTCTATGTCTGTGTCCAGAAAAGTGTTCAGTATCTAATATTCAGTAAGCACATGGGTGCATGTGTTCATAAAATGTCTCTATTTTCTTTGCCAGAAAGTCTTCTAGAAAAAGCCATGGTTATGCCTCTCATAAGACTTGCTGGAGTCCCAATATCACATCTCAAGATGGGATAGAAATAAAGTATCTGTTACCAGTTGCACAGCATAATACAGATATTTGAATGAGGGGAGGATTGAGCTTTACCTATTTGTCTCTGAAAAAATATGGTGTTAAAGGTGGAAAATTGAAAGGCATGCTACTGGTGTTATCTGGTAGAAGAGAGCAGCCAAGGGTAAGGAAGTAGGCTAGTGGGTAGCTAGGCTTAGAAAACATTGCTGATTTCTTAGCTGTTCTGGCAGGAATGAGAGTCAGAAGCAGGGGGTTAAATCCTGGATTGGAGTTCGTTTAGAAGTTGCCATGAATTTTAGGGGCCTTAGATCCCACCCAAGTTCAAGCACATTACTTTTTTTTAACTTTCTTTTTCCTATTCTTCCAATTACAAGTAGATTAAGGGGCCAGGAAGACAGCCCAATAGGGAAAAGCATTTGTTGCCAATCTTGATGACTTGAGCTCAGATTCCTGCAACCCATGCAAAAGCTAGATGCAGCGGCATGTGTCTATAATGCCAGCACCCCTTCTGCAAATCAGGAGACAGGCCAGTTAGCATGGAGTGCACAAGACAGCAGTATATGAGAGAGACTGACTCAAAACCATAGTAAAAGGTGAGGGCCAATCCCTGAGATTATCTTCTGACCTCCATACAAGTGCTTTGGCATATGCAGACCCTTACACAAGCAGAGACATCATATATACACACAATATAAATAAGTTAATATTATATGTGAACCATGTCCTCATCCTTGAGATAACTGCTTATGAAAGCAAGCTTCTGCCTTCCTCTTTGGCTGAGTTTATATAAGCTCATCTACACTCACAGTTTCAGATACTACCATTTCTCAATTTCTTTACCTGCCTATCATACTATAATATTTGTTTGATAATAAGCTTCACAGCTCAAGAACTGAGCAGTTATTACTCTATTCTTAACCTCTAAACCCCAACATACATCCCAGGATATTTGAACTTCATAGTTTTCCTGCTGAACTCTCTCTCCTGTTGTCTCTTGGACCTCTCCCAAGGCTGAATCCCCTCTTCTAACTCCTCCTCCTGGTTAGCAGAATGTACAGCCCCATTTTCTTCCCCCACTTGATGGTTGGCTGTAAGCTACTTTATTGACATATCAGGGGAGCATTCGGGAGCAAAGTTTATACAAGAATAAGGCAGGAGATTCTCAGAAAAAGGCTTGCAACCAGGTGTAGGGGATGCAGAAATCAGCTTTTGTATTGCACAATACAATGTGCCTATAAAGTCCACAAGTGGGTGACTCTGATTTTTTTAATTAACTAATTTACTTATTCACTTTAGAGTATTTAAATTATTCACTTTAAATTATTAACTGAGGGTGGGACTGTCAGGAGAGGAGGAAAGGGACTGAGACTTTGATTTTTTAAAGAATTTAGATTCTAAGATAAATTGGCTATTTTAAAGGGACTGAAATTGAATGCATTTGAATTTGTAAAGACTATAAGCTTTTTAAAGTTATTTATGTTTTTAATGTGAGATCTTAGGGATGGAAGAGAAAGGAAGGGTTGTGACTTAATAGTGACAATTTTGTATGTCAAGTTTAGGGGTCAGTTGTAGTAGCTGTTTTTTTTGTCAACTTGACACAAACTAAAGTTATCTGAAAGGAGGAAACCTTATTTGAGAAAATAGGTTCATAAGATCTTGCCGTAAGCCATTTTCTTAATTAGTGATTGATGGAGGAAGGCCCTGCCTAATGTGGGTGGTTCCATCCCTGGACCAGAGGTCCTTGGTTTTATAAGGAAGCAGATGGAGCAAGCCAGTAAACAGCTCCAATGACCTCTGCATCAACTCCTACCTTCAGGATCCTGCCCTGTTTGAGTTCCTGCTCTGGCTTCCTTCCATGATCAATCGCAATATGAAAATTTAAGCTAAATAAACCCTTTCCTCTTCAACTCGCTTTTCAGCTGTGGTGTTTTGTGACAGTGATAGGAACCCTGACTATAACAGTTGGTATCATATAGCTCTTAGTAAAGCCTGTCTGTGTGAACATCTTCCTTCTCTGATAATGATGCCACGTGCTTCCCATGGCAGAACCTCAGATAAACTTCATAACAGCAACAGCAGACAGGAATATAACTTGGAATTTGTGATGAAACCATCGGGTAAACTAGAATGTATCAAACAAGGAACAGAGAGTATAAATGTGGACTTCAAAGTAAAAGCCCATAAGTTTATTTCCATTTTTGCTTAGAAACACCAGAAGGATTGAATTCATGGTGCTGGGCTTGTATGGTCCCTTTTGCTGTGTCAAGTGGGAACTTGCCTTATAAAATTAGGAAACATAAATGGAACATCTCTGTATTTCTATTAAAGGGTTAATGAAGGCACTGTTTCTCAACATTTTCATATTATTGCCTTCATAAAATTAATTTCATCATCTCTCTAATTTCTCCTCTCCTTTGAAGTTAGACACTAACCAACAATATTTTTTTTTACTACAGTTAAATATTGGAAGGCTAGATGAGATGGCCCAAGAAAGCTGTACATCTTTTCCCGAAACAAGATTTTTCTTCTTTTGATGTGGAAACACCTTTACTGCTCTGAAATCAGCTGACATTGCTCCCCATACAGGATCAAATGAGTATTACCAACTGTGGTGGCTTTTTATTTGACCCTGGGTCAGCACTCAACTTTAGTTCTGTCACCCACGGCTACCGTTACTCCATCACAATTCACAAATCTTGAGTCAAATGTACATACAACTTTGCTGATGAGGGACATTCTCCTGTCCTGACGTCTCTCACGTATCATGTCTGCTATCAAAGTAGCGGGATAAAAGTGTGCTTACTGTTCTCCCATCAGACTTTTAGTCAACTCCCCCAAACTCCAATGTGCCATTGCATTCCTCTGCTTCTTTACAAATATTTTTACTTTTTATATGTTTATAAACACTCGAATTCTTACATATGTATATTGGCACGTGTTACCTGGAACCCACACAGACGTCAAAGGATCAACTCAGATTTCATTCCCCACTTATCACTTTCTTTGATACAAGGTACCTGTATTATTTTACCACTGTGTACTTCTGGCTATCTAGAACACGTGGTTCTAGGCATTCTCCTATCTCTCCGTAGGAGGGCCAGGAATATAGACTCTTGCACTACAGTTTTGGGGTTTGTGTAGGTTATACGGATTCAACCTCTGCTCTTTATGTTTGTTTGACAAGAATTTTTGTACTCTGAGTTTTTGCTACAGGCTCATGTCTGTCTTTTGTCATTGCTTATCTTGCTTACTTCAAGACTTGGATTCTCTCTCTCTCACTCTCTCACTCATGCACACACATACACACAACACACATAAAGAGGGAGTGGTGGTCTCTTAATTTCTCGGTATTCTTCCATTTTCTCCTAGGATGAAATTTTCAAAATAATCTGAAATGTTCTATCATTTTTCTGGGTGAAGAGGTTTTTTTGTAATATATCATTTCCAAAAACAAAACAAAACAAAACAAAAACATGCTTTTAGAAAATTTGTCTTAAAGGATAATTTCTATATGTTCCTAATAATGACACCATATTTCAAAACCTTGTCTCTAGAACATTTACACTCAGAGCTTTATTGTAATAATATGCAAAAGGAAGCCTTAAAGTCAAGGCTTATTTGATTGTTGTCCTTTGAATGGTAAGATTTTTCAGCCACCATGACATAAAAATATTAAGACATTTAGCGCAAAATTACAGCACACAGGCTCTTATCAAAAAAAGAAAGGATTTGTTGTAATTGATATTTGATTTGTCATTACAAGAGACATTTCTATTAGCATATTGCCAAAGAGAATCACATTTGTGTGAAAATAAAGTAAAGTTAAAAAACCATTGAGACTGGCTATAAGCAGTAAAAGAAGCTTAAATTGCAAATTATTTCAAAATGCAACTGAATAATTACAGGATTTCTCTCTATGATCCAATCCTAAAATTATAGTAATGTAAATCTCTTTTATATTTCCTCCTTAGTGATCAAACATTTAAATTCAGTAAATCTTTTTACTCATAATTTCTTATACACAAATAAAATCACTTATCAATTTTGAACTAAAAGTATGTCCAACTTTATACATTCCTTACCACTCTTGCACAGAAAAATTAGTACAAATGGAATTTAGTTTTTGTGAGTCTCAACGTATATCTCAGGAATCACTTCTCATAGACAACCCATATGGCTTAAACAAGTTCAGAGGGCAGGTAAATGCTTTTCGTTATGAAAAAGAATGGCTTACGGAAGACCAAGATCCAAAGCACATGACATCCTGTAATTTGGACAAAGAAAAACATGGTAATGTTCAAATATTCTAAATTACATAGAAATAATTTCACACACATAGATACATGAGAGCGAGAGAGAGACAAAGACAGAAACAGAAACTAAGGGGAGATAAAGAGGAAGAAGAGAAGGGAAGATAGAGAGAAGATTTTTGTCATGTTTTATTTTGCTAAAGGGAAAGTAATATATGCACATATCATGAAATAAAAGTGTTTTACAAGTGGTTTTAATTGAATATTTACGAAATATGAGTCTAAAATACGCATGTGATTTCACTCTCATCATGGCTTCTTATGCTTTATTCATTTAAGTGGAAGCAAATTTTCCAGCAATTATGGCTGTGTGGCCAACTACCCAATAATCCATTAGCATAGAACAATAAGTCATTGTACTAAAATCTAACATCTAGGGATTCAGACAGGACATAAGAGTAGTGGTTTATTTTAAGTTTCCTGGGGCTTCAACAAAGGGATTTAAAACTTTAGCCTGGAATAATATTAAGGTGTATTCACTCATCTGTTTGGTAGATGATGGTGGCAATTAGCTAATGGACTTGGTTTCTCTCTATGACATTTCTTTTTGAGCAAGTTTGGACTTCCTTTTTTGAAATGTCACTTTGAATTCCCATGCCCCCGCATCCAAAAAAGAATTTTACAAAAAGGGAATGAATCCTGTGGATCTTTGTAAGATGTTTAGTTATGCTCTTTTGGTCAGTTCAATCAGAAGCTTCCATTCATGGGCAAGGAACTGACATGTGGACTTCATTGGCCATCTTATTTAGAATAAAACAACTTGTGAGACAGATTACAGAAGACTGAACTCTGGGCACAGGGACAGCTTTCGTGTTTTCTCAAAATTCTGAGTCCATAGCTAACTGGTCTTTTCTGGGATTATCTGTAAATTCTTGTTGTCTTTTGCTTCTGGAAAGGGCTCTATCTTCTTTATATTTGTGTTTGCACAATAACTGGTTTGAGTTACAAGCATTCTTTTAAAAAAATAAAACTTTCAAAATTATCTATCTGTGCAGAGACAGCTACATAGATAATAGGATATGTTGTACAAGTGATAACGGAAAGTCTCAGTTGTGCCCTATGCAAGGAATGGAGGAGTCAGAAGGCTGGTACAGGTATCAAACTTCTATTACGCTGTTTCAGAGAGGTTGCTCAGCTGCTACAACACAGTTGCTTAAGAAGCAGAGATGATGACAGCTCATGCAAACCATAAATGTGTACAAATAGACTTAAATACTACAGAAAGGAAAAAGGAAAAAAAATTAAAGCATAGAGAAGTATATCAATATTTGTGACTTGTGTACTAAAGTACACTGTCTCACAATAACAGATAATCTTAGTTCAAAATAGAATATTTGAGTCTAAAGAACCTCTGATACACAGAAAAACCTGACTAACTCCCCATTTGAAATCAACTGTAAATTTTATATAATTTCTTGTCGGCTTCTTATTTATTTCAGGGAAAAGGGTAAAAATGAATAAGCACACACCAAACTTTCATGTGTCACTATTCCCCTCTGATTGTGAAAATGAAGATATTTATGATCAAGTTTTATTAAACTATACACTGTTGAAATATGCTAATGTATATTTAGTTTTATGTAATCTAATATCACTCAAATGAACTATGCAAAATTTCATTTTAAAAGTAAATCTAATGTAGGCTCTTTATTTAAATAATTTAATTTTCTCAACTGATTTCTCTTTACTAAAAAGAAATAAGTAAATGGGGGTAGGGAGTCAAGACATTGCTTATATCTCCAGGTTTTCTTCTGTTTCCAGAACTTTGGCTAAACAAAAACAAACCAGAGACTTAAGACAATACTCAGTAAATAATAACAACAACAATCATAAGAAAGAGCATGAAGGGGCCACCACCCGACCAATGTCCGCATTCTCTCCTAAGTAACATTAGGCTACTTAAACCACCAAAAGACACTTCCATTCAGAAAGGAATTCCTGGTGGTCAGGTTTATCTCTAAAAGGAAAAATATGGTGTGTTCCATTGCAACAACACTTTATCAGCATTCCTTAGGGACATATCCCCGGTATAGGTAAAAATAATTGCTGGTATTAGGCAAGAAAAACAGAGCCATATAGATTAACACCCCTCATGTCTATTCTAATGTCCAGCCAGCAACAGAAACCGGTTGTGTTAACATTTTAATATTTTGCTTAAGTTTTAATTACATATTATATGACTATATAAAAGACTGACAGATTATGCAAAGAAATGATTAATGACAAATAAGTGACATATATATTTGATAGACAAATAGGTAAGTAGATTAATAATAATAAATAGATGATAAACAGGAGGTAACAGAAACAATGCTTAAGTCTGATTTATAAAACCATATGGAACTAAAGTGTGTTTCAGATAAGCACACTTCAGTTCAATTTGTACTTAGGTATTCACTTTCAAAAGTAAATCAAAAAGCTATCTGAGGACATTATAAGGTCAAATTTACACACTTTGAGAACACCCATATTTAAAAATACAGATGATATTTTTATTTTTGCTACAAAGTGCTGAAGCAGTCAGCAAAGCAAATATGTACTACTTACTAAATAATGAATTGCTTATCCAAAAAACATTAATATAAGGGACAAAGTCAAGAAAACCTTTGAAAATAAGTTTTCAAATTCATTTGAAGGGCTTTTTAGTCTTATTCTAAAGGAAACAGTGTCTCGGTGAGAAAGATGTAAGTTGCTTTTAAAACTAATATCATTATTATTATGCCTATGATTAAAAGGCATTTTCAGTGAGGCAGGTCTGTATGTGATCTGAAAAAATATGCCTCAGTAAACTAGCTGCAAGAAATTGAGGGTAGAGCTGTGACTGCATATATTCTCAAAGGTGTAAACACTATTCTGCAACCAATAACTTGGAAAGAAGGTAGTGGTAGTGATAAGAAAAAGAACATATGAGAGTTTCTTTTTCTCACACCATGTTATGACTGGTGTGATCTTTTTTATTTCCCAGCTTTATTATTATTATTATTACAATGTATTCACTTTGTATCCCAGGGGAGGGGCAGGGGAGGAGAAGAAGGAGGGAGGGTAGGATTGGGAGGGGCCAAGGCAGGAGGCTACAGCTGGGATACAAAGTGGATAAATTGTAATACATAAGACTGGTGCGTCTTTCTCAGCCTTTTGCAGCTGTCACCTCACCATTTATCCTTGTGATTCTCTACCTTGTCTTTTCATTCCTTCATTATAACAGTTCCTCCTATGCTATAAGATTAGGCAAGCAAAGAGAAGAGGGAAAGGGAAACACTCAGCTTCTGAGCATTAGTTAGCATTCCCTAAATTGGCAGGTGTTGGGCAATTAACAAGCTTGTTTTAAAATACAGACTTCAAATGTTTAGGTATGGGATTTAATGATATTGTTTGAATTGTTCCTGGGAGAGGAAAATTTGGATTGTTTAGATGTTCACAGCACTGGAGGAGGGAGATCTGGGAGTTATAAGGTAAAAGTCATAATGGAAACAGCCAAGCTCAAGTGTGTTCTGTGCTTATTCTGCTTTTTTAAAGGATGATTAAAGGATGATTTAAACTCCGATTTAACCTGGGTTTCTGGTATTGAACAACCTGGTAGTTGTTCAATATTGTAGTTGACAAAGGGATTGAGGGGAAGAGAGAAGGAGGGTGGGACAAGCAGGATATGAGGGAGGGGAATACAATCAGAATATAAAATGAGTAAATTATAAAAAAGAAAAATAAATAAATAAAAATAAAAGACACCATGTTTACTTTCTTAGTGTGTGCACAGAGCAAACAAACAGAACAGCTCAGATCTATGGCTCTACACTGGTCAATACCCTAAATCCATTAGGCAAATGCCTTGAAATGTATAGAAAGCAAGCAGAAGAAGTGTCAATAAGTACAGAACTCCATCAATGGGTGTTCATTTTGACCTTCAGTTTCAATAAACACAATTAGTACTTCAAATAGTTTGGTTATATTCAAATTACTATGGTTCAAAATTACTTCTGAAAATATAGATATTCCTCTTTGTTCTCTAAAGAAAATTATGTAATTGCCCTGTATTAGAAATCAATGATCTGGAGGCAATTCAGTGTAGAATGTAGAATGTGCATAGGTTCTATGTTAATATGGCACTGTAGACAAGAGATTTGAGTATCTGCAGACTTGGGTATCTGAAATGGGTCCTGGCCCTAGTACTCTACAGATATTTAGAGAATATTAATATTAGGATACATGAGATACGTATAGGATAGTGAAAACCAAATTTTCATCTAAAGGTAAACAGCAATCCATCATATTTAACTTTTGAAACCTGATTACTTATTACTAAAGAATTCAATAATTATATTTATGACAACATCCAGGCACTCAACATATGTGTTAAAATAGACTAAAAACCAGTATTTTGTTTTTCAAAAATATTTTTTCTATTCATATATGTTGCAATCGTCATTTAACAATGAATTTTTAGCCTCTCCTCGCCTTTAAAAACAATCAGCTTTTTTCTTCAAATTGTGCCCATATGGTATTGATTATCTTTGACACATTCAGTTACCAAGCTGATTATATCCCTACTCACATAAACTTCTATTACTTTTACATTTCCTCAACATTTCAAAATTTTCATGACTTGAAGACTTATGAGTATTTTTTCAGTACTTCGAAAGATAAAATGAACATAGAGATAAAATTTGATAATGTGTGGAGTTATTTCCTATTTGGGGAGCCATGTACTAAAAACTCCTTGTGTTGGAGTTTACCTTCTGTAGGGTTGACTTTGTGGGTAGGTATTATTTAAATTTGGTTTTGTCATAAAATATCTGGTTTTCTCCAACTATGGTGTTAAAGAGTATTGCTGGTTATAGTATTGTGGGTTGACACCTGTCGTCTCTTAGAGTCTGCAAGTCTTCTGGCTTTCACTATGCTGTGAAGTCGGGTGTAATTCAGATAGGTCTCCCATTGTAAATTATTTGGCCTTTCTTCCTTGCAGCTTTTAATATTCTTTCTTTGTTCTGTACATTTACTGTTTTGATTATTATGTGGCAGGAGGATTTTTTTTTTTTTCTGTTGCAATGTATTTCGTGTTCTGTGAGCTTCTTGAATGACTTGTGCAGGCATCTCTTTAGGTTAGGAAAATTTTCTTCTGTGATTTTCTTGAAAGTATTTTCTGGGCATTGGAGGTGGGAGTTTTCTTCTTCTATTTCTATCACGCTTACGTATGGCTTTTATAGTGTCCCAGGTTTCCTGGGTGTTTTGTATTAGGAGTATTTTAGATGTAACATTTTCTTTAGTTGGTGCATTGATTTCCTCAATCAACTCTTCTCTCTGAGAGTCTTCTATCTCTTGTATTCTGTTGGTGATGCTTCTGTCTGAAGTTCACATTATTTTACTGTTTTCCAAACACAGGATTCCCTCAATTTCTGTGTGTGTGTGTGTGTGTGTGTGTGTGTGTTATTGCTTCTATTTATATTTTCAGGTTTTGAACAGTTTTATTCATTTCCTTCACCTGTTTGATTATAATTTTCTGTATTTCTTTTTTTTCTGTATTTCTTTACAAGATTTATTCATTTCCACTTTATTTTTTTTATTTTATTTTTTTCTTATCAGTTACATTTTATTAACTCTGTATCCCAGCCGTGTCCCGATCCCTCATTCCCTCCCAGTCCCTCCCTCCCTCATCTCCACCGTGCTCCTTGCCAAGTCCACTGATAGGGGGGACCTCCTCCCCATTCATCTGATCCTGTTTTATCAGGTATCTTCAGGACTGGCTGCAAAGCTATCCTCTGTGGCCTAACAGGACTGCTCTTCCCTTGGGGGGTGGGGAGGCCAAAGAGCCAGTCATTGAGTTCCTGTTAGAAATAGTCCTTGTTCCCCTCACTATGGGAAACCAATTGGTTACTGAGCTACCACAGGCTACATCTGAGCAGAGGTACTAGGTTACATTCATACATGGTCCTTGGTTGCATGTCAGTCTCAGAAAAGACGCTGTGCCCAGCCCAGATGTCCATCAACGGAGGAATGGGTACAAAAATTGTGGTATTTTTACACAATGGAATACTACTCAGCAATCAAAGAGGAGAAAATCATGAAATTTGCAGGCAAATGGTGGGATCTAGAAAAGATCATTCTGAGTGAAATATCCCAGAAGGAGAAAGACAAACACAGTATATACTCACTTATATAGACCTATAAGATATGATAAGCATAATGAAATCTATACACCTAAAAAAGATAATCAAGAGAGCGGACATGGGGTAAGATTATCAATCCTCGTTTTGAAAGACAGATGGGATCCGCATTGAACATTGACAGGAGTCTACTGAGCGCATTTGAAAGACTCTAATTAGCAGTGTTTTCAAAGCAAAGACTCATGACCAAACCTTTGGCAGAGTAGAGGGAATCATAAGAAAGAAGGGGAGTTAGTCTGATGAGGAAAGGATAGGAGCTCCACAATGATCATTTCCACTTGAAACATCTTCATCATCCTTATAAAATGAGATTTAAGGAAGGAGGGGCCAAGATGGCGGCACCAGGAGAACACCATGTCTGAGAAGCAGGACAACACACTCCGTGCAGTGACCAGGAGACTGAACTCTGGGCCCTAAAACAACAGCAATCGATCCTGTTTCCCAGGTGAGGGGAGGCTCCCAAGGCATGGGAATCGGTTGGGTCCACTCTCGGCTGCCCAGACAGAACCCGGAAGAGAACCCGGCTAACACGGGCTTTGGGTCTCCTGGCTGGTACCGCAAGCCTGCTTGTGCCGATCACTTTCCCAGGCTGACTGGTGGGCACAAGGGTGCCTGAGGCTGGGAGTCCCAGTTGCAAAAAAACCCCAGGGGGAAGGAAAGTTGCCAGACTGGTCACCGGTCACCCAGTCTTTCCCTGGAAGGTCTCTCCAACCATGGGTACCTGCCGCCATCACAATTGAGCTCCCGCCAAGCACGGAATGCAGCTGCAGGCCCAGCTCAAAATCCCTACTCCCTCTTCGGAGGAGGCAAGAGGCGTCCAGCAGAATCTGCCACAGACCACATTGTCTGTACCCCAACCAGAGATCAGGGCTGAGAATACCCAATCCTTTCGGGCACTCCCCCAAAGGCTGACATCACCCTGCCAGAGCAAAGCAGAAGGATAAAGAGGCACACAGCTGCTTCACATTGCAGGAACTCAAGTGCTGCCGGCTGCTCCTAGCAAACAAACTACAGCTCGGGATCTGGGACTGTGATCATTCTACACATCCTGAGATTCTCCTGGGTCCAGCGCAATAAGGTCTAGCAGCAAGTTCTATCACCGGTGCCGCCCCCCCCCCCCCCCGACCCCTGGCAGAGAAACACCTGCTCAGGGCTCAGGATCCTACTGAGAAGCCCCAACCCCTGCTGGCACTCCCCTGAGAGCACCTCCATAAGCTTGCCCTAGCAGAGGAGAAGGTCAGAGGGGAAGGACAGAGAGGCAGCCTGCCAAGGACACAGCACACTCTCTCCAGCTCACCCAGCAGCCCCTAGCAGAAAAACACAAGCTCTGGATCTGAGGACACTCAACCCTACCTGGTACTGTCTAGGGATCAGCAAATATAGATTCTACCACTAGGCTACTCCTGGCAGAGAGATCTGGGCCTGGGATCTGGGATTGAGTACACTCATCCTAACTCTTTTCCACGCCACTCAGGAACCAGTCAACATAACCCCTCCTGGCAGCGGGAAAGGACAAAGAGACAGCACACAGGAAAGGTGGACACCGAGGCCTGCAGCCACAGTGTCACAGAGCTGTTAGCCTACCCGTGCATTTTTCACAGCAGGACCAAAACAGAGAGTACTGAGCAAGGGGAACCCCTGTGCATTCCAACTGGTCCTGCAAGAGAGTGAGTGAGCCTTCTAGGGAGAGATTGCCCCAGACCCAGGGCCTCTCCACAGAAGCAACCAGACGAGATCCCTACCACCCACACCCCTAGTGTGGGCATCATAGGGATTCTTGGGATAGCGATCCCAACATTGAAGCCTCTGCCTTGCGGGTCCACCAGGCTAATCCAGGCAATCCCTGGATCTCAGTCAGAACTGCGTAATAGTGGCTTGCAGGCCACTGCAATAGTCAGAGAATCCACGCATGCACACTGCGACCGCTAAAAGCGCACGCGAATAGGGAAAGCATCACATTCCTTCCTTAGGCAAAACTGAAAAAAGTGCACACTCCCAAACCAGTGAACCTCTCTCATCTTCCTGAAAAAACAGTCCAGAAAACAGAAAGAGAGGATCATAGCCCAAACTACAATCTCGAGGAACAACCAGTGAGGATTATAAATAACCAGATGGCTAGAGGCAGATGTAAGAACACTCCCAACAAAAATCAGGACATAATGACCTCACCAGCAACCCCACAAAACAATGGACACTTCAATTCACTAGATATACAAGAAAACGACCTCAAAGCTATCTTTCTGCAGCTATTAGAGGCCCATAAAGATGAAATGAACAAAGCCCTCATAAAAATAGCCAAAGAAATCGAGACTAACCAAGAGGAAACATGCTCAAAGAGAAATGACCATGAAAATTGAGGCAAACAGAGAAGAAATGCACAAAGCTCTCAAAGAAATGTCCACACAAATGAAGGCAAATAAAGAAGAAATAAACAAAGCTCTCATAGAAATACAGGCAATTATACCCAAAGAAGTAGAGGCACAATTAGTGATACAAAGAGAGGAAATGGACAAAAAAATAGAAGCTCTCATTGAAAAGCAGGAGTCCACATTCAAACAGATGAAGGAAATGGTGCAAGACATGAAAACAGAATTAGAGTCAATAAAGAAAACACAAATAGAGAAAAACCAGGACCTGGAGAACATAGAGAAAAGATCAGGCACCACAAAGGTAAGCATCACCAACAGAATACAAGAGATGGAAGAAAGAATCTCAGGAGCCGAAGATACACTTTCGGGAATTGACACGTCTCTCAAAGAAAAAATAAAATCAGAAAAGTTCCAAATACAAAACATCCAAGAAATCAAGGACACCATGAAAAGACAAAACCTAAGAATAATAGCAGTAGAAGAAAAAGAAGACATCAGGCTCAAAGGTCCGGAAAATATTTTCAAGAAAATTATAGAAGAAAACTTTCCCAACTTAAAGAAGGAGATGGCCATAAACATACAAGAGGCCTACAGAACACCAAGTAGACTAGACCAGAAAAGAAATTCTTCACATCACATCATAGTCAAAACACTGAACCCACAAAACAAAGAAAAAATTCTAAAAGCAGCAAGGGAAAAAGGCCAAGTAACATATGAAGGTAGGCCTATTAGAATCACACCAGATTTCTCAACAGAAACTATGAAAGCCAGAAGAGCCTGGACAGAAATCATACAGTCCTTAAGGGACCACAGATTCCAACCCAGACTACTGTACCCAGCAGAACTTTCAATCAACATAGATGGAGAATTCAAGATATTCCAAGACAAAACCAAATTTAAACAATATCTACATAGTAACCCAGCTCTACAGAAGTTACTAGAAGGGAAACTCCAAACCAAAGAAAAAAACTACATCGAAGGAAACAGAGGAAATAGATAACTACACAACAAAAAAAAAAAAAAAAGAAGACAAGCAATGAAACTCAGTGACACCACCAACACCACATCTAAAATTGTTGGTCACTAGTTTCTATCAACATCAATGGATTCAACTCCCCAATTAAAAGACACTGACTAACAGAATGGTTGCGGAAGCAGGATCCATCATTCTGTTGCATCCAAGAAACACACCTATGCAACAAAGATAAACACTAACTCAGAGTAAAGGGCTGGAAAAAAGTCTTTCAAGCAAATGGTTCCAGAAAACAAGCGGGAGTAACCATCCTAATATCTAATAAAATAGACTTTCAACCCAAGTCAATCAAAAAAAATAAGGACGGCCACTATATTCTCATCAAAGGAAAAATCCACCAAGAGGACATCACAATTTTGAATATCTATGCCCCAAATAAAAGAGCACCTACATTCGTAAATGAAAGAATATTAAAGCTTAAATCACACATTGATCCTAAAACCCTAATAGTGGGAGACTTCAACACTCCACTCTCACCAAGGGACAGATCAACTAGACAGAAAACAAATAGGGAAATAAAAACACTTACAGAGACCCTAAATCAAATAGACCTAATAGACGTCTACAGATCTTTTCATCCAAACTCAAAAGAGTATACCTTCTTTTCAGCACCGCATGGAATCTTCTCCGAAATAGACCATATAGTTGGTCATAAAGCAAGCCTCAACAGATACAAAAAGATTGAAATAATTGCTTGTATTCTATCTGACCACCATGGACTTAAGCTGGACCTCAACAACAACAGAAATAACAAACTGCCTACACGCACATGGAAACTGAACAACCTGTTACTCAATGAGAGCTGGGTTAAGAAAGAAATAAAGAAAGAAATTAAAGACTTCCTAGAATTCAATGAAAATGAAGGCCCAACATACCCAAATTTATGGGACACATTGAAAGCAGTGCTCAAGGGAAAATTTATAGCACTAAGTGCCTACAAGAAGAAATTCATAAAATCACATACAAACAACTTAATGGCCCAACTGAAAACCCTAGAAAAAAAAGAATCAGATACACCCAAGAGGAGCAGAAGGCTGGAAATAATCAAACTCAGGGCTGAAATCAAAAAATTAGAAACAAATAAAACTATTCAAAGAATCAATGAAACAAAAAGCTGGTTCTTTGAGAAAATCAACAAGATAGACAAACCCTTAGCCAAACTAACTAAAAAGCAGAGAGAATATATCCAAATCAACAAAATCAGAGATGAAAAGGGTGACATAACTACAGACACAGAGGAAATTCAAACAATCATTAGGTCATACTACAAAAGCCTATATGCCACAAAATTTGAAAACCTAAATGAAATGGACAATTTTCTTGATAGATTCCATCTTCCAACATTAAGTCAAGATCATGTAGAAAGACTGAACAGCCCTACATCCTCCAAGGAAATTGAAGCAGTCATTCACAGTCTCCCCTCCAAAAAAAGCCCTGGACCAGATGGTTTCAGCGCAGAAATCTACCAGACCTTCAAAGAAGTGCTCACACCAATTCTCCTCAAACTATTCCACAAAATAGAAACAGAAGGTTCATTACCAAACTCATTCTATGAAGCAACAGTCACCCTGATACCTAAACCACACAAAGACCCAACAAAAAACTTCAGACCTATCTCTCTTATGAACATTGACGCAAAAATACTCAATAAAATACTTGCAAACCGAATCCAAGAACACATCAAAGATATCATCCACCATGACCAAGTAGGCTTCATCCCAGTCATGCAAGGGTGGTTCAACATATGGAAATCCATCAATGTAATCCACCACATAAACAAAATGAAGGAGAAAAAAACTACAGGATCATCTGCTTAGATGCTGAAAAAGCATTTGACAAAGTCCAACACCCATTCATGTTTAAAGTCTTGGAGAGATCAGGAATACAAGGCACATATCTAAACATAGTAAAGGTAATATACAGCAAGCCTATAGCCAACATCAAACTCAATGGAGAGAAACTTAAATCAACCCCACTGAAATCAGGGACAAGACAAGGCTGCCCACTCTCTACCTACCTCTTCAACATAGTACTTGAAGTGTTAGCCAGAGCAATAAGACAACTAAAGGAGATCAAGGGGATACAAATCAGAAAGGAAGAGGTCAAATGATGATGCATTTGATGATATGATATGCAGATGATATGATAGTATATATGAGCGACCCTGAAAATTCAACCAGAGAACTCCTCCAGCTGATAAACACCTTCAGCAAAGTGGCAGGATACAAAATCAACTCAAAAAAATCAGAAGCCCTCTTGTATACCAAAGAAAAAAGGGCTGAGAAAGAAATTAGGGGAACAACACCCTTCACAATAGCCACTAACCACATAAATTACCTTGGGGTGACACTAACCAAGCAAGTGAAAGACCTGTTTGAGAAAAACTTCAAGTCTCAGTAGAAAGAAATTGAAGAAAATATCAGAAGATGGAAAGATCTCCCATGCTCCTGGATTGGTAGGATTAACATTGTGAAAATAACCATCCTGCCAAAAGCAATCTACAGATTCAATGCAATTCCCATCAAAATACCAACTCAATTCTTTACAGACCTTGAAAAAAAGATTCTCAGCTTCATATGGAGAAATAAAAAACCCAGAATTTCCAAAACAATCCTGTTCAACAACAGATCATCTGGAGGTATCTCCATCCCCGATCTCAAGTTGTACTACAGAGCAATAGTAATAAAAACTGCATGGTATTGGCATAAAAACAGAAAGGAGGATCAATGGAACTGCATAGAAGACCAGAAATAAACCCACACACCTATGAATACTCGATTTTTGACAAAGAAGCCAAAACCATTCAATGGAAAAAAGACAGCATCTTCAACAATGGTGCTGGTCCATGGATGTCCACATGCAGAAAAATGAAAATAGATCTATATTTATCACCCTGCACAAAACTAAAGTCCAGATGGATCAAAGACCTCAACATAAAACCAGATACTCTAAATCTGTTAGAAGAAAAAGTGGGAAACAGCCTAGAACTCATTGGCACAGGAGACAACTTCCTGAACAGAACACCAACAGCACAGGCTCTAAGAGCAACAATCAATAAATGGGACCTCATGAAACTGAAAAGCTTCTGTAAAGCAAAGGACACTGTCATCAAAACAAAACGCCTGCCTACAAATTGGGAAAGAATCTTCACTAACCCTTTATCTGACAGAGGACTAATATCGAGTATATACAAAGAACTAAAGAAGCTGAAAAGCAGCAAACCAAGTAATCCACTTAAAAAATGGGGAACAGAGCTAAACAGAGAATTCTCGACAGAGGAATATCGAATGGCAGAGAAACACTTAAAGAAATGCTCATCCTCATTAGTCATCAGGGAAATGCAAATCAAAACGACCCTGAGATATCACCTTACACCCATCAGAATGGCCAAAATGAAAAACTCAAGGGACAACACATGCTGGAGAGGTTGTGGAGAAAGGAGAACCCTCCTCCACTGCTGGTGGGAATGTAAACTGGTACAACCACTCTGGAAATCTATCTGGAGCTTTCTAAGACAATTAGGAGTAGTGCTTCCTCAAGACCCAGCTATACCAGTGCTAGGTATATACCCAAAGTTTGCTCAAGTACACAAAAGGGATATTTGCTCAACCATGTTTATAGCAGCATTATTTGTAATAGCCAGAACCTGGAAACAACCCAGATGTCCATCAACGGAGGAATGGGTACAAAAATTGTGGTATTTTTACACAATGGAATACTACTCAGCAATCAAAAAGGAGGAAATCATGAAATTTCCAGGCAAATGGTGGGATCTAGAAAAGATGATCCTGAGTGAAATATCCCAGAAGAAGAAAGACAAACACGGTATAAACTTACTTATATAGACCTATAAGATATGATAAACATAATGAAATCTATACACCTAAAAAAGATAATCAAGAGGACAGACATGGGGTAAGATTATCAATCCTCATTTTGAAAGACAGATGGGATGCGCATTGAACTGAGCGCATTTGAAAGACTCTAATTAGCAGTGTTTTCAAAGCAAAGACTCATGACCAAACCTTTGGCAGAGTAGAGGGAATCATAAGAAAGAAGGGGAGTTAGTCTGATGATGAAAGGATAGGAGATCCACAAGGACCAAACATATCTGGGCACAGGGTCTTTTCTGAGACTGACATGCAACCAAGGTCCATGTATGGATATAACGTAGAACCTCTGCTCAGATGTAGCCTGTGATAGCTCAGTAACCAATTGGTTTCCCATAGTGAGGGGAACAAGGACTATTTCTAACAGGAACTCAATGAATGGCTCTTTGGCCTCCCCACCCCCCAAGGGAGGAGCAGCCCTGTTAGGCCACAGAGGAGAGCTTTGCAGCCATTCCTGAAGATACCTGATAAAACAGGATCGGATGAATGGGGAGGAGGTTCCCCCTATCAGTGGACTTGGCAAGGGGCACGGTGGAGATGAGGGAGGGAGGGAGGGACTGGGAGGGAATGAGGGATCGGGACATGGCTGGGATACAGAGTTAATAAAATGTAACTGATAAGAAAAAAATAAAATTAAAAAAAAGAATACTGGATACCTACAACATACTTGTGAACGTGTTTCCCTTTCAAACAGATCATTATAAAGAAAACGGAAAAATGATGTTTGTAAGTCAATGATAACATCTGTCACAAGATTATGCAGGCTGCAAATGTGATTATTTACAGGTTTTTGTACACTTGAATTATCTCACATGCAATTTGTCATAATTTGAAAAGTGTTCATGATCATGATTATAAGGGCTACACATCTGCTTAATCATTCATTTATTCATCTCATTGTAGAAAAGGCATTCGGGGACACTTTTTCTTTTCTGTTGATATCCACACAGCTTGATATTCAATATATTTACAGCTAACGGTGTTTGCTAGAAGCGAGATTTCAATTAACAGGTCAATATTTTTTACTGGTAGATTTTAGCTCACATTCTGCCCTTGTTACAGTAACATAAAGGGCTTTGTCTGCAAGCAGATTTTCTAATACTACTTTTATCGTTAGTTACCAAGAAATTTTTGTAAATAATTATCTTAGCTGATGTTCTTCAAAATTGTTTTGGATTTAAGTTTCTAAAGGATTCTAGTTTATATTTTACAAAATCAAAATATAACATCCATATATGAAATATTTACACATTAATTTAAACACGGTACCAGTTGAAAATCTCAGCAAAATTGTTGCATTTAAATAAAAGAAGTAGTACAATAAAAGCCAATCTCTTATTTTAGATAAAAATTAAGGATCTTAAATTTGAGTTTTCATCAATTTTAATGAGTTATATTTGAGAACGTTTGATCCAGCTTTTTAACTACTCATTTAGAGATTGGATATTAAATAAAATATTAAAACCAACCATAATTCTCTACCTTTAGTTAATTCTGGTTCCAGACAACCTTTCTTACTCATGTGTTAAACAAGATTGTACCAAGAAAGAGAATTTGTCTTTTTGCACTATGAAATATCTGCTACCATGACTCTGTTCATTTTCATATTAAGTCATTAGAATATTTATCCACCTTGCTATAACAATCCATCCAAAGTTATTATGCATCAAACTTTAACCAACTTTTACAATTCCTCTACCTTGAAAAGTCTATTTAAAATTGCACAGCCCTGGCAAGGCTGCTCCCCCATCTGGGGGGGAGGTGATCAAAGAGCTAGTCACTGAGTTCAGAAACAGAGTCCCTGTTCCCATTACTAGGGAACCCACTTGGATACTGAGCTGCCATGGGCTACATCTGAGCAGGGGTCTAGGTTATCTCCATGCATAGCCCTTGAGTATCAGTCTCAGAAAAGACCTCTGTGCTCAGACAGGAGGACAATGCAGCCAGTTTTGATGAGACCGGATAAGCTAGTGTCAGATGGAAGGAAAGGAGGACCTCCCTTATTCGTGGACTTGGAGAGGGGCATAGGAGGAGATGAGGAAGGGAGAATGGGATTGAGAGGGGAGGAGGGCAGGGCTACAGCTGGGTTACAAAGTGAATAAACTGTAATTAATACAAAAATAAAAAATATAATTAAAAAAGAAATAAACAAGTAAACAGGAAAAAGAATTGCACAGTCTTAACCACAAGTACTAGAATATCTGGCCCCTGTTTCCCATCCCATTATTCTGCTCAGATGCTGTTCTCACTCAGTGGCTATCTGTTAGGTATAGCTTTGCTAGATCCAGAATTTTTTTTAAAATTTTTTATTAATTACACTTTATTCATTTTGTATCCCCCCATAAGTAGATCCAGAATTTTTGTCATGCTTAGATAGGATCTCCAAAGAAATAGAAACAAGATTGAGAAATACATACCGGGGGGCGGAGCCAAGATGGCGACTAGCACACACAGTTTCCGAGCTGTGGAAGAGATAAAGTTCTGAGTTGATGAGTGGAAGAACTTCTGAAGCCAGGGAAACAACGGAGAGACTTTCTAAACAACAGGGAACATCGCAGGAGGTGAAAACCTTGGTCTCCGGTCACCCAGGGACTTGTTTGGGGAAGGTGAGAAACTATCCTTTGATCTCTGGGCACTCCCCTCCCCCAGACCTCCCTCCTCCTCGGCACAGCAGACTCGCCTTTCTCAGACTCGCCTTTCTCAGCGCAGACCTAACTGCCTGGGGCCTGCAGCCACTGAGGCGGAGCACCGAGCCCTTTATCGGCAAAGGCCAGCAGTACTGTGTCTTGGAGCCCCAGATTCGCGCAGCGGCTGCACCATCCTCCCAGGGCCCGAGTCTGCTAGACGCCATACTAGCTCCGCAGGAGCGCCATCACTGATGGTACGGCCCGCCCAATCCCACAGTGACAGAGAATACGCTATATACTCACCAAAACCAGACAGAAACGCCATACAAGCTAGACACACCAGGCGCTGGGCCTCCGAAGCTTGGAGAGCACAGTGAAGAGACCCCAGGACTTCCCAGAAAGCATCTGGACTAGCATTCCAGTCGCCAGTTACAGCGGGACTTTATAACCTGGCGGCGGAGCAGCACTGAGCTGGCGGGGCACATCAGCCCTCCAGTTTAAGACTAACCAGGGCCAAACCAGAGAACAGAAAGGCTGGTTACCCCGATTCCCACTGACGTGACCACCCTGAAATCTCCAGCTGCAGCAAGACCTCATAACCTGGCAGTGACAACAGCACGGAACTGTCGGAGCACATCAAAGAAGCAGGGCCAAACCAGAGAACAGAGAGCCCAGATACCCCGATCTCTGCCAAATGACCTGCCTGTAAGTGAGTGAACCCTTGAGAATCTGCAGCTCCACTGATCCTGGGTCCTTCTAAAACAGAAGCCAGGCATCGAACCCCCTCCCACCCATATACCCACTTTGGGAAACAGAGGGGCACTTGGAACATTGAAGTTCCTGCTCTGTGGGTCTAATTGAGGAGTTAAGGCAGTTAATGCCAGAAATTGCGCTGCGATCATCACTAGCGCCTGCGACATATACATTGCAGAGTCCCTCCCACACACTCAAGGGTTCAACATTAGCCATCACTCTGTCCCTCGAGACACACGCCCACACCCACTTACACACACACACACACACACACACACACACACATATACACACGCACGCACGCTTGCATTTGCCTCTGTTGGCGCCTGCGTACTTTCCTCCCACAGGTACAGCTAGTCCTCAGCACACGCTAAGGACACAGGACCTCTCTCAACTTCCTGAAGAATTCTCCAGACTCGAGAGAGAGAGACAGTACCAGTCTGATCGGCAGAATCCAAAAACAAACAGGGAAGGTCTCAGATAAGCCAATGGCCAGGGGTAGGCAAAAGAACACTTCCAACATAAATCAGGACATCATGACTTCACCAGCAAACCCCAAAATCGATGGATACTCCAATTCATCAGAAGCATAGGAAAATGACCTTAAAGCCATGCTTGCTCAATTATTTGAGGCTCATAAGGAGGAAATGAACAAATCTTTCAAAGAGTTGGCCAGTCAATTGGAGGTAAAGAAAGAAGAAATAGACAAAACCCTTAAAGAAACACAGGCAAACATAGCCAAACAAATAGAGGCACAAGTAGAGAAAAAATTAGTGGCATACAAAAAGGAAATGAACAAAGAAATAGAGTCCATCGTAGAGAGACAGGAATCCAAATTCAAACACATGGAAGAAATGGTGCAAGGCATGAAAACAGAATTAGAATCAATAAAGAAAACACAAAATGAGAAAACTCTTGAGCTGGAGAACTTGGAGAAAAGATCAGGAACCACAAAAGTAAGCATCACCAACAGAATACAAGAGATGGAAGAGAGAATCTCTGGAGCTGAAGACACACTTGCAGAAATTGATACTTCTCTCAAAGAAAAAGTAAAATCAGAAAAATTTCAATCACAAAATATCCAAGAAATCAAGGATGCTATGAAAAGACAAAAATCTAAGAATAATAGGAATTGATGAAAAAGAAGACTCCAGGCTCCAAGGTCCAGAAAATATTTTCAAGAAAATCATAGAAGAAAAATTTCCCAACTTAAAGAAAGAGATGTCCATAAATATACAAGAGGCCTACAGAACACCAAATAGACTAGACCAGAAAAGAAACACATCACTTCACATCATAGTCAAAACACTAAATCTACAGAACAAAGAAAAGATATTAAAAGCAGCAAGGGAAAAAGGCCAAGTAACATATGAAGGTAGACCTATCAGAATCACACCGGACTTCTCATCAGAAACTATGAAAGCCAGAAGGGCCTGGGCAAGCATCATGGAGACTCTAAGAGATCACAAATGTCAACCCAGACTACTATACCCTGCAAAGCTTTCAATCAACATAGATGGAGAAAACAAAATATTCCATGAGAAAACTAAATTTACGCAATATCTATACAGCAAACCAACCCTACAGAAGATACTAGAAGGAAAACTCCAATCCATCGAAAACGAATTCACCCAAAAAAACATGGCATACAGATAATATCCCAACAAAAATGAAAAGAAAACAAGCAATGAAACAAGGTAAGATCATCGACTCCATTACAAAAGGAACTAACATGCATTGGTCAATATTATCTATCAATATTAATGGACTCAACTCACCAATAAAAAGACACAGGCTAACAGAATGGTTACGGAAACAAGACCCAACATTCTGTTGCATCCAAGAAACACACCTATGCAACAAAGATAAACACTACCTCAGAGTAAAGGGCTGGAAAAATGTTTTTCAAGCAAATGGTTCCAGAAAACAAGCTGGAGTAGCCATCCTAATATCTAATAAAATATACTTTCATCCGAAGTTAATCAAAAAAGATAAGGAGGGCCACTATATTCTTATCAAAGGAAAAATCCAACAAGAGGACATCACAATTTTGAATATCTCTGCCCCAAATACAAGAGCACCTACATTCGTAAATGAAACAATATTAAAGCTTAAATCATACATTGATCCTAATACCTTAATAGTGGGAGACTTCAACACCCCACTCTCATCAAGGGACAGATCAACCAGACAGACACCAAATAGGGAAATAAAAGCACTCACAGAATCCCTAAATCAAATGGACCTAATAGACGTCTACAGATCTTTTCACCCAAACTCAAAAGAGTACACCTTCTTTTCAGCACCACATGGAACCTTCTCCAAAATAGACCATATAGTTGGTCACAAAGCAAGCCTCAACAGAAACAAAAGGATTGAAATAATCCCTTGTATACTATCTGACCACCATGGACTAAAGCTGGACATCAACAACAACAGAAACAACAAAAAGCCGACACGCACATGGAAACTGAACAACTTACTACTCAATGACAGCTGGGTCAAGGAAGAAATAAAGAAAGAAATTAAAGACTTTCTAGAATTCAATGAAAATGAAGGCAAAACATACCCAAATTTATAGGACACATTGAAAGCAGTGCTCAGAGGAAAATTTATAGCACTAAGTGCCTACAAGAAGAAATCCGTAACATCACATAAAAACAACTTAATGGCCCAACTGAAAAACTTAGAAAAAAAAGAAGCAGATACACCCAAGAGGAGCAGAAGGCTGGAAATAATCAAACTAAGGGCAGAAAAAAATCAATTAGAAACAAATAAAATTATCCAAAGAATCAATGAAACAAAAAGCTGGTTCTTTGAGAAAATCAACAAGATAGACAAACCCTTAGCCAAACTAACTAAAAAGCAGAGAGAAACCATACAAATCAGCAAAATCAGAAAGGAAAATGGGGACATAACTACAGACACTGAGGAAATCCAAACGATTATTAGGTCATACTACAAAAGCCTATATGCTACAAAATTTGAAAATCTAAATGAAATGGATAACTTTTTTGACAGATTCCATCTACCAAAATTAAGTCAAGATCAGATAGAAAGATTGAATAGCCCTATATCTCCCAAGGAAATTGAAGCAGTCATTAACAGTCTCCCCTCCAAAAAAAGCCCTGGACCAGATGGCTTCAGCGCGGAATTCTACAAGACCTTCAAAGAAGTACTAACACCAATTCTCCTCAAACTATTCCACAAAATAGAAATAGAAGGAACACTACCAAACTCATTCTATGAAGCCATAGTCACTTTGATACCTAAACCACACAAAGATCCAACAAAAAAAAGAGAACTTCAGATCTATCTCTCTTATGAACATTGATGCAAAAATACTCAATAAAATACTTGCAAACCGAATCCAAGAACACATCAAAGATATCATCCACCATGACCAAGTAGGCTTCATCCCAGGAATGCAAGGGTGGTTCAACATATGGAAATCCATCAATGTAATCCACCACATAAACAAAATGAAGGAGAAAAACCACATGATCATCTCCTTAGATGCTGAAAAAGCATTTGACAAAGTCCAACACCCATTTATGTTTAAAGTCTTGGAGAGATCAGGGATACAAGGCACATACCTAAAGATAGTAAAGGCAATATACAGCAAGCCTATAGCCAACATCAAACTCAATGGAGAGAAACTTAAATCAATCCCACTGAAATCAGGGACAAGACAAGGCTGCCCACTCTCTCCATATCTCTTTAACATTGTACTTGAAGTCCTAGCCAGAGCAATAAGACAATTAAAGGAGATCAAGGGGATACAAATAGGAAAGGAAGAGGTCAAAGTGTCATTATTTGCAGATGATATGATAGTATACATGAGCAACCCCAAAGATTCAACCAGAGAACTTCTTCAGCTGATAAACACCTTCAGCAAAGTGGCAGGATACAAAATCAACTCAAAAAAATCAGAAGCCCTCTTGTATACCAAAGACAAAAAGGCTGAGAAAGAAATTAGGGAAACAACACCCTTCACAATAGCCACTAATAACATAAAGTACCTTGGTGTGACTCTAACCAAGCAAGTGAAAGACCTTTTTGAGAAAAACTTCAAGTCTTTGAAGAAAGAAATTGAAGAAGATCTCAGAAGATGGAAAGATCTCCCGTGCTCATGGATTGGTAGGATTAACATGGTGAAAATGGCCATCCTGCCAAAAGCAATCTACAGATTCAATGCAATTCCCATCAAAATACCAACTCAATTCTTTACAGACCTTGAAAAAGAGATTCTCAGCTTCATATGGAGAAACAAAACACCCAGAATCTCCAAAACGATCCTGTACAACAACAAATCATCTGGAGGTATCTCCATTCCCGATCTCAAGCTGTACTACAGGGCAACAGTAATAAAAACTGCATGGTATTGGCATAGAAACAGAAAGGAGGATCAATGGAATCGCATAGAAGACCCAGAAATAAACCCACACACCTATGAATACTCAATATGTGACAAAGAAGCCAAATCCATTCAATGGAAAAAAGACAGCATCTTCAACAAATGGTGCTGGACCAACTGGATGTCTACATGCAGAAAAATGAAAATAGATCCATATTTATCACCCTGCACAAAACTAAAGTCCAAGTGGATCAAGGACCTCAACATAAAACCAGATACTCTAAATCAGTTGGAAAAAAAATGGGAAACAGCCTAGAACTCATTGGCACAGGAGACAACTTCCTGAACAGAACACCAACAGCACAGGCTCTAAGAGCAACAATCAATAAATGGGACCTCATGAAACTGAAAAGCTTCTGTAAAGCAAGAGACACTGTCATCAAAACAAATAGACAGCCTACAGATTGGGAAAGAATCTTCACCAACCCTTTATCTGACAGAGGGCGAATATCCAGTATATATAAAGAACTAAAGAAGCAGAAAAGCAACAAACCATGTAATCCACTTAAAAAATGGGGAACAGAGCTAAACAGAGAATTCTCGAAAGAGGAACATCGAATGGCAGAGAAACACTTAAAGAAATGCTCAACCTCATTAGCTATTAGGGAAATGCAAATCAAAACGACCCTGAGATTTCACCTTACACCCATCAGAATGGCCAAGATGAAAAACTCAAGTGATAGCACATGCTGGAGAGGTTGTGGAGAAAAGGGAACCCTCCTCCATTGCTGGTGGGAATGTAAACTGGTTCAACCACTTTGGAAGTCAATCTGGCGCTTTCTCAGACAACTGGGAGTAGTGCTACCTCAAGACCCAGCTATACCACTCCTAGGTATATACCCAAAATTTGCTCAAGTACACAACAAGGACATTTGTTCAACCATGTTCGTAGCAGCTTTATTTGTAATAGCCAGAACTTGGAAACAACCCAGATGTCCATCAACGGAGGAATGGATACAGAAATTGTGGTATTTTTACACAATGGAATACTACTCAGCAATCAAAAAGGAGGAAATCATGAAATTTGCAGGCAAGTGGTGGGATCTAGAAAAGATCATTCTGAGTGAAGTATCCCAGAAGGAGAAAGACAAACTTGGTATATACTCGCTTATATAGACCTACAAGATATGATAAACATAATCTACACACCTAAAGAAGATAATCAAGAAAGTGGACACAGGCGAAGGTGATTAATCCTCATTTAGAAAGACAAATGGGATGTGCATTGAACTTATGACAGGAGTCTACCACAAAAGGCATCTGAAAGACTCTACCTAGCAGTGTTTCAAAGCAGACACTAAGACTCATAACCAAA